>NW_027203516.1:600000-970000 GCF_024711535.1 Dipodomys merriami | reverse complement strand
AATATCCACAAACTTTGGAGCTAATGTAACCAAATTAACACTAGATCCTAGATGTTGTGTTATTACAAGTCTACATTGTTCTATTGTTGCATCAGAATCCTTCCCTACTTGCAAATGTGGATGAGAAAATGAAAGAAAGGAAATAAAGCAAAATGTCTTATTTTTTAGTCATTTAATTCCTGTGGTGAGGGTAATGTCTGAACTCCTCCATTCAATAAAAGCTTGAAGTATATAAGAGCACTTCCTACATATAAGAATTTTTGGCAGGTTGATTGACAGGGTAATTTCAGCATGAAGATATCCCTAACAAGAACTAGATTTAAATAGAGTATATGGCAGTTATGATGTGTCAATGGATAATGAGACATTTTCTATACTAAAGAAGAATCAATTCATAGAGTCTTCAGTAACATCAATGAAGCTGCATATTCAACCTAATTCTTGGTGTTATTTGTCCTACATTTATCCTGGATAGGCTGATAAGATATACAAACATATCTAAAGATATTTCAATAAAATCGCAAACTGATGTGGATACATGGTTCACTCTTTGGAAATGTAGGACAAATTAGTCTTGTCTGTGCTGTAGTTCAATCTATAATCTCCTGGCTAAACAAAGTCTTCAAAAATATTCACAGAATACCTCTAAGTCAAGTTCATGACAATTATACCTGTATAATTTTTCTAAGGTCACAAAAAAAGCATTTGTTCCAAAATTTAAAATCTCCAGTTTCTGTTGAATTGATGGATCCAGAGTATTATGGCTTCATATCTCAAAAAATTCATCAACATGACTTACATCTCTACCAGTTCACCAAACCACTGTTCTTATTGAACTTATCTATGCACTTTTAGGTACAAATCCAAATAGCATATTTCCTTCAATATCTGTGTAACATTTTTGACCTGTTCGTCCTGCAAATTCTCTCCTTTTTTTTTACTACTGAAAATCTGTCTTTATTATTTTCTTGTTTCCTTATTTGTCTCTTTCTTCCAATTTTGTCCACACTGGTGCTCACATTGCTCACACTTGTGTCAGAACTTTCCTTTTCCTCTTCCCCTTAATAATGCCCCCCGATAATATTATTCTTTTTCATATTCATGGTCGTGGATATTTTGATGATATCTAAACAGAGCTATCTTTGCATCAGTTTAATATAAACTTTACAACTATCAGAGAGTCCTTCCCCTAAATCATTTCCACTTGTAATACTTATCACCAAGAATGTTCCTAACATGGTCGCCTGTCCAGAGATATAGAACACTTTAAATTTCTTTTTACCCTTCTACTCACACATATTAGATTAGATGAATGATCAAGATTTTCTGTTTCTGACACTAATATTATTTCTATATACTCATTTTTATGCCCCTGACACATGAGCCTATTTCACGTACTCATCACTGGTCACATAGTCTTAAACAACCTTTTACAAGGTATGCTTTTTCCCCATAGACTTTTCATATTAGTGCTCTCCATCACCACAATACTGCTCCTTGTAAGCTCACAGAGTGAAGGGCTCAGAAACAAATTCTAGTATCATTATTTAGTCACTATATTGACTATTGGTCTTTCACTTTTCATCTATAAATGGATGTAATTTATAAGAAATATTGAAAATATATTTTTTGATTTTTACAGCAAGAAAAAAGAAAAGTGAAGAGTCTTACATTTTCCATCTTAGCTTACAAATAAGGAAAGAGTCAAATTCAGTTTGCTGGTATAAAGTCACAAATAATTTCCTGCAGAAATAAAAATAAATTTTGCCTCCTGGTTCTAAGGCCAGGCAACTACCGATATGTAAGTGGTATTATGTAAATTCTGTCATGTGTTTACAGTTCTATTGAAGAACATATTCATACTATATCATTGGAAAACTTTGATTGTTGAATCATATCTATATGAGAATGGTATTTGAACTAATCACACTGTTAAAATCTTTATCTTGGTCCATAAAATTTTTTCTTCGTGCTTTATTTGTTGCCAAGTGTTCTTCATAAATTTCTACATAGGTATTCTCCAGTGAACTGGATAGAAACTAAAAGTAACCAAGGATTTCTGCCTAATGAGTGACGCATGCCTGAGGCATGTGTTGTTACCATCTAGGGATATACAACTAAGCCACTGGCTATGTGGGTGGTGAAAGGCTTCCTCCTAAGTTCCCAAGGCTAGATCAAACAAGGTAATTTGGTAACAGAAATCATTCAGCATAATATATTTTTTCTATGTGGGATAATCAACATGTGGTAATAAACGTTTTCATTTATAAGAAAACCATACCACCAGGAAAAATGAGTATACATTAGAGACACTGCAGGATAACATCAGGGTTTATACTGTCTCTAGCAGTTCATGTGACTGTATTTCTTGATATTGAAACTCTCTTCTTGTTATTCTCATTGTATGTAATCCAATGCTGTGTATTACTATGTATTCAATGTGGGAAATCTAGCTTCACAGATGTCTAAGAATTTTTCCTCTTAAATCACAACATTGTCAATATCAGGGTAAATTGTGCTCATCATCATCTTCATCAAAATTATTATTAGCATCATAAGTGATAATTATTGAAAGTTTGATATGTGTCTCTGATTTTGCAGTTATTTGTATTTTGATTAATAATTTTAATGTTACCACTGGGCATGCATCCATGTTAAAATTTGAACAATTAAACAAAACTAAACCATATCGGGTAGCATAACTATATGCTTATAACAAATTATTGAATAGATTTTTGAAGCATTGCAAATTCTTAACCACTATGAATTACCTTCCTCTCTCCCTGTCATTGCACACAAATATTTAAGAGCTTGAACGAATTTCTTCAAGTAATATACTATAAATGTTACTACAATATCATGTGTATATCTAAAATTCTCTTGAAAGTAATAAACTCTACTGTGTATTGAAATATTAGTTATTTTACTTTAGAAAACTTTTAGAAAAACAGACTGCATATCTTTGAAAGGAAAAAGTTGAAAAATAGCATAAAAATTTTAGAGAGAGTCTGTCTTCAGAAATATATATATATATATATATATATATAAGTTATGTGTAGAAAGACATATATTTTAGAAAGAATTTGTCATCAGAAATATATATATATATATAATATGAATTTATGTGTAGAATGATGTACATTATAGTGACACAAACATATTAAAACATAATTAAAATTTAAAAAATACCTCAAACCAAGTGACGGTATCTCATACCTATAATTCTACCTACTCTGGAGGCTGATATCTTAGAATCCTGTTCGAAACTAGCCCAGATACTAAAGTACTTGTTAGATTCCTATCTTTAATTAGATTCTTAGCTCCAAGTAATCACTCAAAAACAGGAATTAGCTCTGTGCTCCAAGTTGTAGAGTGCTGGCCTTGAGCATAAAAAGACTTAGGGACAATACCCAGGTATTGCAAACAACAACAAAAACAACAAAACAACAATAAAAGTATCACATTAATTTCACAAAAGCATCTTTTAACTGCTGTGAATATTTTTTAGAAACATGAACACATGGCCCTGGAAAATGTTAAGTAAAAATATAGAATGTTTATGTTAAAGACATAACTATTTAGATTGTTTAAGATATTTGGGTAATGATTAGGAACAAAGAAAAATGATAGGTGGGTATTATATTGGGACTGGCCTTTTATTTTATTTTATGATAGTAACTGATATTTGTAATGATTTTATGAAATTACTCTTGTTTGGTATTTTAATCATAATAAGTGATAAACATTTTTAAATGATTTTCAAAGGAAAAGATCATTTTCTTAATGGTATCATTTTTTTGTAATTTCAAAACAATTAAGAAAATTTTTCCAAGGCTGGTTCACACTAAGACTGTATATGTTTTCTTTTTCTAGTTTTCATATGTTCGTAGCAATTAAAATTCCAAAAATTCAATGGATGTTCTCATTCAGGAACATCTTCATATACACTAATATTGGACTTCCGTAAGTGAAATTGCTGTTTAATTTTATTTGTTATTTTCACAAATAAAACAAGACTATTGCGTATTTTCTTTCTTTCACTGCTGTTGGCTCTTATCTGAATAATAATTTTTTTCCTAGCAAAGTAGAGAAAAGCAATTGGATTGAGCAAGTAACATATGGCTTTCATAAATTGCATATGCATAGATTTGTGTCTTCTGTCATTTGTTAAAAGTTTCTTATAGACAGGTTATCAATTACTCATAAGTGATAAATAATTCCTAGTATTCCAGGTATCACATACAGTTTTTGATTGAGTTATCTCTGTATACACTAAAAATAAACACAAAGCACACCTTTGTTTTAAAAACTGTAGTTTACAAAGAGTTTTTTCCAACACGGAAAACATCGTTCTACATATTCTGCATTTTGTGTGAAGTACTTTAACAATAGTTTTTTTTTTGCTTACATGTAATTCATATGCAATATATTATCTATATTTTTTTCAATTAATTTTTATTGTGAAAATACTGTAGAGAGGGGTTACAATTACATGGGCAAGATGATAAGTATATTCTTGACAAGCATTGTAGCTTCCTCGTTTGTTTCCCCTACCCATACCTTCCCAACCCCCTCCACCTCAATTCTCCCCGCTCCCCCCTACCCCCTGCACCAAAGTTGTAAAGTAAGTTTTCGACATAACAACGTGTACATCTCATTTTTGCAATGGGTCCAGCTGTATCCCTATTTAAACAATTTTTTTCACATTCCACTCCACAAATTATACCGACATCAATTACAGTGAAAGAAGGGGTTATAATGTGCGTGAGGAACATACGAAGCAACAACCAAATAATCTTAAAAATGTGTAAGAAACAATCACATGAAAGGAAAAAAAATTGAATACATATCTTTGGGCTCATTTCCCTAACATCACTTATCTAAACTTTTCTGCTTGACTCAGACATATACTAGATATTGCAAATAAGGGAAAACATGGGACCTACGTTTCTTTGGGCCTGGCTTACTTCTCTTAATATATTTTTTTCCAAGTATTTTCATTTCCTAACATATGGGGCAATGTCATTCTTTCTGATGGAGCCATAGAATTCCATTGTGAATTCCATTCATCTACTGAGGGGCATCTGGATTGGTTCTAGATCTTAGCTAGAGTAAATACTGCTGTAATAAACATAGTTGTGCTCATAGCTTTAGTGTGGTTCGTTTGTAAACATTTGGGTAAATGCCCAAAAGTGGGATTGCTGGGAAATAGGGGAGCTCTATGTGGAGTCTTTTGAGGAATATCCATACTACTTTCCAAAGTAGTTGAGCAAGTTTACACTCCCACCAACAATGAAGTAAGGTTCACTTCTGTCCACATCCCCTCCAGCATCTGTTTTTATTAGAGTTCGTGATTTTAGTTATTCTAACTGGGGTGAGGTGGTATCTTAATGTGTTTTTGATATGCATTTCTTTTATGGCTAGAGAGGTTAAGCATTTCTTCATGTGTCTATTGGCCATTCTTCTTTCCTCTTCAGAGAAGTTTCTCTTCAAGTCTTTAGCCCAATTATTTATGAATTTTTGGATTGCCTCTTATATTTCCTTGAAGAATGAGGTTGGAATTTTGCTTAGTATCACATTCAATTTGTAGAGAGCCTTTGGCATTTTTGCCATTTTCATGATGTTGATCTTTCAAATCCAGGAGCATGGGAGTTTTGCCGATCTGTTTTGATTTCCTTTTTCAATTTTTTAAAGTTTTCATCATAGAGGTCCTTCACTTCTTTGGTTAAGTTTCTTCCTAGGTATTTTATTTTTTGTGGGACTATTAAGAATGGAGATGCTTTCCTAATTTCAGCCACACTTTTCTCATTGTTGGCATATTGAAAAGCCATTGATTTTTGAGGATTAATTTTATACCCTGCTACTTTGCCAACGTTTTGAATAAGCTTGAGTAATTTGGGAATGGAGTCTATGGGATTCTTTAAATACAAGATCATGTCATCTGCAAAGAGGGAGAGTTTTACTTCTTCTTTCCCTATTTGGATCCCTTTTATGTTTGCATCTTTTCTTACTGCTGTAGCTAGGCATTCTAATACTAGATTGAAGAGAAGTGAAGAGAGTGGTCATCCTTGTCTGGTTCCTGAGGTAAGAGAAGATGGCTTTATGTTTTCACCATAAAATATAATGCTGGCTGTAGGTTTGTCATATACAGCCTTTATTGTATTGAGGAATGTTCCGTGGATTCCTAATTTTTCCAAAACCTTCATCATAAAGGAGTGTTGGATCTTGTCGAATGCTTTTTCTGCATCTACTGAGATAACCATGTGGTTCTTATCCTTCCTCATGTTGATGTGATGAATTATATTGATTGTTTTGCATATATGGAACCAGCTTTGCATCCCTGAAATGAATCCTGTTTGATCGTGGTGTACAATTTTTTGGATGGATTATTGAAGTCGATTTTACAGAATTTTGTTGAGAAGTTTTGCATCAATGTTCATCACAGAAATGCGTCTATTGTTCTCTTCCTTTGATGAGTCTCTGCCTGGTCATGGGATGAGAGTTTTGATGGCTTCATAGAATGTGTTCGGTAGTGAACTTTCTCTTTCAATTTCATTGAACAGTTTCATGAGTATGGGTGTGAGCTCTGCTTTGAAGGCCTTGTAGAAATCCGCTGTAAAACCATCTGGTCCTGGACTTTTCTTAGATGGGATATCTCTTATTGCTGTTTCTATTTCAATGCTTGATATGGGTCTGTTAAGATGATTTAACTTATCTTGTTTTAGTTTCGGCATGGCAACATTTGCTAGGAAAGGTTCCATTTCTGCCAAATTCTGAAACTTCTTAGCATAAAGTTTTGAGAACTATTTCCTTATAGTGTTCTGAATTTCGGTTGTTTCTATGGTGATGTTTCCCTTCTCATGTGAGTATATTTACTTGGGTGTGTTCTATTCTTTTTCTGATAAAATTTCCTAAGGGTCTGTCAATTTTGTTAATTTTTTCGAAGAACCAACTCTTTGCTTTGTTGATTCTTTCTATAGTTTTTTTGGATTCTAATTCATTTAGTTCTGATTTAGTTTTAATTATTTCTTTCCATCTACTGGATTGGGGTTTATCTTGCTGCTCTTTTTTAAGGAGGGTCCAGATGTCTTATTAAATTGTCGGTTTCAGATCTCTCCAATTTGTTGATGTAGCAACTCAGAGCTATAAACTTGCCTCTGAGTACTGCCTTTGCTGTGTCCCGGAGGACCTGGTAATTTGTGTTCTCATTTTTGTTGAATATCATGAACATTTGAATTTCCTTTCTAATCACTTCCATGACTCACTCATGATTCAGCAGTGTGTTGTTCAGCCTCCATGTGTTACTTGACTTTCTTTGGTGGCTTTTGGTGTTGAGTACTAATTTTATTCCCTTGTGGTCAGAGAGAATGCAAGGTATAAATTCAATGTTCCTGAATTTGGACCACTTTGCTTTGTGGCCTAATATGTGGTCTATTTTAGAAGATGTTGCATGTGCTGCTGAGAAAAACGTGTATTCTGATGCTGCTGTGTGAAATATTTGGTAGATATCTGTTAAATCTAGTTGATCTATGCAGTTGTTTAGATCTGTGGTTTCTGTTGAGTTTTTGCCGAGTTGATCTATCTAGTGGGGGAGTGTTGTGTTAAAATCCCCAACAATTTATTTCTTTGGATCTATGTGGGATTTGAGGGAAAGTAGTGTTTCTTGCTAAATTTGGGTAGTCCGTTGTTTGGTGAATAGATATTTAGAATTGTAATACCTTTCTGAAGGAGTGATCCCTTAATTAGTACGTGGCGACCTTCTTTATCTCTTCTCACGAATTTTAACTTGAAGTCTATTTTATCTGATATTAGGATTGCAACCCCCGCCTGTTTATGGGGGTCGTTTGCTTCGTAGATTTTGTTCCAGCCTTTAACATTGAAAATATGTTTGTTTTTATGGGTAAGGTGTGACTCCTGAAGGCAGCAGATAGAAGGATCTTGCTATTTAATCCAACTAGTCTATGTCACTTAATTGGAGAGTTAAGTCCATTAATGTTGAGAGATAAGACTGAGAGGTATTTGGGATTTCCTCCATATTATCCACCTTCTTGGGGGCTGTACCTCCTGTGTTCTATCTATGTTTCTTGGATTCTCAGTTTGAGGGCTGTTTTTGGCCTTTATTGTGGTCTTGTTGGTTTTCTATGTGTACCACATCTTTAAGAATCTTTTGTAAGGCTAGTTTGGTGGAGATGTATTGTTTCTATTTTTCTATGCTATGGAAGGTTTTTATTTGGCCTTCATTTATTGAAGGAGAGTTTAGCTGGGTACAGTATTCTTGATTTATAGTTGTTTGTCTTAAGGGCATGGCATACAACATTCCAGGCTCTTCTTGCTTTGATTGTCTCTGCTGAGAATTCTAATGTGATTCTAATTGGTTCCCCTTTATAGGTGATTAATCTTTTCCCCTTAACAGCTTTAAGGATCTTTTCCTTGCTCTGAATTGATTCTGTGAGGATTATGTGATGATGGGATATCCTATTCTTGTCTGGTCTATTTGGAATTCTAAAAGTTTCTTGTATCTGAATAGCCCTATCTTTTTGCATGCTTGGGAAGTTCTCTGCTAAGATCCTGTTAAACAAATTGCATAAACTTTAACTTCTATCTCTAGTTGTTCCTCTATACCCATTATCCTCAGATTAGGCTTTCTGATGGTGTATTCCAAGTGTTGAATAGATCTATCATATTTCTTGGATTTGTCTTGGATGGTTGTATATTTTTTCTCTATAATATGTAGGCTGTCTTCAATCCCCGAGATTCGATCTTCTGCATAGTCTAACCTACTGTGAAGACTTTCTACTTTTTTTTTCTCTTTTCCTTCTAATTCATCTGCTTTGATGACTTCAAATTCTTTGTTGGAGCTTTGTTTTAGATCTCGTATGAACTACTTTACTTCTTTAATTTGGTGTTAAGTGTTTATTCTCAAGTCACTTTGTTGATTGGTTATGGATTCCTTGGACCCCCATTTCTTCTGTTAAATTCCATTCAGCATTCCTTTTGTGGTCTCCCTGACTTCTTTCAGCTCTGTGTTAATGGAATCCATGAATGCCTTTAGTAATCTTTGTGTTCTCATCCTGCTCTCTCGATTCTTGTATATCTCTTTGATTAGCTTCCTCACGTTCACAGAATTCCTGTAGTTCTGTTTGCATCTTCTCAGCCTGCTCACGCCATTCCTGCCTTTCTTTTGACTGATCTCAGCTTGCTCACGCCTTTCCTTTATTTCTCTTCGAGTGTTCTCAAGCTGCTCACGCAATTCCTCTATCAATTTTTCAGTAGCTTTCTCACGCTCATGATATTCCTGTATTGACCTTTGGTTTGCCTTCTCTATCTCCCTCTCACGCTCATACATTGTGCTTTGCAGGTTTTCAGGCTTTGCATTTACCATGTGTAAAAGCAACGTTTGTAGAGATCACATTTTAAATACTTTAAAAGCAAAATATATGTGTCCAAATAATTTACTTGTGTAAAAATTATGTCCAATTAAATTAACTCATTCACCAACTTTGAAAAAATTTCCGTAAAGAAACAAAATAAGTTATAAAGTTTACATTCTGAAATTTAGAAAACAAAATGAAGTGTACTTTTTAGTTGACTTAAGTAACTGTATACCTCTGTTTATCAAATTTATAATAAAAAACGCATGAACAAAGAAAGCAAAAGCATCAATTGATCAATAACAACAGCAAAATCATCAACAGTTTTTTTTTATTGTGAAATAATGGACAGAGGGGTTACAATTACATAGGCAAGATAGTGAGTACATTTCTTATCAAGAGTTGTAGCCTCCTCCTTGGTTTACACTTCCTTCCCTTCCAATTCTCCCACCCCTCCAACCCAATCCACTGCCCCCCCCAAGTTGTAAAGTTCGTTTTCAACATGACAACTTGTACTTCTCATTGTTGCATCAGGTCCACCTCTATCCTTATTTAAACGACTTGTTTTTCCCCTTCCCCTCCACAAATTATACCGACAATAAATACCTTGAAAGCAGGGGTTATAGTGTGGGGGAGGGACATACAAAGCAACAAAGAAATAATCTTATAATTGCATTAGAAACCAATGCATGAAAGAAAAAAAAAACATTTAAAATACATATCTTAGGGTTCATTTTCCTAAAATCACATTATCTGACCTTTTCCACTTGACTCATACCTATACTAGATATGGCAAATAAGGGAAATCATTGGACCTATGCTTCTTTGGGCTTGGAATACTACACTTAAGATAATTTTTTCCAAGCCTTTCCATTTCCAAACAAATGGGGCAATGTCATTCTTTCTGATGGAGGCATAGAATTCCATTGTGTATATATACCACATTTTCTTGATCCATTCATCTACTGAGGGGCATTCCAGATCTTAGCTATGGTAAATAATGCTGCAATAAACATAGTTGTGCTGGTAGCTTAAGTGTGGTCTTGTTTGTAAACATTTGGGTAAATGCTCAAAAGTGGAATTGCTGGGTCATAGGGGAGCTCTATGTGGAGTCTTTTGAGGAACCTCCATATTACTTTCCAAAGTGGTTGAACAAGTTTACAGTCCCACCATCAATGAAGTAAGGTTCCTTTCTCTCCACATCCCCTAGAGCATCTGTTGTTATTAGAGTTCTTGATTTTTGCCATTCTAACTGGGGTGAGGTGGTATCTCAATGTTGTTTTGATTTGCATTTCTTTTATGGCTAGGGATGTTGAGCATTTCTTCATATGTCAATTGGCCATCCTTCTTTCTTCTTCAGAGAAATTTCTCTTTAAGACTTTAGCCCACTTATTTATTGGGCAGTTGTTTCTTTGAGGATTTGTTGTTGGGTGGTTTAATTTTTTGAGTTCCAAGTATATTTTAGATATGAGACCCTTGTCCGTTGTATGGCTAGTGAAGATTTTCTCCCAATCCGTGGGCTTTGTATTGGTCTTGCTAGCTATGTCATTTTCCATTCAGAAGTTCTGCAACTTTATGCAATCACATTTGTCCAACCTTTCTTTGATTTCTTGTGTTTCCGGTTCTCTATTTAGAAAATTTCGGCCTGAGCCATGGAGACCTAGGGTTTCTCCTTTTCCATCCTTTAATGTTTTCTGAGTGTCTGCTTTGACTCCGAGGTCTTTGATCCATTAGGAGTTGATTCTGGTGCAGGGTGATATATAAGCACCTAGCTTTAGTTTTCTAGAAGTAGTTAACCAATTTTGCGACCACCATTTACTGAAGATGCTGTCTTTCTCCCATTCTATTTTTTTAGCTCCCTTATCAAAGTTTAGATGGCTATAGGTCTTTAGGTCATTTCAATTCTATTCCATTGATCCTGAGGTCTGTTCTTGTGCCAGTACCAAGCTCTTTTGATTACTATGGCTTTATCGTAGAAATTTGGTATTGATATTTCTCCAGCAATGTTCTTTCCGTTGAGGAGCGATTTTGCTATTGGGGGTCTTTTATTGTTCCATATGCATTTTTGGATTGCCTCTTCTATTTCCTTGAAGAATGAGTTTGGAATTTTGATAGGTATCTTAGTGAGTTTGTAGGTAGCTTTGGGAAGTATTGCCATTTTTCCCGATGTTAATCTTTCCAATCCAGGAGCATGGGGTTTTTTCCATTTTCTAAGTTATATTTTGATTTCCTTTTTAAAGTTTTTAAAGTTTTAGTCATAGCGGACCTTCACTTCTTTGGTTAAGTTAATTCCTAAGTATTTTATTTTTTGTGGGGCTATTACAAATGGAGTTGCTTCCCTAATTTCAGCTCCACTTCTTTCATTGTTGGCATACAGAAAAGCTATTGATTTTGGGGTGTTAATTTTATACCCAGCTAATCTGCCAAAGTTTTGAATCAGCTTGAGTAATTTGGGAGTGGAGTCTATGGGATTCTTTAAATAAAAGATCATGTCATCTGCAAAGAGGGAGAGATTTATTTCTTCTTTTCCTATTTGGATCCCCTTTATGTCTCCATCTTGTCTTATTGCTGTAGCTTGGCATTCTAATACTAGGTTGAAGAGAAGTGGAGAGAGTGGACATCCTTGTCTTGTTCGTTAGTTAAAAGGAAATGGCTTTAATTTTTCACCATTAAGTATAATGCTGGCTGTAGTTTTGTCATATACAGCGTGTATTGTATTGAGGAATGTTCCATGGATTCCTAATTTTTTCAAAACCTTCATCACAAAGGGGTGTTGGATCTTGTCAAATGCTTTTGCTGCATCTTTTGAGATAACCATGTGGTTTTTTTCCTTGCTCCTGTTGATGTGAGGAATAATATTATTTGATTTGCCTATATTGAACAAGCTTTTCATCCCTGAAATGAATCTTGTTTGATCGTGGTGTATGATTTTTTGGAAGAATGGTTGAAGTCGATTGGCCAAATTTTTGTTTAGAAGTTTTGCATCAATGTTCATCAAAGAAATGGTTCTATATTTTTCTTTCTTTGATGAGTCTCTGACTGGTTTGGGGATAAGGGTTATGATGGCTTCTTAGAATGTGTTCGGAAGTGAAGTAAAGTTGGAGGAGTATTGGTGTGAGCTCTGCTTTGACGGCCTTGTAGAAATCCGCTGTAAAACCATCTGTTCCTGGACATTTCTTAGCTGGGAGGTCTCTTATTGGTCTTTCTATTTCAATGCTTTAGGTGGGCCTGCTAAGATGGTTTAACTCATCTTGTTTTAGTTTCAGCATGTCAATATTTGCTAGGAAAAAATTGAATATCTGCCAAGTTCTCAAATTTCTTAGCATAAAGTTTCGAGTATTCTCAAAACTGAATCTTAACTCTGAGTTATTGATTTGGGTGTGTTCTCTTCTATTTCTGATAAGATTTAATAAGGGTCAGTCAATTTTGTTAATTTTTTTGAAGATCCAACTCTTTATTTTCTTGCTTCTTTCTATAGTTATTTTGGATTCTAATTCATTTAATTCTGATTTAATTTTAATTATTTCTTTTCGTCTACTGGATTGGGGTTTATCTTGCTGTTCTTTTTCAAGGAGGTTCAGATGTCTCATTAAATTGTTGGTTTCAGATCTCTCCGATTTGTTGATGTAGCAACTCAGAGCTATAAATTTGCCTCTGAGTACTGCCTTTGCTGTGTCCCAGAGGAACTGGTAATTTGTGTCCTCTTTTTTGTTAATTTGCATGAACATTTGAATTTCCATTCTAATCTATTCCTTGACCACTCGTGATTCAGCAATATGTTGTTCAGCCTTCACGTGTTACCGGACTTTCTTTGGTGGCCTTTAGTGTTTTGTTCTAAATTTATTCTCTTGTGGTCTGAGAGAATGCAAGGTACAAATTCAATGTTTCTGAATTTGGACCACTTTGGTTTGTGGCCTAATATGTGTTCTATTTTAAAAAATGTTTCATATGCTGCTGAGAAACACGTATTCTGATGCTGCTGGGTGTAATATTCGGTAGATGTCTGTTAAATCTACTTGATCTATGCATTTGTTTAAATCTGTGGTTCCTCTGTTGAGTTTTTCCGCGTTGATCTATCTAGTGGTGAGAGTGGTATGTTAAAATGCCCAACAATTAATGTCTTTGGATCGATGTGGGATTTGAGGGAAAGCAGTGTTTCTTGGATAAATTTGGGTGCTCCATTGTTTGGCAAATAGATATTTAGAATTGTAATATCCTCCTGAAGGAGAGATCCCTTAATTAGTATGTAGCGACCCTCTTATCTCTTCTCACAGATTTTAATTTTACCTGAAATTAGTATTGCAACTCCCGCCTATTTATGGGGGCTGTTTGCTTGGTAGATTTTGCTCCAGCCTTTAACATTGAAAATGTGTTTGTTTTTACGGGCATGTTGTGACTCCTGAAGGCAGCAGATAGAAGGATCTTGTTTTTTAATCCAACAAGACAGTCTATGTCGCTTAATTGGAGATTTAATTCCGTTAATGCTAAGAGATAGGACTGAGAGATATTTTGGAGTTCCTGCCATGTTATCCACCTTGTTAGGTGCTGTGAAACTGGGTTCTTCCTATGGTTCTTGGTTTTCAGTTTGGGTGCAGTTTCTTAGCCTTTATTGTGGGCTTGTTGGTTTTCTATGTGTAGGTCATCTTTAAGAATCTTTTGTAGGGCTGATTTGGTGGACATGTATTGTATCAATTTTTCTTTGCTATGGAAGGTTTTTATTTGGCCTTCAGTTATGAAGGAGAGTTTAGCTGGGTACAGTATTCTTGGTTGATAGTTGTTTGTTTTTAGGGTTTGTCATTAATTATTCCAGGCTCTTCTTCCGTTGATTGTCTCTGCTGAGAAATCTGAGGTAATTCTAATTTGTTTCCTGTTATAGGTGATTAATTTTTTTCTCCTTGACAGCTTTAAGGATCTTTTCCTTGGTCTGAGTTGATCCTGTGTGGATTATAATGTGATGGTGGGATGTCCTATTCTGGTCTGCTCTATTTGGAGTTCTAAAAGTTTCTTGTATTTGAATAAGCCTATCTTTTTGCATGTTTAGGAAGTTCTCTGCTAGGATCCTGTTAAACAGTTTTCCTAGACCATTAAATTGTGTTTCTAAGCGCTCCTCTACACCCATTATCCTTAGATTAGGCCTTCTAATTGTGTCTTCCAAGTATTGGATAGATCTCTCATATTTCTTGGACTTGTGTTGGATGGTTGTATGTTCTTTCTCTGTAATATATAGGCTGTCTTCAATCCCCGAGATTCGATCTTCTGCATGGTCTAACCTGCTGTTGAGACTTTCTACTTTGTTTTTTATTTCTTTTCCTTCTAGTAGGTCAGCTTTAATGGCTTCAAATTCTTTGTTGAAGCTTTGTTTTAGATCTTGTATGAACTTCCTTACTTCCTTAATTTGGTGTTCATTGTTTATTCTCAAATCACTTTGTTGATTTTTTATGTTTTCCTTGGACTCCCATTCCTTCTGTTGGGTTCCATTCAGCATTCCCTTTGTGGTTTCCCATGAATGACTTTAGTGATCTTTGTGTATTCTCATCCTGCTCTCTCAATTCCTCTATTACTCTTTGATTAGCTTCCTCCTGTTCATGAGATTTCTGTAGTTCTCTTTGAGTGTTCTCAGCCTGCTCATGCCATTCTTGCCTTTTTCTTTGAGTATTCTCAAGCTGCTCATGCAAATCCTATATCAGTTTTTGAATAGCTTTCTCACGCTCATGATATTCTTCTATAAACTTTTGGATTGCTTCCTCTCTCTCCCTATCACGCTCATACAGAGCCTTTTGTATGTTTTCAATCTTTTCATTCATCATGTTTGCCAGGAGTGTTTGTAGAGCTATTTGGGAACTCTCCTCTGGATTATTCATTATCTGTTCTGTCCCCTGATTATCATGAGTGGGAGTTGAGATATCCGTACTTGCAATTTTTCTTGTGTTTTTCTGGCTTACTCTGCCCATTTTTTTTGTGAAATTAACAAGGTTTCGTGCTATAACATTATCTTAATGCAAACATTAACCAAAGTCTGTATTTGCACAGTCAATAGTCTGCAGATACAATCTAGTTCAATAGGTACATCTATTAAACATCAAACAACTATATGTTAATCGGCTATTAACCGCAAAAAGAATTTGGTAAACCAGAAATTATTAGGTTTAGGAAGAGATGTGGGTAAAAAATAGGAATAGAGTGATGTGGGAAGGCACACGGAGTGTTAACTAAGTCCTAATCTCAAAGCACATAATAGGTTGGATAGGATGAAAGTAGAGAGAGAGTAAAAAAAGAAAGAGAAAGGGAACAAAAAGAGACCAGAAAAAATAGAAAGGTAAAAAATAAAAATGTTATACATAAACGAAAACAAACTATTCAGAGAAGAACATGAATATAATGAGAGAAGGGGAGGGATATAAAGGAGATGTGAAAAACTTAAAAATTAAAATACTTAAAATATTACATATGTATAAAGAGGTAGTACTGCTATGAAGGAATTTAAGTCTAAGAGGTTTTGAATTGAATAATAAATTTGTGGATTAAATGTGTACAGAATTGGTGATAAGGTCTAATAATCGACCATGGGTTTATCTGAGGATGTGCAGAATAGCAATTAAATCACATAAAGAAGAATGAAAGAGAAGAAAAGGTGAAAAGGATAAGAAAGAAAGAAAAAAGATCAGAAGTTTAGTAGAGTTAAACAAAAAAACAAAAAACAAAAAACAAAATCAAAAAAAGAAAGAAAAACGCACACACACATATATCCCTAAAATAAAATTCTAAGAGGAAAAAAAACTTACTAGAAAACAATTGTTTTTTCAAAAAAGGTAAAAATTAAAGATTAAAAAAACATTTTTAGAAAAAAAATCTTTTTATAAATGGTACAACAACAACAAAAAAAGTTATTTTTTGGGATGGGTGGGAAAAATCCTATATCTCCCTTGTGTCCATAACTAGCTTCTTGTTGGACTCTCTGGTCTGCTCCTGTTCCTGTGGCTTGGTTGGTTATTTAAGTCAGTTTCTTTGAACAGGCAGAAAAATGCTCTTCTTTCCCCAATGTTTTGCGGTCTTCCTCCCAGGTTAGTTCAATGGGAGGGAGATCTGCTTTGAGTTTCACAAAAGAGCGAGATGGCTTTTTCCTCAAGTTTTCAAATGCTGTGATGAGGCTAGGTTCTGGGTAGAGTTGCCTTTCAGCAAACAGCTTTTCCCGGAGGCTCGTTTGTGAGAAACTCACAGAGCCCAGCCTGGAGCCACTCTCAGGGTTTCTGTTTACTGAATTTCAATTGATTGTCGAGGCTGTTAAAGGGAGGGGCAGCCTTTGGCTCTGATTACCCGGTGCAGAAAGCCACTCCTGGGACTGGCACCCGAGCTGGGTGACTTTTCCCTGGATGGAGCTGAGTTTGACAGGTCAGGTTAGGCTCTTGTGACCTTCTAGATGACTCTAGATTTCTTCCAAGGCCTGAGTTGGAGCTAGCAGCTCCGCCAAGCATTGTCGGTATACAAGATGGAGATCTCTGGTACTGGGGAAGGAGTGGTGGCCTTCCCTCCTCTGCTCCCTGAGAAGGAATGAGGATGTTAAGCTTCTACTCACACTGAGTCTTGGTTCCTGGGTCGTCTCTTGTCTGCAAACTGCGGAATGAAATTGTCCACTCCTTGTCGGTTCTTGCTGGTGTTGAGTAGAATCCGCTCACCCGCTGCGTCTGGCTCCTTCATCCCAGACTCTCTGTGATTCAGGTATGGCGGCAGCAGTCACCATCGGCACTGCTTCCACTGGAGCAGTGGCTGCTGGCAAGTCCTCAGGTCTCTCTCCTTGCCTGTATTTTCTCCCTCTGTCCTAACTCTCTGTCCTTTGAAGGCACACTTGGTGTGATACTCTGGCTTAGGACTGTTCATTAGAACTCTAAAACTGCTTTCTATATGAGAGCTTGTTTAGCCTCCAGCTTCTCCTCCGGCCACATCCATGATTCTCCAGTAGTTCTTTTTTTTGAGTATACAAAAATACCTATGGAGGAGATAACAATGTTGCTTCCATAAGAAATGATCTAATTACCTTACTTATGTAACTATAACCCGTCTGTACATTACCTTTACAATAAAATTAAATTGAAATTAAGAATAAACCAAATAATATACCAATTAACAATTCTTAGAAGACATTCGTTAAAAACTTTGTAAAAAAGTTGCCCTAAGTACCCAAGCAATATACTTTGATATTACTATTTAAATACTTAAACATCGGCAGAAAAGCAAAAAGTTCAAAAACTGTTACAAAGTAAATAAATCGTAATATATTACTATTAATAATAAGCATAAGATGAGTTTTAGTAATAGTCAAATATGTAAGAAATGCAATTTGCCATTTGTTTACACTTAGTAATTGAAAGAATTATCTACATCTTTTAGAATATATCTTAAGTTTAATGAAAAAACTATTCTGTCACATCATATGATAATCAGATAACGATGCTATTAGAGCAAAGAACAGATTGTACTAAGTTTTTGGATGTTAATACTTATTTTGGTTGTGGAATATTGTGGGGATTTCAAATTGGGGTATTGCTCTTGCTAGGCTGGCATCATATCAGTAGTTAATTTTAAAATAGGGATTCCCTTTCCACAAGAACATGCACCTGATCTGTCCTTTAAGCCTTCTCATCATCACCGACATCAGAGTTGCACATCAACTTGTCTTGATTCCTACCTTGGTTGGCCTAGATTTTACAATCCTTCCAATCTTAGATATAGATATTGAAGGATGGTGGAAATAATCTAATGCACCTAGCTATACTTGAGAAGGAAGTCCACTAAACTTTTGGCCTGGATTCTGTTCTCAAGCCTCCTAAGTAGTTAAGATTACATAAATGAGCCCCTGGTGCATGCAGTAACAGTATTTTTAAAACTATATATATATATATATATATATATATATATATATATATATATATATATATACATATATGTATGTATATATTTTCTTTAAATATATATATATATATATAAATTATAAATTTATATATGAGTTACACTTGAGATTACCTCAGGAAAAGTATAAAATAGCAGTGAAGCATAGAGGACAGGCAGAATTTTAACTAGGTACTCAAGGGCTGAATAATATTAGTTAGCTACTTGGGAGACTGAGATCTGAAGACCACTCTCCAAAGCCAGTCCAAACTTGAAAATGCATGCTTTTTCCTCAAAAAAAAAAAAACAGAAGTGGAGCAATGGCTTAAGAGGTAGACCCTAGCCTTGGACACAGAAGTTTAGGGATAGTGCCCAGGCCATTTATCCAAGCCTCAGGAACGATGTGTTCATGCATGAGTACATGTACATGTGCGTACATGTACATGCAAACACACACACACACACACATACACACACACAAACACACACACACACACACACACACACACACACACACACACACACACACACACACATGAGTATTTCAATGAAAGGTCTTAAATTTTACCTTGCCGTACCTTATCTCCTTGCATTAGTTTACAAATTAAAAAAACAGCTAAACACCTATTTACATACATCTCATCATTTTTCTCCAATGTCTACTCTCTTTTTAGAAGCCTAATTTTATTTGACCCAAAGGTAAATTATTCAGAAGGCCAGTTCACCTCCCTCAATTCTGTAGTATTGTTTAGGTTCTTCATAACAATGTGATTTTGTGAAATTCTACATCAAGTAGCATATTTCTTTTACTAGAATGGAAGCCTCTGTCCAACAATTAATAATAGGTTTTTCTCCTCATGGCAAGCATTTGTAGTTTTATTATCTTCATATAATTCCTGACCTTTCTGTGTATGCCAAAGACTGCTGTGAAAATAGAAAAACCGTTCTCAGTGCTTAGCATCCATATTCCATTGATACATATGAATGTGTTTAAATATTACTGAAATTGATTTGGAATAAGTAATGTTCACCTTGAGTATCTTGAGAAAGAAGAATGGGCTTCTTACACTTTAAGTAAGAATTTGAGTGAAAGAAATAAAAGAAAATTGAGGAACAACTGAACACATACACAGAAATGAAGCAAAAGAGCTCAAGATAACACAAATTAATTCAGTACTCGAGAACCTGAAGCAAAATGAGACATCTGAACCTCCTTGTAAAAGACCAGCAAGCTAAACCCTAATCCAGCAGATGGAAAAAATAATTAAAATTAAATCAGAATTAAACAAATTAGAATACAAAAAAATAGAAAGAATCAACAAAACAAAGAATTCGTTCTTCAAAAAATTAACAAAATTGTCACACCAATAGCAAATCTTATCAGAAAAAGAAGAAATCACACCCAAATAAATAAACTCAGATTTGAGAATGGAAATATCACCACAAAAATAACCAAGATTCAGGGAATACTTCTAAAACCTTTATGCTAATAAGATTGACAATTTGGCAGAAATGGTCCTTTTCCTAAAAAATATCGACATGCCAAAACTAAACCAAGTTGCATTAAGCCAAATTATCAGGCCCATATCAAGCACTGAAATAGAAACAGCAATAAGAGACCTCCCATCTAAGAAAAGCCCAGGACCAGATGGATTTTCAGCATAATTCTACAAGGCCGTCGAAGCAGAGCTCACACCAATACTCCTCCAACTCTTCAATGAAATTAAAAGTGCAACTTTAATACTGAACTCATTCTACGAAACCATCTTAACCCCCATCCCAATACCAGACAGGAATTCATCAAAGAAAGAGATCTATAGAGGCACTTCTTTGATGAACATTGATGCAAAACTTCTCAACAAAATTTTGGTCAAGCCGGGTGCTGGTGGCTCACGCCTATAATCCTAGCTACTCAGGATACTGAGACCTGAGGATCCCAGTTCAAAGCCAGCCAAGGCAGGAAAGACTGTGAGACTCCTATCTCCAATAAACACCAGAAAACCGGAAGTGGCACTGTAGCTCAAGTGGTAGAGCACTCGCCTTGAGCTGAAGAGCTGAGGGACAGCACCCAGCCCCAGAGTTCAAGCCCCCCCCAAAAAAAAAATTTTGGGCAATCGACTTCAATAATTCATCCAAAAAATAATACATCACCATCAAACAGGATTCATTTCAGGGATGCAAAGCTGTCTTCTACAGCCCTTATTTTATTGATTACAGCCATTCTAACTGAGGTGATTGGTATCTCAATGTTGTTTTCTTTGCATTTATTTTATGGCTACAGAGGATGGCAAAAACTTCCCATGCTCCTAGATTGGAAGGATCAACATCGTTAAAATGGCCATATTTCCCAAAGCTATCTACAAATTCAATGCTTTACCTATCAACATTCCAACCTCATTCTTCAAGGAAATAGTAGAGGCAATCCAAAAATTCATATGGAACAATAAAAGTACCTGAATAGCAAATACCATCATTAAAATAAAGAACAGTGCTGGAGGAATATCAATACCAAATTTCAAACTCTATTCATAGTAATCAAAATAGTTTGGTACTGGCACAAGAACAGATCACTGGACCACTGGAATAGAATTGAAAATCGAGAAATGAACCTACAAACAGATAGTCATCTAATCTTCAATAAGGGAGCTAAAAAATACAATGGAAATAAGACAGCCTTTTCAGTGAATGGTGCTGCCATAATTGGTTAATCACTTGTAGCATACTAAAGCTAGATCCTTATATATCACTCTGCACCAGAATCTACTTCAAATGGATCAAAGACCTAGGAGTCAAAGCAGACACGCTGGTAACATTACAGGATGGAATAGGAGAATCCCTAGATCTCTTTGGCACAGGCCAAAATTTTCTAAATAGAGACCCAGAAACATAACTAATTTAAAAAAAAGGTTGGACAAATGGAATTGTTTGAAGTTGCAGAGCTTCTGCATGGCAAAGGACATAGCTAGCAAGATCAATACAAAGCCCACGGATTGGGAGATGGTCTTCACTAGCCATAAAATGGACAAGGGTCTCATACCAAAAATATACCTGGAACTCAAAAAATTAAATCCCCCAACAACATCCTCAAAGAAACAAATTCCCAATAATTAAGTGAGCTAAAAACCTACAGGGAAACTTCTCTGAAGAGGAAAGAAGGATGGCTAATAGACACATGAAGAAATACTTTTACTATATTGTCATGTATATAGAAGGTTCTCACTAAATTATGTGTATGATTATAAAAAAAATGCATTGAAAGTATATGGGTACTGTTTGGATATCGTTCATTGAGACCTGTAGGAGGTAGTGTGTTTTAATGACTTGCAAAAAGTTTTGATGGAGATGAAGGGAGGGATGTGCTTCTGAAAACTGGCTAGAAGATTGTTGCCAGAAAGATAGTGATGAGTTCTTCCAAAAGATTACAGTAAAATAACTTTCACAACCATGTTCACTGCTTCACTATTCGCTGAAGCCAAGTTATGAAAACAGCCCAGATGCCCTTTCATGGAGGGATGGTTGGAGAAAGTGTGGCAATATACATAATTGGATTGTACCCATCCATTCTGAAGACTGTTACATCATTTGCAAAGAAATTGGTTGATCTAAAAATATGTTAAGTAAAGTCAGAACCAGACACACAAAGGATCCACGTTCTAAATTTGCACTCAAAATATTGCATTCATCTCTCCAGCAATGGTATAACCAAATACCTCCACGCCAAATAGCTTCTCTGATTAATTCAAGTAAATATTTAGGAACCGAAATTATCGCAATTGTATAGAAATATCTACCCACCATTCTAGAAATTAAATCTGAAATCATAAAAGATTGGGATTAATAATTATCTTTCACTATGTTGCCATAAAGAGGTGAACCCTTCCAAGTGGGCATAGTTGTAGAGATTTGGTCACTGAGAACTTTGTGATGAAAGAGGATGTTAAGATAAAATTCTTTTGTTCCTTCTCCTTCTCCTTCTCCTTTTCCTTCTCCTTCTCTTTCTCCTTCTCCATTTTCTTCTCCCTCTGCCTCTTCCCCTCCTCCTCTTTTTCCCTCTCCCGCTCCTATTCCTCCTCTTCTTTATTTCCTGGCTTCCATGAATACACAAACTCCATTACTTGTTTCTGACATGGGGTACTGTACCATCACTAACCCAAAGCAATAAGGATAAGAAACATAACCTGAAATGTATAAAATCAAAAGCCAAGAATAATCTTTCCACCTTTTAAGTTAATTTTATAAAGTATTTGTTCATGTTAATAGGAGACTGATACAGCATGCTCTCATTTATTATATGTGATAGGACTTACTGGAAAAAAAATCTTACCACCATCATCCTAATGAAATGATTGATAAATAAAATAAAATAAATAAATAAATAAATAAATGATTGATTAAATTAATATTATATTAGGACAAATCTACATTAAAATATCAGATATACTTCAATAAGAGGCAAAAGAAACAACTTTATGGTTTTCTACGGAAGGACAGCAGAATTCAATCTATTCCTCAAGGAAATTGACCAATAATTGGCAGTATTGTCAATTTAATAAATGATGTAAGAAGATTGAAGGACAAATTTCAACTCAAACTGCATGAGATAAAATTTACGTTGTCTCCTGTATTTTATCTAGGTCTGTTTCCGCAAATGACTTGTATTTTACTCTAATCATACTTTTAATTAACTTTAAGTAGTTGTATGGGAGTTGCTGTTTGACCATGCAATGTATGAATAGTGTTTAGTGAGTATTTTTTTTTTCTTTTTTCTCTCCTGAAATTTGAACTCTGAGTCTCGGCGCTGTCCCTGAGCGCCTTTGGATGTACACTAGAACTCTATCACTTGGGGCACAGCGGCATTTTCAGATTTTTATGACATTTAACTGGAGATAAGAATCTCACAGACTTTCTTGCCTGGGTTGGCTTCAAACCTCAATCCTCAGCCTTCTGATTTTCGAGGATTTCAGGCATGAGCCGCCAGTGCCTGGCTTAATACAATGCATCTTTTATTTTGGCTAGTCCTGGGGCTTGAACTCAGGGTCTTGGCAATGTCCTTGAGCTTCTTTTCCTTAAGCTAGTACTCTACAACTTGTGTCATAATGCCAATTCCAGTTTTTTTTTTTTATTATGTAGTAGTGAGGAATCAAACCCAGGGCTTCAGGAAAGCAGTCTACCACTAAGCCACATTCCATGGCCAATACAGTGCATCTTCATGCTCATTATCCCTCATCCTTATGAATACTATCTCATCCATCAATTTACATGATTTTGTAGGATATTCCTGACTTGCAATGTCATGTATAGTCACCTAGAGAATATAACACAGATCATATTTTCTTGATAGTCTTATTCATGAACATACTAAAGTTATGCATTACAGAATTCTGTAATTTTAAGTTTTAAATTATCATTCAGATTCACCCACTACTATTCTAAAATTTTTCCTAAGGTTAATGCAAATGCAATCTCTAATCCTTCGATAAAGTACAATGATTCTTAAAATATTAAAGAGTTGGAGTAAGAACATCACCTTCAGTTCTAGAACATTTTATCATCACTACCCTCTCAAAACACTCCAATATTTATTAGTAATCACTCCCTGTCATCATTTAATCCTACCCTTCCCTTGAGCAGCTATTATTTCATATTCTACCTATACAGATGTGTCAATTTTAAAAAGCTCATATAATTAGAGAATGTAGTCTATTTTATCCATTTCTCCCATGTCATATTACTGTTTCCAAAGTAAGTCCATGTAAATTATTCTCATAGATAGAGCATATTGTTTTGTATTCATGGGCATAATTGTATAACATCCTCAATGGACATTTCAATATATTATTATATGTTATTGTAAAATGTTTTGCTATATTTAATCATGTACATATGTCTCATTGGAAATACATTGAAATATATTTTGTATATAAAATTAGGATTCAAAATTTTGGATCTTAGAGGCAATTCTATGTGTAATATATTAAAGACTGCCAGTATGTTTAACAAACTTACTTCATCATTTTAAGTGCCAAGCACCAATGTATAAGGATGCCAATTTCTACATAGTAGTTGCGCAGTGCTATCTTATTGTTGTTTCTTTTTCCACTAATCTCTACATATATTTTTGTGGATTGCAGGATAGAACTGAGCAAAGATATAAATTTTCTCCTCGCCTTTTTTGTTCATTCATGGGGCTTGAAATCTGGTCCTGGGTACCGCCCCTCTGCCCTTCAGCTCAAAGTAAGTGTTCTACCCATTGAGCAATTGTGTCACTTCTGGTTTTCTGGTCATTAATTGGATATAAGAGTCTTACACACATTCCCATTCTGGCTGGTTTTGAAACGCAATCCTCAGATCACAGCCTCCTATGCAGCTAGGATTACAAGCATGAGCCAACTTCGGCCAGCTTCACAGATTTATTTACATTTATGACACTTTTTAAAAACACCTGCCCAGCACTCTTTGATTCATTGACAATGGAAAATAAACTGGAATATATTTATCTGTCCAGTATTAAAATTGTTAGCGTAAAATTTTTATATTTGTAGAGGAAAGTTTATACAGCTCAATGGGTCTGTAGGGCACTAGATTAGCTCCACATAAATATTATCAAGGAATATTTAATAAGGGGTATAACTAAAAATTTGTGGAATGACATTCTCTTTAATAAGTGGTGATAGGTTACACAGTATTGGGGAGAATTAAAGTGAACATTGACAAACAAAAATTTATTCAAATATTAACTTCAAGCATTATTAAAATGTGGCATATAAAACAAAAAGAGTGATGTAAATGTAAAGCAAAGAAAGATGTCTTGTCAATTTTGGAGATGAAACATTCTTAAATTTCGCATTAAAATTATAGGCAAAGAAAACGATATTGTAGAATTCAATGAAAGTGTAAAATAATTTTGTCTGTGAAAGCTCATATACAAGTAGTGAATAGAAGTTGGGAGCAGGTGGCTCATGTATCTCATCCTAGCTACTTGGGAGACTGTGATTTGAGTATTTCTGTTTGAAGATAGCTCCCCACAAAATAGTCCCTGACAAGCTTATCTCTGATTAATCAGCAAAAAAAGTCAGAAATGAGGTATGACTATAATGGTAAATAGTTAACAAATTGCAACAAATCTCAGGGAACCTGAGTTCAAGCCCCAAGACCATACATGCATGTAAAAAAGTAATAGTAGTAATACTAATAGTGATGATGATGATGACGGTGATGAAGATAATGATGATGAAGTGTATCCAAAATCAAAGATAAAATATTTGCAAATCGTATACTTCAAATCTAGACTCTATATAGAACTCTCAAAACCTAATGCTAAAAAGAACCTCAATTAGAAACCTACAAAATACATCTTGTGAAAAATAAGCACAAGAAAAGCATCAGTCATCAAATAAATGGACATTAAAACTAAAATGACATCATAAAACATGTTTGAGAATTACTTCACATAATACAATAATGACCATACTAAATGCTATCATGAAACAGAGAAAATGGATGGTGGCAGAAATGTCAAATGGGAAAGCCACTTCTGAAAACATTTTGACAGATTGCTAGAATATGAATTTTTTTTTCTTTTTTCTTTTTCTTCTGCTTATGTGGTGCTGAGGAATCGAACCCAGAGCCTCATGCATGCAAGGCAAGGGCTCTACCACTGAGCCACCTTCCCAGCCCCTAGAATATGAAATTTGCAAATGCCAACTATATAGCACAGGAAGTGAGCTCTTCAGGCTTTGTCTCATGCAAAATTAAATTAACTAATCCTATAACTCTGAAAAAAGAATTACCCTAAAGAAACCAAAGAAAATAAGTTCAAAATTTGAAATTTACAAAGCGAATAGTACTCTTTAATTGACTTAAGTAACTGTAAAGCCTCTGTATATCAGTTTTATAATAACAAATGTATGAACAAAGAAAGCAAAAGTACCCATTGATCAATAGCAACAGCAAAAGCATCAGTATTTCTTTTTTTTTGAGTGTGCAAAAAAAAAAATCAATGGAGGAGATAACAATGTTCCGTCCATAAGAAATGTACTCATAATCTTACTTATGTAACTATAACCCCTCTGTACATTACCTTTACAATAAAATTAAGTTGAAATTAAAAATAAAACAAATAATATACCAATTTAGAATTCTTAGAAGCCATTGATTAAAAACATTTTAGAAAACTGCCATTAGTACTCAAGGAATATAATTTTATGATACTACTTAAATACATCAACTTCAGCAGAGAAGCCAAACGTTTAAAAACTGTTACAAGGTAGAGTAAATCTGAATAAATCAGAATATATTACCACTAATAATAGTCATAAGATGAATTTATACTGGTAGTCAAATATGTAAGAAATGAGGCAATTTCCCATTTGTTTGCACTTAATAAGTGAGACAGAATTTTCTAGGTCTTTTAAAATATATCTTAAGTTCAATGAAGAAACTATTCTGTCACATCATATGATAATCAGATAAAGCTGATATTAGAGAAAAGAACAGAATGTACAAAGTTTTTGGATGTTAACTTATATACTTATTTTGGTTGTGGGAAATTGTGGGGATTTCAACTTGGGTATTGTTCTTGCTAGGCTGGCGTCATATCAGTGGTTAATTTAAGGATATGGATTCCCTTTCCATAAGAACTTGTACCTGATCTGTCCTTTTAGCCTTCCCATCATCAATGGCATCTGAGTTTCACACCAACTTGTCTAGCTTCCTACCTTGGCTGGCCTGGATTCTGCAGTATTTCTAAACTTAGCCTCTAGATAGTGCAGGATAGTGGAAATGATCCAATGCACCCAGCTATAGATTGAGGAGGAAGTCCACTAAACTTTTGACCTGGCTTCTGTTCTCAAGCCTCCTAAGTAGTTAGGAGTACACATAGGAGCCCCTGATGCCAAGCAGTAACAGTATTTTTAAAGTCATTAGACATATATATGACTTAGGCCTGTGATTACCTCAGGAAAAGAATAAAAGAGCAGTGAAGCACAGAGGACAGGCAGAATTTTAACTAGTTTCTCAGAGGCTGAATCAGCTTGGCTAGCTACTCGGGAACTTGATATCTGAAGACCACTGTTCAAAGCCAGTCCAATCATGAAAATACATGCGATTACCTCCAAAAAAACAGAAGTGGAGGAGAGGCTCAAGTGGTAGACCACTATCCTTGGTCACAGAAGCTTAGGGATAGTGCCCAGGCACTGCCAAGCCTTAGAAATGATGAATGCGTGCATAAGCACATGCATATGCCCATATGCATACATGCATGTTTGTGCACACACAACAAATTAGTATTTCAATGTGAAGTTCTTTAAATTTTTTTTACTTTGCTATACTGTATTTCGCTGTATATTTCATCAATTTACAAAATCAGCTAAGCACCTATTTACATTCAACTCATTATGTTTCTCTAAAGTCTATTGTCTTTTTGGAAGACTGATTTTATTTGACATAAAAGTAAGTTATTCAGGAGGTCAATTCATCTCTCTGAACTCTGTACTATTAGATGATGGTTTAGGTTCTTGCTAGCAATATAATTTTGTGAAATCCTGCATCAAGCAACATATTACTTTCATGAGAAAGGAAGCCTCTGTCAAACAATTAATAATAGGCTTTTCTCCTCCTGGCAAGCATCTGTAGTTTTTATTATCTTCATATAACTCATGATCTGCCTGTGTATGCCATAGACGACTGTGAAATAAAAGACCCTTCCCACCACTTAGCATTCATATACCATTCATATATATGAAGGTGTTTAAATATTACTGAAATTGCTTTGTAGTAATGTTCACCTTGACTATCTTGAGAAAGAAGAATTGGTTTCTCAGCATTATAGGTAAGAACGTGAATGAAAGAAACAAAAGGAAAAGTGAGGAACAACTCAACACATACATTAAAATGAAATAAAACAACCCAAGTAAACAAAAATTCATTCAGTACTCAAGAACCTGAAGGAAATGCAAAGATTTAAAAAAATCAGCTATGATATGCTTAAGAAAATCCTGACAATATGGGAGTCTACTGTTGTGAATATATTGGTTAAATCCCAGACTGGACAGAAAGATGTGTACACAATGCCAGGCACCTGTTATTCTAAATTCCAGGAAGAAAATCATGAAGTGAACTGAGCCCTCGATCATACATAAGTAGGAAGCCAGATTCTATCTGAAAATTAATCAGTATAATTTGGGGCTGGTGGCATGACCAATTGGTAAGAACACCCATTTTGGAGACACAAGACAATCAATTCAAACTCTAATATTATCGGTATTAAAGAAAAAAGCTATGGCTTTAAATAATTGGAATAATTGTAAGATTTGAGTGTTTCTGTGGAGAAAAATCCATGAGAGAGTGAGAGTGTGAACCCTTGTTGCAATGATTCCTACTTAAGTGATAATGTTATGTGTTACTCCAGACATAACAGAGTGACCTTGCAAAGGTAACTGAGCATGGATGTGCATTTGGGTGATAAGTAAATTAAATAAAATTTTTTGGGTAGATTGTAGTTCTTGAACTAAGAGCCTGGGTGGGGTCCATGAGCTTTTTCTCTCATGGCTACCACTCTACTACTTTGAGCCACAGTTTCAATTCTGATTCTTTGTTGGTTGTTTGGAAATAACAGACTCATGGACTTTGCTGCTCAGGATGGCTTCAAACTATGATCGTCAGATCCCAGCCTCCGAGTATCCAGGATTCCAGGCATGAGCTGTCGATTTTTTAAATAACATTAAATTGAACAGTTGCAGAAGTTATAAATTATCATTATAACCTCTGTAATATATGTATGTATGTATATATCAATGCATATGGATAGTAATATTTTAACATATTTTTGTATCTACAGTAGATTTATGAAATCATCCTTTATTATAAAATAAAATGGAAACAAAATTTAATAAGGAGCAAACCAAACGGAATTGTCACATGCTTCTTGTTGTTGAATGGAATATGAATTGTGAGAATTGAAGAAATAGAAAAATTAGGGATGTGTCCATTTTACAATTTACTAATTGCTGACTCTGCTTCTGTAAACTTGCTTGCTTGCGTTAACACCAAACCCCTCCCTGGAAATAAGGAATTGGGTAAAGTTTCAGAGCCCAGATGTCGGCCCCAGGACAAGGTCACTGGTTGTAGATAAATAACACACAGTACGTGTTCCTCAGTTCCCATTTAGAAATTCCCCAGACAGGACCTTGAGATAATGACCACCTGGCAAGACCACAAGCTAAGCCAAATGTCAACCAATCATAGGCCTATAACCATGTAAACCCCCCTTAAACCAACCATGGGCCAGTCATTTTACAAAGAGTGTTACAAAATTTCCCGCGTGGCAAAGTGATTGTTGGTGTATATGATGACCTTTAAATGGACCAATCATGGGATGCTTTGTGTTATGCGTTAATTCTGTGGTTTTTGCCTTAAAAAAAAGGCTTGTAACCGCTGCTCAGGGCTCTCTGACTGACCGGGGCAGAGAGTTCGTTTGAGCAAACGTCAAATAAATTCCTCTTGCTTATTGCATCTCCTGGCCTGGAGTCTGAGTTTTCTGGGGCGCCCTCCCTTGACGAAAGTATCCCAGGAGTCTGGGGTCTTTCAGAATCAGTTCGGGACAACCATCTTTAACAAAATGGATAATGAGGCTATTAATTCCAATCCATTTATTTGTCCATATTGTTTATCCTTACACGAGTGTCAAAATCAAATCATATTTTTTGCCCTTGTATTTAACTCACCTGTATAATTTAGGGGGTAGATGAAGTAATCAAATGAAGATTAAAATAATAGTAAGGCTAGGAGTTAGAGCTCAAAATGGTTTAAAATATGGTAATAGCTAATTAATTTACATTTTTCTGACTTTTACTTTATTGTCATATCCCTCATTCCAACATTAGGAAAGTACATAGAAGGTTCTCACTAAATTATGTGTACAATTATGAAAAAATGTATTTCTTTGTTGCTTTGTATGTCCTTCCCCACAGTATATCCCCTGCTTTCACTGTAATTGATGTTGGTATGAGTTGTGGAGGGGAAGGGAAAAAACAAATCGTTTAAATAGGGATACAGGTGGACTCATTGCAACAATGAGACGTACAAGTCAGTATGTCGAAAAACGAACTTTAAAACTTTGCGGGTGGGGGGGAGGATCACTTGTGGGGGGTATGGGAAAGGATGGGAAGTTGAAACAAAGGAGGAGGCAACAATGCTAGATAAGAAATGTACTCATTATCTTGCCCATGTAATTGTAAAAGCTCTGTATGGTATTTTCACCAAACAAAAAAAGAGAAAGAAATAGAGATAAAAAAAATGGGCACAGTGTGGTTTTAGCTTATCGAGACCTGTAGGGGGTAGTGTGTTTTTGAGGACTTGCAAAACGTTGTGATGGAGATAAAGGGAGGGATGTACGTATTCTGGAAAATTGGCTAGAAAATGGCTCCCAGAAAGATAGTGATGAATTCTTCCCAAAAGGTTACAGTAAAATCACTTTCACAACCATGTTCACTGCTGCACTATTCACCGTATCCAAGTTATGGAAACAGCATATCCACAATACCTATTTTCAGTCAATATGATGGGATATTCAAACATAATAAATATGGTGTTGATTATCTCTTAGTGAGAATAGATATGCTCTTACAAGTAAAGTTATTTTCAACAGAAATTCAGAAAGAGTTCATCCACCTTGTGTTTCACGGTTATAACCAGACAGGAATACCTGTTCGGTCAAGTTGGTAAAATTCACTCCTTGAGCATATCTTAAAAGGATAACCAGCTTAAGAGGTCAAATACATATTTTGTACTGACAGTCATCTTACAGGAATAACTTACTACCTAATTATGTCTGTATTTTCTCACCTAACATATAATAAGAGCTGAACGTGATCTCTTTTATCTAACTTAATGTTGTAAATGCTTTGATTCTGATGATGTTATTATTTGACAACTAAAATGTACAAAAGGGTGCTGCAACTGAAATGACATGACAGAACAATGATAAAAACACTGCAACACAGTTAGCTCTTTTCAGGCTCACTATGTCCACATTGCCAAGCATCATTGCAACATCACACACACATATACAAATACCCACATATGCATACATGTACATACACATATACATGCATGCTAAATTCAGGATTTATTGTACAAAAAAGTTCAAATAAAATATTAGTGATTAGTACAAATGATTATTTGCCTTACTACAAAATAATACACAATCCAGTCACCATGGGTGTTACATTTTACCTGCCTCTGCACATGTGACCACTTAATTTATTTTTAATTAATTAATTAACTAATTACTTCATTCATTTGTTTGTTGCTAATAATAGGGCTTGAACTCAGGGCCTGGCTCTGTCCCAGAATTTGTTATGTTTTTGTTTTAGTTTTCTCAAGGATAGCTCCATTTCTAGCTTTTGTTGGTTTCTTTGAAATCAGAATCTAAAGGACTTTTTTTTTGGTCTGGTTTCAAACCACAATCCTCTGACTTCATCTTTCTGATTAGCTAGGATTAATGGCATGAGCCACCAGTGTGGCTTCTATTTTTTCCTCTATACTTATCTAATGCACATACTTAGATAGTAATTTAAAACTGAGAGTATAGAAGCAAGATGTACAGTGATGATATTGTCCTGTCAGAACTTCAAGTTAGTAATTTAAATTTCTTCATAAGACAATACACAAAAAATACCATGATATAGTATAAGGAAACTCATTGTTGGACATATGAGCTTTAAGAACTTTCTAATAAATCCATTATTTATTGGTACCCCAAATTAGAAACAAATGTATAATGCAGTAGTAAAATAGAAGTACTTTGCATGACTACTTAAATTCCTTGTTTTTTTTTAAAAAACACTTGTTTTCATCTAAAAAAGTAGCAGGTCTATTGTCTTCATGTGGTTTCCATGATTGAAGGTGCTTAATGAGAAGTCAAAATGTATTGTAGTCCTTTGCTATCAATTAAATCTCACTTTTTCTTCTTGGAGTATATAATGATCAAAGCAATATTTGAGGAGCAGAAAGCAATATTTCAGAATCATTCTTCCAGAGCAAGTGGATCACCAGTAAGTAATCCTCAATACTATTTTTCCACAAAGTTTTGTCACAGATACAATCGGCCTGCCTTCTCTTGCTGCTTTCCTAGCCTGGACCTATTCCTTCATTGTACAGCAAAAGTGTGATTCAACTGATTTCAGTCAGATCTATTATCAAGGATGTAGAATCGTGTCTGCATTTTGGTCAATGCTATATTTCTTTATGTAGGCTACTAAAAATGTATTTACTAATTTGAAGTAAATACATAAATTCTGTTTCCATCTTTTTTAAAACATAAAATTCTGCTTGCACTATAAATTCATCAGAGGCATAAATTTTGGCTTGCTAGGTCTTTGCACATCTGTCTCTCTCTTCCCCTCTCTCATTCATGGTTCTCATAGATAATATGATTGGATTACTCCATAATTATCCTAATTTATTTTGCTTTTATATTTTTGGTTGCATCATTTCACTTTCTGCTCTGCCATTTCCCAAATCATTTATATAGAAGGCATTATTTTATCTTTTCTCATTCCTAGAATAAGCTGCACATGAAGACATCACTGCTCCTTATTTTCAGTCTGTACCTTGGAATACGGAGGAACATCTTTCCTCTGCTCTCCATCAATTCCCTACTCTCCAGTTAGAATAATTTCAAATAGTAAAAATGGAAAAAGGAAAAATAAATTGTGAAAAAACAGATGGCAGAAAATGCACTGCATTTTTCTATACAGTTCAACAAACGTGAACTATTAGGGAAATACATGGACACCTTATTCCCAGTGGAGGAAAAGCAGATGCTGGGAGAGCTTGGAAATGTGATCACGCTGTACTGTTGACAGCTAGGATGGGGGGGCAGGCTGGGTATATGTGTGTCAGAGGGGGTGTGTTGCTCCCAAATATTCACCTTCTATCTGACCCCCCAGTGCCCTCAACTTCCTAGTGGGCTCTTCTCAGACCCTCCTCGGGTGAAAGGGTGATCGAGCACGGAAGACAAGGACTCACACAGCAAGGAGGGCCTATCTTCTCCATCCAACACCCACTACCCCCCAAAAAAAGGAAAAGGCCCGAGAAGGCATGTGTGGAGGTGCTTCTCCCCACCTCTGAATAAAACCACCAGGTTCCCACAAGGGAAAGGAAGGGTGCAGATGCCCGGCTGTGTGGCTCCTACTGCTTCAGAACAGGGGCTCTGTGGCACCACCTCCTCACCCATTCCTGCATCTCTGTGTTTGCTGGGACACTGGCTGGTAGGGATGGGGGTGGGATCCTCGGGTGGACACCTACACCAACCCCCTAATCCTGGGGCACATTTTTGGCAGGGCTATAGTGGACTGTGGGGTGTGGGGGAGCGAAGGCACGACAGAGAAGGGGAGGCAGGAGTCTTGGGTCCAGGTCAGGTGGGAAGACGGGAGCTGGAGGGTTTATGTGGGCCCTTGGGGCGGCCACTCATGTGTGCTACTGGGAAAAGCTGTAGGCGGCGGCTCCCGGTGCTCACAGGCCCAGAGTCCAAGGAACGGGACCAGGACAGGGTCAGGGCTGCACGCCGGCCAGGGATGTGCCATTTTCACTGGATGTCTGCGAGAGGTCTGAAATGAAAGCGCCATGTTTGAAACACAATACTGCTGGGAGGGGACAGGGGCAATTGCGGGTGCATGGCAGGGCTTTGTGTGACCTCTGTTCCTCCTCCTCAGCCAACACCGTCCCTGCCTCAGCTGTTGCTGCTGCCTCAGCTGCCACCACTGCCACCATGATCACTGCGACAGGACCTGACTCAGGGCCTCCATGGACACCGTGCCTCTACGTGGCTGCCTGTGGTGATGTGCCTGCTGTGCCAGCTCTGCATGCTTTGCTCCCCACCAGAACCTGCAGTACAATCCAAGAGGCCGCCAGCTGATGAAGCTGTTTGCCCTTGTGGTTGTGCTCCCTCCTCTCTTTGCTCTCTATCTCTCTCTCTCTCTCTGCCCCTACACTTCTCCTGGGCTGCCTTGCCCCCACAGGGCGTGCCCATCCCCGTCCCCGCCCCCTTGACCCTGGCCAGTGCTTCTACAGCAGTGTGCCCTGGGCCCTACCCCTCCTCCCCTTGGCTTTCCTCCCGTTAGCATACTGCACATTTTGAAGGACTCAGTATACAGTACGATGTGTAATGCACCTAGCACACCGCACGCTTTGAAAAACCCAGCACAGCCGAATATTCTCGCGGACTCAGCACATAGCACCCTTTGGGATGACTCAGCAAACAGCACCATTTTGAGGACTCAGAACAAAACCCCCATGTGTGAATGCCCCAGCAAACAGCACCCTGTGAAGGACTCAGCACGTAGCTGTATGTCACAAGTTCAGCTGTCATTAGAATTAGGGTTCTTTCTTCAGTATCACAATTCTTCAGAAACACTTTACAAATCCTACTAGTTTTCTTTAGCCAACCTGTGTTTTATGTGGGAGGGTTAGCTGGGGGTCTTGTACTCAAAGCTTAGGGGCACTGACCCTGAGTTCTTTGGTTCAATGCTACAGTTTCTAACACTTTGAGCCATAGCTCCAATTTTGTTTTTTTGGGTTGTTCTTTGAAAGGTCTTATGGTGATCAGGAAGGCCAAGTTAGGGTGTCTGTGGACAAAGGCTCTTAGCTGGGCTGGGAGCTGACCTTTCCTTTCCTTGTGCCCCTGGGAACCAGGCCTCCTGGAATTCTCTTGGCCTAGGGTGGAGCAGACCTGCTCTGGCCTCAGCACTATGGGTGAGCAAAATTGAGTTTGGCCCTGGTCACTTCCCCCAATTGAACTCTAGGGGTCAATGGCATGGGGCCACATGTCCCTCATCTGGCCACCAGGGGGGCAGGAGTCACCCACCATAGGGATTGTACCTGCAAGTTGTGTTTATTCTTGCTTCCCTGTGGCTCCAACATGCTTCGAATCCACCCTAGACAGGAAAGTCCTTGAGACTTTTACCTACAATTAACCATCAAAAACAAGTGGGCTGTGGCTCAAGTGGCAGAGCACTAGGCTTGAGCAAAAAAAAAAACAAAAACTCTGGGATAGCGCCTAGGCCCTGAGTTTACACACACACACACACACACACACACACACACACACACACACACACACACACACACACACACACAAACACACCACATGCATGCAAAATCAGAGATTTCTACACTGCAATCTTGGGGTATTCTCTACCTTTTCCCCACTAATACTGGTGGATATTGACCTAGGTGTTTGATGCATATAACACCACTTAGCATATTTAATTTGGGGGAACAGAATGGCTAGAAGGTTAGCCTTCCCCCATCACAACTCCTTGATTGAGTCGTGGTCTATCCAGGCCCTTTGGGGTTCCTTTTACAGACTCGCCAAGATGCCTTCAAAAAGCATCACATGTTGGGCACTGGTGACTCATACCTGCCATCCTAGATACTCAGGAAGCTGAGATCTGGAGGCTCATGGTGTCAAGCCAGCCTGGTCAGGAAAGTGTGTGAGACTCTTATCCATGATGAACAGTCAGAAAACAAGAAGTTGCCCTGTGGCTCAAGTGGATGAGTGCCAGCCTTGAGAAAAAGAGCTCAGGGACAGCACGCATGGACAACAAAAACAAGGAGAGGCATTGCATGTTGGCTTTGGGATTGGCATAGGCCAAATATAATTGGAATTTTCAAGTGCTCCAAGACAAAGTAATACCTCCTTTAGTCCCATGCTCCTCCATCTTGTCTCACCCTCTGGCCTTGGCCATGCTTTGGGTCAGCATGACTCTGGCTCCAAGGAGGAAGATTCCAGAGTAATCACCCAGCCTCCTTCTGCCCTGGTCACTCTGCTGCTTCTGCTTTTTGCCATAAATCTTTTTCCTGGAATCCCTCCATGAGGTCATCACCGTCCACATTGTGATGAGTGGTGGGTCCAGCCTCACTAAGGGCAGTCAGAGGTGGAAGTCAGTCTGGGACTAGGAGCTTCTACCCTGAGTGTGGGCTGAGGCCAGGGCTGACCTTTTTTTCATCTGAGCCTTCAAGAGGTGGGGAGACATTGTAGACTCCACATTGAGTTATGTAAGTTTGGAATGTAGAGGACCATTTGTGTGGGGTAAGCTGTGGGGCTCAGAGGGCCACTGTTCTTGGTACTCCTCTCTCGGGACTCCCCTCTCTCTCTCTCATCCCTCAGTGGTGGAAGAGAAACTTCAACTAAGGGGGTCGAAGAGGGGTAGGGAAGTATTTCTCTGTGAACCAGACTTGTACTTCATAATCATCCTAGCCACTACTTCCTATTTATCTGAGGAATGTCCATATGGGTTTGGGATGGGGGAAAATCATCCTAGCTAAGATTGTGACTCAGTGATAGAGTGGTCGCCTAGCATGCCTGAAACCCTGGGTTCCATTCTACATAGAAAAAGCTGGAAGGGGAGGTGGGGCTCAACTGATAGAGCACCAGCCTTGATCAAAAAGAGCTCAGGTACAGTGGCCAGGCCCTGAGTTCAATCCCCAGGACTGGAAGAAAAAATCTTTGTTGGAGGCTTTTCTTCCCTTTGAAAACAATTTATTGTTTGTGATCAGCATAACAAGGGTCTCTTCCCAGGCCACCAAAGGGCCATTAGATGTCTCTTGAATTTGGGCCTCTTCTCAGCAGCCTCTGCCCTACCTGGCCCGCAGTTAATCCATCTCATCTCACAGCAGATGGAGGCCTGAGAGAAGGTCACCTGGCCACCTAGTTCTGGTGGCTGCCAAGGCTTTTGAGAATTAGTATGTCGGATAGACACTCATCATCCACATCAGTCTACAGAAGGAAGGGCTGGAACACTCCTTGCTCAAGCCCACGAGTTGTAGGAGGCTCTGGATGTGGGGCATCTGTGGCAGAATGTGCTCCATGGGGGAGTCATCTATGGGGTTGGGAACCCCAACCTCTCCTCTGGCAGTTTCCAAGCTGCTTTGAAGTTGCAATTATTCAAAACCTTTCTGCTCCTCCCTCATTTCCCCCACCCCAGAGCCTGAGTGTGGGGGTGTTCAGCCTGTGCCGGCATCTGGAGCCCACACTCTGCTGCATCTCCTGCAAGAACCGACAGCAGCTCCTGCAGTTCTCTCTTCTCCATCTTTTCCTGGGAGTCCCAGCACACACTCTTGGCATTCTCCCAACACAGTTCATCCCGGATGAATATCTGCTCTTACATGCCATGAGGGACTCCTCTATGGTGCGAATGTGTTCTGACAGCTGGCTGCATTGATGGTGGAGCTCATCCACTGGACTATGGAAGTCCACCTTATCATGCAGGTCGTGGACAAATCAGATTTTCTTCTTGGATGCCCACGTGTCCGATTTCCCATCCTCATGCCTGCAGTGGTGGCAGCTCACGGGGGCGGAGGGCTTGTGGCTCCAACTTGGTCTGTCACTGAGCTACCTGGTAGGCTGGCACCTGCAGTGGGGCCACTGCTCCTGCAGCAAGAGTTTCCCCCTGTGGATGCCAGCCTCTGAGAGCACTCGCAGAGCCACATACCTCTAGTCATGGAGCATGTCTCCATCATCTGTGATGGTCACTTTGGGAGGATTCACATCCTCACCTTTTGTTTCTCCAAGGCTCACACTTTCCCCTTCCTCAGGGAAACCAGGAAGCTCAGCTGGGCCTGCAGGTGATCCTCCTGTTGTCTGGTTACTTCCAGGCATTTGAGAATGTCCTTCCACTTTGGGGTGACCGCCTGGTCCCCCAGTTGGTCCGGCCCTGCACTTGCTTCAGCTGCGCCAGCAGCTGGGTCTGCCCCTGCAGGTGCTCTTACAGGGCCTCCTTCTTGGAGTTCAGCCGGTCATTGGAGGCAATGTCTGCTCACAGGTGGCTCAGAGCTCCTGCAGCTTGGCCAGGGACTGCTCCTGCTGCTCCTGCAGCTCCTAAGCCACTTGGCTCTCTCTCTCAGGCATCTCTTCTCATGGCTCTATCTTCTCCTCTGAGTGGTCTAGCTGTTCCCACAGATGTTTCTTCACATGCTTCTCTGAGTCCAGGATGCTGGCAAGTGCCTCCTTCTCACTGTTCTCCCTGTGAAAAGCATCCTGCAGCAGGGCCAGCTGTTACTCTTGCTATGGGGTTCACACACATGGGCATCATGGGGTCACGGGGATCTCCTGCCAATCCTTGGCCTTCTCCTCCAGTCTCTGTAGTTGCCCCTGCTGCACCGTGTTTTGGAAACGGAGCCTCTAGTTTTCCTGGACCTGGATGTATAGTTGTTACTCCAGGTTTTTCAACTCCATCTGCCTGAGGTAGGCCTGTGCCTGCAACTGCTGCTTGGCCTGAGTGGTCCCTCAGGGCTTTCTGGCCCGGTCAGCTTGCTTCTCAGTTCTCCCAGTATTCTTTATGTCCAGCACCTGCCCCTCCCTCCCCTCTGTCCCTACTTTCAGTTCATTCACCAGCTCAGTCAGCCACTTAGCCTCTTCCTTCCATGTTGACCTCTCAATGCTCAGGTTCTCTCCAGATTTGCTGAGGTCACCATCCAGTTCAGGTTGTCCAGTAGTCTCTTCAGTACCTCACACCTCACCAGCACTTGTTGGAACTTGCAGATTCTGTTCTTCCGGTTGCTCTACTGTGTCCAGAGTGCTTACAGCTTCTTCTGAAATTCTGTGTTCACTTACTCCAGGTAATAGAAGCTTCTGGTCTTTTCCTCAAGCTGAAGTGTCATATCATTCAGCTGTTCGAAGAATATTTTGGTCTCCTTCTGTGCAGCAGTGACCACAGAAGCCACATCTCCAGCTCCGCCACAAGCTGCTCTGTGGCATGCAGGCAGTTTGTGAGAGCTTTTTGCTCCATTTCTTTGTCTTGGCCACCTGCTTCACTTAGGCCTGTGCAGATTGTAAATCGCTTTCTACCAAAACCGACCTCTGTATGGGTGGCTTGTGGATCTCTAGCTCTGTTTTTGGTCCTTTGTGCACCTGGGCTATCTTCTCCCTCTCTTTCTCCCATTGATCCTGCAGGTCTGTCTTTTCCTACTTCAGTGGTTGGATCTTGGCACATAGTGCCCGGTTTCTTCTTTTCCTGTGGTCCCGGGCAGGCACTACGTGTTGGTAGCACCTCTGCAGATCCTTGGTGGTATCGGGATCCTTGACAATCTTGACCCTGGGGGACGTGACTGTGTCCAAAGGAAGGGGAGCCCCATGGTCATCATCACCTTTGGCCGGACCCTCTGCTGAATCACACTCCCATGTTGTTTGTCTTGGGGATTCCTCCCTTTTTCATGTTCTTTGTTTTCTTGAATATTGCAGGTCTGATGGGAGGATTCTTCTGCTGGTGTTCTAGCAATAGTTTCTTGTGAGAGCTCTCTCAAGGAGTCTTGTTGTTTCAGACCTCTGACTGCTGGGAAGGGAAAGATGGGTTGGCCACATTCGCAGGCTCTGGGAAGTTTTCTATTCTCTCATTAACTGACGTCCATTTCCTACTCTACTGCAAAGTTGCCTCCAGTCTCTTGCTCACCACTCAGCCACCTCTACCTTCCTCAACTCTTGGTGGTGATATCAACCAACAGAGAAGAATCCTGGTACTGGGCAGCATGGAATGTGGGGGGTGGTGACAATTCTTGTATCCCATTGGACAGAAAGAACCATGAAAGAATGCGGGTGTGGCTGGAATCCTGTGATGCATATAACATGGGCAGAGTCAAGATGTCAGCGGCTCCCCCAGCCTCTTTCCCAGAGAACTCTGTATAATTCAGTTGGGGAAAAGAGGGTGACCTATGTTAGCCGAATGGCTACACAGATTGTTGTGTATGTCTGTTTGTTGTCAGTTTTGACCTTGAACTCGGCAATCTGTGAGATACTTTTGCTCATTGCTAGCCCCCTACCACTGGAACCACATGGCTCTACTTCTGGCTTTGTTGGCACTGAAGTTGGACAGGGGTCTCAAGGACTTTCCTGCCTAGGATGACTTTGACAATTATCCTCCAATCACAGCCTTGTAAGTATCAAGGAGGACTGCTGAGAGCCACTAGTGCCTGCCTAATCTTCGGTCTTGCTGTTCTTGGAAAGACCAGTGAGTTCCCTATGCTCAGGTTAAAGTGGTGGGAGCTGAAGCCCACAGTTGGAATCCTGGTCCTGCCACTTCCAAATGGCAAGACATCTTAAGAAAATCATTCCTATCCATATGAATACCAATGGAATGTGATGTATGTTATGATTGAATGGGCATTTCTTGAATGATTCTAGGATAAAATTATACACATTTATATTATAGGACACTGATCAATTTTAATCAAAATTTTATGAAGCATTTGATCAATCACATTCATTAAATGGAGGCAGAATGAAATACCAAAAATTGTGCATCACATAGTATAAAGGTGCCATTTTTTCTGCCAGGACGGGATTCTAAGTCATGGTCTGGGTAACTCTGTTGCACTGTGTGGAAATCAAAGCTCACCTCTTTGAAGTCAAGAACTTCATGTCTGTTCCTTAGGCCTGAAATCGATCCCCAGCACTAGAAAACATCCTATTCATGTACATTTTAAATATATGATTTATATTTATATACATATATTGACTCCATATTGCATTCAGTGTAGTTATTCATTTTATTTTTGTTTTATTCATGTTTGTTTTATTGACTATTATGGCACATAGAACATTGATTACATTGATTTTATACTATATAGGTCTGTATATGTATTCCACTTATACCTGACACCAAAGACTTTCACAGAAAAGGAAAACATGTAAACATCACCTTCTTACTCCACAATTCATTGTTTGGGAGTGCTGGTATCTGAACTCATGGCCTACAAGGCCAAATACATGAATGGGTGAGTATCAGCATGCCATCCTGGGGCAAATTGAGCTGAAAGCAGTTCCCAGGACCTGAGATCGAGCCCCAGGGTTTGATAAAGTAAGAACAGATTGACACGCAGATGATAGTACACTAATAAATATATATCTTTATACAGTACCAGAGATGTCTATCCATTATTCAGTTATATAGACTACTTTCCTACCAATTCTTGGGTATTTATTATGCTTCCATGTAATTTTATTTTTATTTTCATCCTTTATGAATGATTAAGTAAATCATTATCCTGAAATTATTTCTTCCCTGTGAGAAATATTATTCTTTTCATGCTTCATAAGATATTAAGTAAAATCAATCAGCTGACTGAAATCATGACGTCTAATTTTATACGAGTATCACCCATGAGCAATTCATTCAACTGTGAAATTGACAACATTCCATCATTATTCCTATAGATAGGAAGTAGTCTCTTAGGATCTTCCACCATCTGGAAGTGGCATGACTGGGTTTTGAACTGTAGGCTTATGTTGTGGCATGGTTGTACGGCTTCCCCAATAGCACACAATTAAAAAAATTATTTAGCTCACTTGTGTGCATTTAGTGCCATTTTTTCTGCCAGGCCAGGTATCTGAACTCAATTTCTGGGTAAATATGCAGCACTGTGAGGGAAGGGAATCTAACGATTCTTGAAGACAAGAAAGTCAGGCCTATCCCTAGGCCTGAATTCAAGCCTCAGGCCTGGAAAACATACTCCTTATATATTTTCAAACATAGGATTTATACCTCCGTACAGATATTTAGTCCATATTGTATTTGGTGTGGTTATTCATTTTATTTCTTCTTGTATTCATTTATGTACCATTTATTTTACTGACTCTGATGACATCTCTATCATGCCTGACACACAGGACCCTCGCAGAAAAGGAAAACATGTGTCACACTCAACTTCTTACTCCAGCATTAAACATTTGGCATTGCTGGGATTTGAACTCAGGGCCTAGCAGGCCAAATTCATGAATGGGTGAGTGTGAGCACTGCAGTCTCTAGTCAATGAAACTGTCAGTTAGTTCCCAAGTGTTGAGATCCAGCCCCAGGATTGGCCAAAACAGTGATACATGGATAAGCATTTGTTGGTATACAAATAAACATATATTGGTAAAGAGCACCAGAGACATCTATCTATGATTGAATGACACCTTCTATATTCCTACCAACTCTTAGGCATTTACTATACTGCCATATCAGAATATTATTATTTTCATGCTTAATAAACTATTAATTAAGATAAATTAGCATCCTAGGATTATTGCATCCAATTTTAGACTCCATCAAAGCATGATCTATTATTTCAATTGGTATAACTATGCATAGGAAGGAGTCTCTTGTGATCTCTTGCCATTGGTAGGTGTCAGGACTAGGATATCAACCCCGGGCCTATATTGACAGGTTGGCTTATGGCTTCCCTGATAGCCCACCAGCCTTCAGCAATGGAAGGTCAAGTCCACATTGCAGCCGTGTCATTCAGACCCAGGATGGGTCACCATGCAAAAGAAAGAAGTAAAACCCCAGCCCTCTGCAGCTCACCACTTTTTGTGCTATGCAACTTTTTTTTCTTCCTGCAAGTCTTCTGGGCCTAGGATCCCAGGATCAGCTATGGGTCCAGAGGCTGCACCCCATCCTAGGGTGATTGAAGTTGAGGCAGAGTTACTGCGGCCTGAGTTCAAGCCCCTTGTAAGCAAAATAAATAATAAATTAAAATTTTAATTAATTAATAAATTAAAAAAATAAAGCTCCCTGGTTTAGAATTTCTGCTAGTTTTATTCCCTAGCCTGGGATTTGAACTCAGGGTCTTGGTAAATCTGTAGCAATGTGAGGGAAAGTGCAGAGTTGTCACCACTTGAGTTCAAAACACATGCAATGCCAAAAGTAAAAAGAAAAAAAAATTAAGTCATTGAGCTCGGCAGGGGAATAGTTATGTAGACGGAGGGAAGGGATAGTAGGGAGAAAAGAAAGGAGGAGGCAACAATGCTCAATAGGAAATGTACTGATTACCTTGCTCATTTAAGTGTAACCCCTCTGTAAAACATTTTTACAATAAAAAATGAGAAAATAGGGCTGGGAAGGTGGCTCAGTGGTAGAGCGCTTCCTTGCATGCATGAAACCCTGGGTTAAATTCCCCAGCACCACATAAGCAAAAACTAAAAAAGCCGGAAGTGGCACTGTGGCTCAAGTGGTACAGCGCTAGCCTTGAGCTGAAGAACTGAGGGACAACGCCCAGGCCCAGAGTCCAGGCCCCACGACTGGACCCAAAAACAAAAATGCAAAAAAAATTTTGCGCTCAGAGGATCATTTGGGGGTTAAGGGAAAGATACCTGAATAGCTGTACAAAATTCTCGCGGCTTTTATTTAATGTTCAGTATAGCACTGAATAAAGATAACTGCTTCCATTAAAAAAAATTAAGTCACTGTCTTGGAACTAGGGCCATTATTTCCATCATTGCTGGGAATTGATTTCACCATCCAGGTAACTCTTTAGCACCATGGGTGAAGGAAAAGCTCACTGTACTTGAGGAATACAAATTCATGCTAGAGTTCCCAGGGTCTGAATGAAAGCCCTACAAAGGAAAAATATTTCTATATTTGTGTAATATGTGATATATATTTAATTGTGTATGTGTATTACATATCATGATTTTTTTGAGATTCTTTTTTTTATTGTGAACATACTGTACAGAGGGGTTACAATCACATGCGCAAGATAATGAGTACATTTCCTATCAAGCATTCTAGCATCCTCCTTTGTTTACCCTTCACATCCCTTCCCAGCCACCCCCAAACCCCCAACCAATCGTCCTCCTCCCCTCACCCCGCACCAAAGATATAAACTTCGTTTTCGACATGACAACTTGTACTTCTCATTGCTGCAATGGGTCCACCTGTATCATTATTTAAACGACTTTTTTTCCCCATTCCCCTCCACAAATTATACCGACATAAAATACAGTGAAAGCAGGGGTTATACTGTGGGGGAGGGACATACAAAGCAACTAAGAAATAACCTTATAAATGCGTTAGAAACAAATGCATAAAAAACATTTAAATACATACCTAAGTGTTCATTATCCTAACATCACCTTATCAGAAATTTTCTGCTTGACTCATACATATACTAGATATTTCTAATAAGGGAAACCATGGGAAGTATGTTTCTTTGGGCTTGGCTTACTTCACTTAATATAATTTTTTTCAATTTTTTTCCATTTCCTAACAAATGGGGTAATGTCATTTTTTTTCTGATGGAGGCATAGAATTCCATTGTGTATATATACCACATTTTCTTGATCCATTCATCTACTGAGTAAAATCTGGGTTGGTTCAAGATGTTAGGTATGGTAAATAATGCTACAATAAACATAGTTGTGCTGGTAGATTTAGTGTGGTTTTGTTTGTAAACATTAGAGTAAATGCCCAAAAGTGGATTGCTAGATCATAGGGGAGCTCTATGTGGAGTCTTTTGAGAACCTCCATACTAATTTGCAAAGTGGTTGAACAAGTCAACACTCCCACCAACAATGAAGTAAGGTTCCCATCTGTCCACATCCCCTCCAGCATCTGTTGTTATTAAAGTTCTTGATTTTTGCCATTCTAACTGGGGTAGGCTGGTATCTCAATGTTGTTTTGATTTGCATTTCTTTTATGGCGAGAGAGGTTGAGCATTTCTTCATGTTTCAATTGGCCATCCTTCTTTCTTCTTCAGAGAAGTTTCTCTTTAAGTCTTTAGCACACTTAATTATTGGGCAGTTGTTTCTTTGAGGATTTGTTGTTGGGGGATATAAATTTTTGAGTTCCAAATATATTTGAGATATGACACCCTTGTCCGTTGTATGGCTGGTAAAGATCTTCTCCCAATCCATGGGCTTTCTATTGATCTTGCTAGATATGTCATTTGCCATGCAGAAGCTCTGTAACGTCATGCAATCCCATTTGTCCAACATTTCTTTGATTTGTTGTGTTTCCGGGTCTCTATTAAAAAAAATTTGGCCCGTACCAAGGAGACCTAGGGTTTCTCCTATTCCATCCTGTAATGTTTTCAGAGTGTCTGCTTTGACTTCGAGGTCTTTGATCCATTTGGAATTGATTCAGGTGCAGGGTGATATATAAGGACTTAGCTTTTGTTTTCTACAAGTAGTTAACCAATATTCGCAGCAACATTTACTGAAGCGGCTGTCTTTCTTCCATTCTATTTTTAAGCTCCCTTATCGAAGATTAGATGGCTATAGGTCTGTAGGTTCATTTCTGGGTTTTCAATTCTATTCCATTGTTCCGGAGGTCTGTCCTTGTGAAAGTACCAAGCTGTTTTGATTACTATGGCTTTATAGTAGAGTTTGAAATTTCGAAATGATATTCCTCCAGCAGCGTTATTTCCATTCAGGAGCGTTTTTGCTATTCGGGGTCTTTTATTATTCCATATGAATTTTGGGACTGCCTCTTCTATTTCCTTGAAGAATGAGGTTGGAATTTTGATAGGTATCACATTGAATATGTAGATAGCCTTGGGAAGTATTGCAGTTTTCACGATTTTAATCTTTCCAATCCAGGAGCATGGGAGCTTTTGCTATTTTCTAAGTTCTGGTTTGATTTCCTTTTTCAAGTTTTTAAAGTTTTCATCATAGAGGTTCTTTGCGTCTTTGGTTAAGTTAATTCCTAGGTATTATATTTATTGTGAGGCTATTACAAATGGAGTTGCTTTCCTAATTTCAGCCACACTTTTCTCATTGTTGGCATATAGAAAAGCCATTGATTTTGGGGGATTAATTTTATCCCCTGCTACTTTGCCAAAGTTTTGAATGAGCTTGAATAATTTGGGAGTAGAGTCTATGGGATTCTTTAAATACAACATCATGTCATCTGCAAAGAGGGAGTGTTTTATTTCTTCTTTCCCTATTTAGATCCATTTTATGTCTGCATCTTGTCTTATTGCTGTAGCTAGGCATTCTAATTGTAGATTGAAGAGAAGTGGAGAGAGTGGACATCCTTGTCTTGTTCCTGAGTTAAGAGGAAATGGCTTTAGTTTTTCACCATTCAGTATAATGCTGGCTGTAGGTTTGTCATATATAGCCTTTATTGTATTGAGGAATGTTCCATGGATTCCTAATTTTTCCAAAAGCTTCATCAAAAAGGGGTGTTGGATCTTGTTGAATGCTTTTTCTGCATCTATTGAGATAACCATGTGGTTCTAATCCTGGTCCTGTTGCTGTGAAGAATAATATTAATTGATTTTCATATATTGAACCATCTTTGCATCCCTGAAATGAATCCTGTTTGATCGTGGTGTATGATTTTTTGGATGAATTGTTGAATTCGATTTGCCAAAATTTTGTTGAGAAATTTTGCATTAATATTCATCAAAGAAATGGGTCTATACTTCTCTTTTTTTGATGAGTTCCTGCCTGGTTTTGGGTTGAGGGTTATGGCTTCATAGAATGTGTTCGGTAGTGAAGTTTCTCTTTCAATTTCATTGAAGAATTGGAGGAGTATTGGTGTGAGCTCTGGTTTGAAGGCCTTGTGGAATTCTGCTGTAAAATCTTCTCATCCTGGACTTTTCTTAGCTGGGAGGTCTCTTATTGCTGTTTCTATTTCAGTACTCGATATGGGCCAGTTAAGATGGCTTAACTCATCTTGGTTTAGTTTTGTCATGTCAATATTTGCTGGGAAAGGTCCATTTCGGCCAAGTTCTCAAACTTATTAGCATAAAGATTTGAGAAATATTCCCTTAAAATGTTCTGAATGTTGGTTGTTTCGTGCTGATGTTTCCATTCTCCTCTCTGAGTTTATTTATTTGGGTGTGTTCTCTTCTGTTTCTGATAAGATTTGCTAAGGGTCTGTCAATTTTGTTAATTTTTTAAAGAACCAACTCTTTTTTTGTTGATTCTTTCTATAGTTTTTTTGGATTCTAATTCATTTAATTCTGACTTAATTTTAAATATTTCTTTCCATCTACTGGATTTGGGCTTATCTTGCTGCTTTTTTTCAAGGAGGTTTAGATGTCTCATTAAATTGTTGCTTTCAGATCTCTCCAATTTGTTGATGTAGGAACTCAGACCTATAAACTTGCCTCTGAGTACTGTCCTTAGGAGCTGGTAATTTTTTGCTCATTTTTGTAGAATACCATGAACATTTGAATTTCCTTTCTAATCTCTTCCATGATCCACTCGTGATTCAGCAGAGTGTTGTTCATCCTGCATGTGTTACCGGACTTTCTTTGGTGGCTTTTGTTGTTGAGTTCTAATTTTATTCCCTTGTGGTCAGAGAGAATGCAAGGTATAACTTCAATATTTCTGAATGTGGAAAAGTTTGCTTTGTGGCCTAAAATGTGGTCTATTTTAGAAAACGTTCCATGTGCTGCTGAGAAAATCATGTATTCAGATGCTGCTGGGTGAAATGTTCGGTAGATGTCTGTTAAATCTAATTGATCTATGCAGCTGTTTAGGTCTGCGGTTTCTCTGTTGAGTTTTTTTCCGAGTTGATCTATCTAGTGGGGAGAATGGTGTGTAAAAATTCCCTACAATTAATGTCTTTGGATCTATGTGGGATTTGCGGGAAAGTAGTGTTTCTTGGATAAATTTGGGTGCTCTGGTTTTTGGCAAATAGATATTTAGAATTGTAATATCCTCCTGAAGGAGAGTTCCCGTAACCACTATGTAGCGACCTTCTTTATCTCTTTTCACAAATTTTAATTTTAGGTATATTTTCTCTGATATTAGGATTGCAACTACTGCCTGTTTATGGGGGCCGTTGGCTTGGTAGATTTTTTTCCAGCCTTTAATGTTGAAAATGTGTGTGTGTTACAGGCACGATGTGACTCCTGAATGCAGCAGACAGAACGATCTTGTTTTTTAATCCAATCAGACAGTCTATCTCACTTATTTAGAGAGTTAAGTCCGTTAATATTGAGAGATAAAACTGAGAGGTATTTGGGAGTTCCTGCCATATTATCCACCTTCTTTGGGCTGCGTAGACTGGATTGTTCCTATGGTTCTTGGATTCTCATTTTGGTTGCAGTTTCTTTGCCTTTATTGTGGTTTTGTTGGTTTACTATGTTTAGGACATCTATAGAATCTTTTCTAGGGCTGGTTTGGTGGAGATGTATTGTTTCAATTTTTCTTTGCTATGGAAGGTTTTTATTTGGCCTTCAGTTATGAGGGAGATTTTAGCTGGGTACAGTATTCCTGGTTGATAGTTATTTGGTTTTGGGGAATGGCATACATCATTCCAGGCTATTCTTGCTTTGATTGTCTCTGCTGAGAAATCTGAGGTGATTCTAATTGGTTTCCCTTTATAGGTGATTAACCTTTTCTCCTTGACAGCCTTAAGGATCTTTTCCTTGGTCTGAATTGATCCTGTGTGGATTATAATGTGATATTGGGATGTCCTATTCTGGTATGGTGTATTTGGAGTTCTAAAAGCTTCTTGTGTCTGAATAGTCCTATCTTTTTGAATGTTTGGGAAGTTCTCTGCTAGGATCTTGTTAAACAAATTTCCTAGACCATTAACTTCTGTTTCTAGGTGCTCCTATACACCCATTATCCTTAGATTAGGCCTTCTGATGGTGTCTTCTTAGTGTTGGATAGATCTATCATTTTTCTTGGACTTGTCTTGGATGGTTGTATGTTCTTTCTCTATAATATCTATAATATCCCCAAGATTCAATCTTCTGCATGGTCTAACCTGCTGTCAAGACTTTCTACTTTGTTTTTTATGTCTTTTGCTTCTAATTGGTCAGCTTTGATGGCTTCAAATTCTTGGTTGTAGCTTTGTTTTAGATCTTGTATGAACTTCTTTACTTCCTTAATTTGGTGTTCAGTGTTTATTCTCAAATTACTTAGTTGATTTGTTATGGTTTCCTTGGACTCCCATTCCTTCAATTGGTTTCCATTCAGCATTCCCTTTGTGGTCTCCCTGACTTCCTTCAACTGTTTGTTAATGGATTCATGAATGCCTTTAGTGATCTTTGTGTATTCTCATCCTGCTCTCTCAATTCCTGTATTACTCTTTGCTTATCTTCCTTCCATTCATACCATTCCTTTAGTTCTCTTTGAGTGTTCTCAGCCTGTTCACACCATTCCTGCCTTTCTCTTTGATTATTCTCAATCTGCTCACGTAAATACTCTATCACTTTTTGAGTAGCTTCCTCACACTCATGGTATTCCTGTATAAACCCTTGGATTTCCTCTTCTCTCTACCTATCACGCTCATACAGTGTCCTGTGTAGGTTTTCAATCTTTTCCTACATTGTCATTTTGTTTGCCTCCTCTCTCTCCCAATCACGCTCATACATAGTCCTTTGTATGATTTCAATCTTTTCATTTATCATGTTTGCCATCAGTGTTTGTAGAGCTATTTGGAAACTCTCCTCTGGATTATTCATTATCTGTTCTGTCCCCTGGTTATCATGAGTGGGAGTTGAGATACCCGGATTTGCCAATTTTCCTGTGTTTTTTCTGGCTTATTCTGCCCATTTGGTATGAAGATAACACTTTAGTGCTAGAACACTACCTTAAGGCAAGCATCAACCAAAGTCTGTATTTGCACAGTCAATAGTCTGCAGATAAAACGTAGTTCCACAGATACATCTATTCAATATCAAACAACTATATATTAATGTGCCACACACCACAAAGAAGAATTTGGAAAACCAGAAAGTGTTAGGTTTAGGGAGAGATGTGGGTAAAAAAATAGGAATAGAGTGATGTGAGAAGGCACAGGGAGAGTTAACATAAATAACTCCTAATCTCAACGCAGGAAATAGGTTGGATAGGATCAAAGTAGAGAGAGAGAAAAAAAGAAGAAAGAGAAAGGGAAAAAAAAGAGACCAGAAAAAATAGAAAAGTAAAAATTAAAATATTTTGTAGACAAAAACAAACCATTCAGAGAAGAACGTGAATATAATGAGAGAAGGGGAGCGATATAAAGGAAATGTGAAAAACTTACAAATAAAAAAACTTAAAATATTATATAGGTATAAAGAGGTAGTACTGCTATTAAGGAATTTAAGTCTCAGAGGTTTTGAATTGAGTAATAGATTTGTGGATTAAGTGTGTACACAATGGGAGATATGGTCTAATAGTCAACTAAGGGTTTATATGAGGATGGGCAGAACAACAATTAAGTCACATAAAGAAGAACAAAAGAGAAGAAAAGTTGAAAAGGATAAGAAAGCAACAAAAAAAGATCAGAAGTTCAGTAGAGCTAAACAAAAAATAAGAAAAATTTTTTTTTAAAAAAAGAAAGAAAAAAAAAGAAAGAAAAATATACACACAAATGTAACCCTAAAATAAAAATTATAAGAGGAAAAAAGGTTACTAGAAACAATTTTTTTCAAAAAAGGTAAAAATTAAAAATTAAAAAAAGTTTTAGAAAATAATTTTTTGTATAAAAGGTACAAAAAAAAGAAGAAAAAAGAAAGTTTTTTGATTTTTTGGGGAGGGTTGGGAAAAATACTGTATATTCCTTCTGTCCATAACCAGCCTCTTGTTGGATTCTCTGGTCTGCTTATGGTCCTGTGGCTTGGTTACTTTCTTAAGTCAGTTTGTTTGAACAGGCACAAAAATGCTCTGCTTTACCCAGGATTTTGTGATCCTCCTCCTAGGTTAGTTCAATGGGAGGGAGATCTGCTTTGAGTATCACAAAAGAGGGAGATGGCTTTTTCCTCAAGTTTGGAGATGCTGTGATGAAGCTAGGATCTGGGTAGAGTTGAGGACTTTCAGCAAACAGTAGCTTTCCTGGGGTCTAGTTTGTGAGAAACTCACAGAGCCCAGCCTGGAGCCATTCTCAGGGTTTATGTTTAATGAATTTCAATTGATTGTCAAGGTTGCTAAATGGAGGGGCAGCCTCTGGCTCTGTTTACCCAGTGAAGAAAGCCACTCCTGGGGCTGGTGCTCGAGCTGGGTGACTTTTCCCTGGGTGAAGCTCAGTCTGGCAGGTCAGGTCAGGCTCTTGTGACCTGCTTAATTACTCTAGTTTTCTTCCAAGGCCTGAGTTGGAGCTAACATCTCCGCCGAGCTTTGTCAGTATCCAAGATGGAGATCTCCCATGCTGGGGGGGGAGGGGTGGCCTTCCCTCCTCTTCTCCCTGAGAAGGAGTGAGGACGTCTCACACCGAGTCTTGGTTTCTGGGTTGTCTCTGGTCTGCAAACTGCAGGATGAAGATATCCGCCCCTTGTCAGTTCTTGATGGTGTTGAGTAGAATCCGCTCATCCGCTGTGTCTGGCTCCTTCATCCTGGACTCTCTGTGATTCAGGTATTGCTGGTTCGTCCACTGCCACTACCGTTGCCACCCTGGCAGTAGCAGCTGATGGAAAGTGCTCAGATCTGTCTCCTTAGCTGGATTTTCCCTCTCTGGCCTAACTCTCTGTCCTGTGATTGCACACTTGGTGTGATTCTGTGGCTTAGGACTGTTCACTGGAACTCTAAAACTGCTTTCTATGGGAGAGCTTGTTTAGCCTCCAGCTTCTCCTCCGCCATCTTCCTGGAACCACTCCATATTATGATTCTTATTAATGATTTTGTATTTATTTTATTTTTACTTGATTCATTTATTTATTGTTCATTGTATTTAGTATTATAATACACATAATATTTTGTACATTTTGTATATCTATTGTAAAATTATACACAATAATTTAGGACATTGACTAATTTTTCATTAATACATTTTTATGTGTTGAAACATGATATATGATTTAATGGAAGCAGTTTTCAAAGGCTTCACATGCTTAGAGTCTCTCCAATAAGAGCTTTGTCTTATTTATCTTTGGACACATCCTATAGGGATTTTTTAGATGATTTATACTCAGAACCCTTTTCTAGAGGATAGGGAAGTTGAAGGATAAACTTGCAAGGGTGGTGCTAGAAATGTGGTGTATTGGTAGAGAGCTCACTCAGCATGCATGAATGCCAGGGTTTGAATCCTCAGTGCCACATACTCAGAAAAAGCCAGAAACTGTGCAGTGGCTCACGTGGTAGAACACTAGACTTGAGAAAAAGAAGCTCAGAGACAGTTCCAAGGCCCTAAGATCAAGCCCCAGGACTGTCAAAAACTATAGGCCAGATGCCTGTGGCTCACAATTGGAACCCTCGCTTTTCAGGAAACTAAGATTTGAAGACCACAGTTCAAAGACAGCCTAGGCAAGGAAAGCCTGTTAGACTCTTATCTCCAATGAACCAGAAAAACACCCCACTTGGCGATGTGAGTCAAGTGGTAGAATGTTCACCTTGAACTGAAGGGCTCAGGGACAATGCTCAGGCTTGAGTTTGAGACACGTAAATGGAAAAAAGTGAGGGTTAATCCAAGTACTTTTCTTATTTGCTAATTAGGAAAACATTCTATGTAAAATGAATGCTGGTGTACATCAGAATTGGAGTCAGAGCTCAAGGTTCAAATGTAGCATATCCATATGCTCAGCTCTAGCATTATAACCTTGTGTCCTACAGGGTTCTGAAAGGTCCATTGTTGAAAGGCTCTCCAAGCCCCTTGCAGTTGACTTGTATTATCAATGTCATTATAGTTTTGAACCTAGCAGAGCACCAGTAGCTCACGCCTGTCACCCAAGCTCAGAAAGCTGAGGTCTGAGGATCACAGGGTAAAGCCAACTAGGGCTGGAAAATCTATGACACTTTGACTTCCACTTCTGAAAGGTCAGATGTTCAAGAGCTTCTTGTGTTTCCTTTGGTGATGAGAAGTTACTTGCACTCTAAATATTCTTAGTGTTCTTGAGCTATAGAAGCATGAAATAAAGCATTATTTACCCATCATGGGTCCAAATGAAATTCTCAGGATCCAAACCCTAGCTCTGTTTGCAGGAAGAACTCCAGTGAAATACTGTATTTGAAGGATAGAAAACAATTTCAAAAGCCAGTCTAGGTAAAGAGATCTAGGCCTGCAGAATGTGCGCACTCAACAGGGAAGTGAGCTGCAAAACCTCTTCATTCATTCCAGGCACAGCCAGCATGTGGGGGAAACCTGAAACATTTGTTAGAGTCACAGCAGGGTCAGCCTTTTCTCAGCCTCTTCAAACAATGACTAATTAACCTTCCTCCCTCAGGTGAAGGGAGCCTCAGGCTATCTTTAGGTTACCAATAGAGAGCCAGTTTAGTGGGGAAGAAGGGAGGAACAGAGCAGAAAACCCAGCTCTCTGGTCTTAGGGAGTGGGTTTTTGGCTCTCCATCTGTCAGATTTGAAAACGCTTCTTCTACCTCTGCCAGTATTTTCTCCTTCCTCCATTCTCCACATCATTAATGCAAGTCCCCAGTCCAAGGATAGGCAAGGCCTTTTCTCTTCTGTCGCCAAGCACTTGAGTTAGAACCTGGCTCTGCCCACTTGACTCTGGTGCCCTCGGTTGCCTGAGAAGTGGGAAAGGGACAGTCTTCCTGCTCTGTGGTTGTGTGAAGGCAATGCTAGTGGCCTGGCACACTGTACAAGACCTCATGACTGGGAATTATTCCCTTCTTTCCTCCTGACATCCAAGACCATATTCATCTCTCATCTTTCTATGTATCTATGTTTCCAGTATCTATCTATGTATCTATCTATGTATCTATCTATGTGTCTGTCTATCTATCTATCTATCTATCTATCTATCTATCTATCTATCTATCTATCTATCTATCTATCTATCTATCTATCTATCTATCTATCTATCTATCTATGTATCTATCTATCTATCTATCTATCTATCTATCTATCTATCTATCTATCTATCTATCTATCTATCTATCCTATCTATCCTATCTATGTATCTATGTATCTATCTATGTATCTATCTATGTATCTATCTATGTATCTATCTATCTATCTATCCTATGTATGTATGTATGTATGTATGTATGTATGTATGTATGTATGTATGTATGTATGTATGTATGTATGTATCTATCTATCTATCTATCTATCTATCTATCTATCTATCTATCTATCTATCTATCTATCTATCTATCTATCTATCTATATGTCTGTCTGTCTGTCTGTCTGTCTGTCTGTCTGTCTGTCTGTCTGTCTGTCTGTCTGTCTGTCTGTCTGTCTATCTATCTATCTATCTATCTATCTATCTATCTATCTATCTATCTATCTATCTATCTATCTATCTATCTATCTATCTATCTATCTATCTATCTATCTATCTATCTGCCTGCCTACCTACCTACCTACCTACCTACATACATACATACCTACATACCTACCTAGCTATCTTTTTGCCTGTTCTTGGGTTGAACTCACGGCCTGGGCACTGTCTGTTACACTCTACAACTTGAGCCACAGCATCAATTCTAGCTTTTTATGTGGATGTGCTATTGAGGAATTGAACCCAGGGCTTCTTGCATGCTAGGCAAGCACTCTCTCACTACTCCACATTCCCAGCCCCCTCTTCTCTTTTTGTTTTTTTTTTTCTTTTGTGAATTGTTTTTGGGTCTGGTCATAGGGCCTAAACTCTGGGCCTCGGCACTGTTCCTCAGCTCTTTAGCTCAAGGCTAGCTCTCTACCAGTTGAGCCACAGCACCACTTCCGGCATTCTTTTTCTTTTTGCTTATTTGGTTATGAGGAATCAATCCCAGGGGGCCTGGTACATGCAAGGCAAGTGCTCTACCACTGAGCCACCTTCACAGCCCCCCCCTTATCTTTTTCTTAATGGTAGTTTTTACATAAGTATGCTACCATTTTACTTCTCCAAGTTTAATTTTCTGAATACTGGTTACTTCTGAGAAACCTGATATTTTCTTCCCCTGCTTGGTTTATGACTGTTCCTGCATTGGTCTCATAATAAAATGTAAATAAAGGCTGCTGTGTGTGACCTGCTTTTTCCAGATGGCTGCACAGATTTCTGTGTATGTCTTTTTGTTGCCAGTCCCAGACCATGGACGCAGGATCTGGGCACAGACCATGAGCTATGTTTGGTTAAGGCTAGCCCTCTAACACTGGAGCCACATGGCTCTACTTCTGGCTTTGTTGGCACTGAAGTTGGACATGGGTCTCAAGGACTTTCTTGCCTAGAGTGACTTTGACAATGATCCTCCTATCACAGCCTTGTAAGTATCAAGGAGGACTGCTGAGAGCCACTGGTGCCTGCCTAATCATCGGTCTTGCTGTTCTTGGAAAGACCAATGAATTCCCTGTGCTCAGGTTAATGTGGTAGGAGCTGGAGCCCACAGTTGGAATCCTGGTCCTGCCACCTCCAAATGGCAGGAGATACTAAGAAATTCATTCATATGTGTAGAGAGCTGTGAGAGGCCACACCTGGAAGATGGCGCCTGCTTCTGCCCTCCGCCTTCCCGATGGCGAGTGCTCTCTGTGGTAAACAACTTCTTATATGGCTAAGGCAAAGAATCTGGCTTGCTTCCACGCACCTGAACCTATTGGTGATTCCCACGTGGCATATCAGGGTTGGCTACCCAGTGGGTACTTAAGGCTGTGGAGAATTCTCCCCGGGGTTGGGGTCAGATGATTGTTCAAAGGTCCTGAATAAACTGCAGAGAGAAGAGTTAGGTGTCGCGTCTTCCTTGGTGGTCAAGGCGGTCGTGACACACATGTATTTGAATACCAATGGAATGTGATGTATTTTATGATTGAATGGGCACTTCTTGAATGATTCTAGGATAAAATTAGTCCTCTTCTCACATTCCCCATTCCCTTCATGAGAATAATGCACAATGTAAGGAAATATGTTTTGGAGAAATAGGTTGATTTTAGACCAGTGTGTTACTCTATGTTGTATTTTGTTTTCTTTATATCCCTAAAAACTAAATTCTTACTTCATCATTTTACTTAAGCTTTATACTGATGGGTGACAAATAAAGATGTAAACATTTTTTAACAGTGGCTAAATTTAGGCTTAGTAATCTAGGTACAATGATACTCATACAGATAGGCCTCATCAGTCATGGGACCATGATATCAAAATGTTAACCAATGCTAACCTGTGTCATACTTATGAGATTTTGTGTATTGTAAACAATAGTTATTAGAATTTTTGTTATTAATATCATTTCATGGGACAGGAACTGAAGTGAGTCATTATACCCCGAACAAATTTTAAGGAAGCAGCCTAAATTAGTTACCAAGCTATACATCAGATATACAACATGTAACAGAAAGTTTTAAAAATGCAAGCTAACAGAAATAATTTATGAAAAAAATCAACATTTGCAATAAATATAGAATCATTATGACTGATTTTTCTTTTACTCCAGTTGCAATACAGCTTACATGATGACTTTTTGGGTTATATGTTTAGTTAAGTCTTGATATTTAGTTGGAGAAGTTCTGTTCTTTCATATATTCATTTGTCAAATTAAAGAGGAAATGAATTACATGCCAAAGTCAACATCCATAATAATGTTACAGATGTATCCTGTTACTTTGCCAAAGTTTCAAAACAGCTCGAGGAACTTGGGTCTTTTTTTTTTTTTTTTGATCTATCTAAATGGGTATGCAATTTTGTCAGTATTAGAGAGATTATTTTCCAGAAACTGCTTCTCTATTTTCATGAGATTTTTAATTTCATTTATATCATGTGTTGATATTTTCCTTTAGATAAGCCACATTCAATCTTCTACAAAGTATAATTTGGAGTACTTTCAAATTATATACACTCATGTACACTGCTCAGATTCGGTTATTTGTATATTTTTTCTTGTTAAATAAGTAGGAATTAGTTCTCAATATGGATATTATTAGACTTATTCGTTGCATTTCTGAATTTTTTAAGTATGTCATTATTTAGTTATTTTATTCTTTTAGATATGTGCAGGTCTCAATCCGCCTACAGTCACATTTGTTTTAAACAATTTGATCCATTCAATGGATTTGCTATGTTAGATTCATTTTTATGAATTTAATTACAAATTAACACAACCGTATTTCTTAGACACACTTATCTTTATGGCTGTACTCCAATGTATCATGTAATTGAGGTTTTAGTGCTTAAAAAAACTGGGCACATGTTTTTGTTCCTGGAGATATTCTACTTTGTTGGTTGTTTTTCCAGTTGTGGTGACTTAAACATATGTGTGCATTTTATTTCAATTGTTTTGTGTCTATATTTTGTTTCATATAAGGGAAAGTAAAAAAAAAAAAATCAGTGATTTAGAACGTTTCCAAATAGAATTCTCAAAGAGAGACTTGAAATTTTGTGACAACTGGGAATGGGCAGGTCTTCATAGTGGAGGGAGTAGCAGAATAAGAGAGTTATTTTGTGAAATGGTATGAATTCTTCCTCCTCTTGCCTCACTATTTCCAATAGTATTACTTCAAGGTCTTTAGTGTAAAGAAAATAATTTTGTCTGTATCAACTCTGAATTTTTGGTTCAATTGGGACACAGTACACATTCATATTTGATTTTAACTCTAAAATCTTCTTTCCTTCGTTTAAAAAGCCCAGATATGAATTGATAATGCTAAAATAATATCTACTAATTTAACTCAAATGGTCCAAACTATTTTCACTTCAAACTATATGTAATATAGAGTGTAATAATAATTGTGAGTAATAGAGTATGTAATAATTGACTTTGGGGAAAGTCAATTACAGTGGATTTTTGTGAGATACTGAGTAATAGTAAAACATATTGGATTCTATTTAAAAATTCACAGTTACATATAAAAATAACTCATAGTTATAAACTAATGCTGAAAAAGTAAGATTATTTATTGGAAAAACAAAGAAGTTTTAATAAATTTTGTTTTTTTTTAATTGTCTTGGATCTGCGCTTTAGTGGCTCATGCCTGTAATCCTAGCTACCCAAAAGTCTGAGATCTGAGGATAGTGGTTCAAATCCAGCTTGGGCAGAAAAGTCTTTGAGACCCATATCTCCATTATATGTATTAAAAACTAAAAACGGCACAATGACTCAAGTGATACACTGGAAACCTTGAACTGAAGAGCTGAGGGACCATGCCAGGCCCAGATTTCAAGCCCCAAGACCGACAAAAAAAATTGACATGATTTTTACTTTATTATTTCATGATTTTTTTTATTTTGAAACTACATACAGAAGGTTCACAATTACTTGACAAGGTAATGAGTAAATTTCTTATCAAGCATTGTTGTCTCCTCCTTTGTTTCTCCTTCCCATCTCCCCTTCTGCCCACCCAAAGCCACACCAAAGTTGGAAATTTCGTTTTTGGACATAACGTCTTCTGCATGTCATTGTTGCAATGGATCCACCTGTATCCCAATTTGTTTTTACCTTGCCCTCCCCAAATTATACCAACATCAAATACAGTGAAAACAAGGGTTATTCCATGGGGGAGAAACATACAAATCAACAAAGAAATAATCTTATAAACATGCTAGAAACAATAGCAAGAAAGAAAAACCATTTGAGTCTTTATCTTGGTGTTCATTTCACTGAACATTAACCTGTCTGAAAGATTGCCTTTGTCTCAGACTTACGTTTCTTTGGGCCTGGCTTACTTCACTTAATATAATTTTTTCCAAGTCTTTCAGTTTCCTAACAAATGGGGCAATGTCATTCTTTCTGATGGCAGCATCGAATTCCATTGTGTATATATACCACATTTTCTTGATCCATTCATCTACTGAGGGGCATTCCAGATCTTAGCTATGGTAAATAATGCTGCAATAAACATAGTTGTGCTGGTAGCTTTAGTGTGGTCTTGTTTGTGAACATTTGGGTAAATGCCCCAAAGTGGAATTACTGTGACATCAGGGAGCTCTATGTAGAGTCTTTTGAGGAACCTCCATACTACTTTCCAAAGTTGTTGAATAACTTTGCATTCCCACCAACATCTCCTCCAGCTTCTCTTCTTATTAGTTAGATTATAGCCATTCTACGTGTGGTGAGGAGGTATGTCAGTGATTTTTAGATTTGCATTTCTTTTATGGCTAGGGAGCTTGAGCATTTCTTCATGTGTCTATTGGCTATCCTTCCTTCCTTCTCCTTCAGAGAAGTTTCCCTGTAAGTCTTTAGCCCACTTATTTATTGAGCAGTTGTTTCTTTGAGGATTTGTTGTTGGGGGATTTAATGTTTTGAGTTCCAGGTATATTTTAGATATGAGACCCTTGTCTGTTGTATTTCTAGTGAAGATCTTCAACCAATCAGTGGCTTTCCTTTGAATTTTCTAGTTTTGCCCTTTGTCATGTTGTGTTTCTGGGTTGCTATTAAGAAAAATTCAGCCTGTTCCAAGGAGAGTTAGGATATCTCCTATTTTTCCTGTAATGTTTAGTTTTCTACAAATGATTAACCAATTTTGCCTGCACCATTTACTGAAGAGGCTGTCTTTCTTCCATTCTATTTTTTTAGCTCCCTTCTCAAAGATTAGGTGGCTATAGATCTGTGGGTTCATTTCTCGGATTTCAATTCTATTCCATTGGTCCTGAGGTCTCTTCTTATGCCACTAACAAGCTACTTTGATTACTATGGTTTTGTAGTAGAGTTTAAAATTTGGTATTGATATTCCTCCAGCACTGTTCTGTTAAGGATCATTTTTACTATAGGGCATCTTTTATTGTTTTATATAAATTTTTGGATTGCCTCTTCTATTTTCTTGACGAATGAATTTGGAATATTGATAGGTATCACATTGAATTTGTAAATAGCCTTGGGAAGTTTTGCCATTTTCACGATGTTGATCCTTCCAATTCAGGAGTATGAAAGGTTTTTCCACTTTCTAAATTCCGATTTGATTTCCTTTTTCAGGTTTTCATAGTTTTAATCATAAAGATCCTTCACTTCTTTGATTAAGTTAATTCTTAGGTATTTTATTTTTTGTGTGACTATTTCGAATGGAGTTGCTTTCCTGATTTCAGCCATGCTTTTCTAATTGTTGGCATACAGTACAAAATGTCATGTCAAAACCAGCTTTACAATGTCGGTGTGTGGGGGGGAGGGGGGTATAATTGGGTGGGGGGAAGGGGGTAAAATTGGGTGGGGGGAGGGGGGAGGCGGGGAAGGGAAGTGAAGGGTAAACAAAGGAGGAGGCTGCAATGCTTGGTAAGAAATGTATGCATTATCCTGCCCATGTAATTATAGCCCCTCTGTACAGTATGTTCTCAAATAAAATAAAGTACAATTAAAAAAAAATAAAGAAAAGTCATTGTTTTTGAGAGTTAATTTTATACCCTGCTACTTTGCCAAAGTTTGAACCAGCATGAGTAATTTGGGAGTGGAGTCTGTGGAATTCTTTACATAGAAGATCATGTCATCTGCAAAGAGGGAGAGTTATACATCATCTTTCCCTATTTGGATCCCTTTTATGTATGCATTTTGTCTTATTGCTGTAGCTAGGTATTCTAATACTAAATTGAGAATTGGAGAGAGTGGACATCATTTTCTTGTCCTGAGTTAAGAGGAAATGGCTTTAGTTTTTCACCATTAAGTATAATCCTGGCTGTAGCTTTGCCACATACAGTCTTTATTATATTGAGGAATGTTCCCTGAATTCATAGTTTTTCCAGCGTCTTCATCATAAAGGGGTGTTGGATCTTGTCAAAAGCTTTTTCTGCATCTATTGAGATAACTATGTGGTTGTTTCAAACCGCTTGTATTTTTTCCTTGTACTTAGAATACTGACTCAAGCCCGGTGCCAGTGGCTCATATATATAATACTAGCTACTCAGGAGGCTTAGATCTGAGGATCACAGTTCAAAGCCAGCCTGGCCAGGAAAAGTCCATGAGACTCTTATCTCCAATAAACCAACAGAAAACCAGAAGTGGTACTATGACTAGCCTCGAGCTGAAGAGCTGAAGGACTATGCCCAAGCCCAGAGTTCAAGGCCCACGACCAAAACAACAACAACAAAAAGAATACTGGATCCAAAAGCAATAGTATTAAGCAGTCTTAAAGATAGGCTCAAGTCTAAAATTTAAGTATTATCTTAGATACCAACAGCCTTCTAGTCTAATGAGCCATGAGCCCTCAGAATGTTGACCAAATTTTTTAGTTTATTTACAAAATTATAATAAGTAGATATTTGTATTTTCGCATCTATCTTTCTTTCATTTCACCACGGAATCTGTATATACCCTTTATGTCATACTTGAAAAGCAATACCAATGCCTTTGGAATATAATTCTTAATTGGTGTATATTAATTGTACGAAGAAATCTTATTGAAATACTTTACACACTCTCATATTGATCAAGGGCCTGATTAACCCGTTTCTGTCTTGCTCCATTCCCATTGCCCTTTATTTTTCAACTGTTTTCTGTGAATATTTTGTGGTATCTTCACACAAAGTCAAAAGGTATTAAAGTTCTGTTCACCCACCGTCATTGAAGATTATATAATGCTGAATATAAAATCAAAAATCTAAATAAATGGAGACATATAATATTTGTGGGTTGGAGGATTCAATTGAGAAAAAATATAAATTGTCTCCTCCCCATTTTTGGTCATTCATGGGGCTTGAAATCTTGGCCTGAGAATGGTCCCAATGCTCTACAGCTCAAAAAGAGTGCTCTACCCATTGAGCAACTGTGTCACTTCTCTTCTGGTTTTCTGGTGGTGAGTTGCACATAAGAGTCTTATGGATATTCCTGTTCCAGCTGGTTTTGAACCGCAATCCTCAGATCTCAGCCTCCTATGAAGCTAAGATTACAAGCATGAGCCAACATTGCCCAGCTTCAATAAAAACACCTGAAAAGCACTCTTTAACTCACTGACAAAGGAAAATAAATATGGAATGTATTTCTCAGTCCAATATTAAACGGTAAATGTATAATTGTTATATTTGTAGAGGAAAGATTATGCGTCTCAATGGGTCTGTAGGGTACGATTAGTTCCACATGAATATTATCAAGGAATATATAATAAGGCATAAAACTAAACATTTGTGGAATGACATTCTCTTTAATAAGTGGTGATAGGTTAGACAGTATTGTGGAGAATTAAAAAGTAAACATTGACTTAAACATAACAACTTATTCAAATATTAACTTGAAGCAGGATTAATACATGGCATATAAAACAAAAAGAGTGATGTAAATGTAAAGCAAAGGAAGATGTCTTGACAATTTTGGAGAAGAAGCATTCTTAAATTTGGCATTAAAATCATAGACAAGGAAAACGATATAGTAGAACTCAATGAAAGTGTAAAAAAATTTGGTCTGTGAAAGCTCATATACAAGTAGTGAATAAAAGTTGGGAACAGGTGCCTCATGTATCTCATCCTAGCTACTTGGGAGGCTGTGATTTGAGTATTGCTGTTTGAAGCCAGCCCCCACAAAAAAGTCCCTGAGAGTCTTATCTCTAATTAATCAGCAAAAAAGCCAGAAGTGAGGTATGACTGAAATGGTAAATTGTTAACAAATTGCAACAAATCTCAGGGACCCTGAGTTCAAGCCCCAAGACCATACATGCATGTTAAAAAGTAATAGCAGTAATACTAATAGTGATGATGATGTTGATCATTATAATAATGATGAAGAAGTGTACCCATAGTCAAGGATATAATATTTGCAAATCCTATATCTGAAGAATGCCTCAAATCTAGATTCTACATAAAATTTTCAAAACCTAATTTTTAAAAGAACATCAATTAGAAACCAGCAAAATACATCTTGTGAAAAATAAGCACAAGGAAAACATCATCAATCATCAAATAAATGTATATTAAAACTAAAATGACATCATAAAACATGTATGAGAATTACTTCACATAATACAATAATGACCATACTGAATGCTATCTGGAAAACAGAGAAAATGGATGCTGGCAGAAATGTCAAATAGGAAAGCCACTTCTGAAAACAATTTTACAGTTTCCTAGAATATGAAATAAGCAAATACCCACTGTATAGCACAGTAATTGACCTCTCCAGGCTTTGTCACATAGAAATAAAATGTAACATTCACCCAAAGGCCAAAACACAGAGGATTATAGAAGCATTATTTCCTCTAGTCAAAGAAATGGACATCAATTTAGGCCTTCTTCAGGTGAATAGGAAAGGAATTGTGCTACATTCTCTAATAACAGAACCAAAAGGCAACTCGAGTGAATACAATACAAGATTAAGGCATACAATAAATGGGAATAATTTACCATAGATTTGAAGGCAATCCTAAAAGTTTATTTACTGCATGATCTAGAAGTCAGAGAAAAAAATATATATTGGTTGCCAGGATGAAACAGGTTTGGGATGGGAGAAAGAGAAGTAGTGGGTTTAATTATAAAAGGGAAATACGAGTCAGACATATTTTTGGTAAATAAACGTATATGTAATTATTGTATATTCATATAGATTTGATAAAATTATATTGGAATTAATATGTGCACAAAATAATTAAAATAACATCATAAAGATCCATACTAACCTCATATCTAGAAAATAGAAGTCAATACTGAATGTTTATATTGACAAATAGTGTGGGTCCAAGCTTGAGATGAAATATACCTTGATAATTAGAAGGCACAGATTTAGAAGACTGATATCAGGGCCAGTTTTGAAAAACAAAAATTCATGAGAAACTACAAAAACAAATAAAGCTAGATATAGTGTAATTTACCTGTTTTCTCGCGTTTATGGAAGCCTTAGGTAAGCGATCATTGCTCAAGGTTGGCTTGGCCTGAAAAATAATTTTAAGTGGTTAGAGCCTTTGCAACAAAAATAAGTCTGTCTCATGCTTCCCTTTTATAATTAAACCCAAAAGCACTGGTTATTTTAATTATGTGATAGAGGAAAGTGGAAGTATATTTGTGTTAAGTGTGCAATTTTCAAATGCAAGTTTGAATCAACTTGATATAATGTAATTGTTAATCAATTTTAACAGTTAAATCAATAACTATTACACATTCCCATAGAAATATAATTGAAAATAAAAGAAATAATTGTTCTCCTTTTTCTTTTTGTTTAGGTCCAGTCGTGGGGCCTGAACTCTAGGCCTGGGCACTGTCCCTCAGCTCTTCAACTCAAGGCTAGCACTCTACAACTTGAGCTACAGTGCCACTTCCGGCTTTTTTATTTTGCTTATGTGGTTCTGAGGAATCGAACCCAGGGCCTTAGGCATGCAAGGCAAGCACTCTACCACTGAGCCACCTTCCAAGCCTGCATAAGTGTTTTCTTAAAACAAGTAATATAACCATTAATTTCTTGCAATTTACAAATCATGTTTTATATAACTTTAATTAGCAGACTTCTATGACTAAAAGTAAATCTATTAATTGTATACCACAAGAAGCAAGGCGATTATAGTTAAGAATAGATATGTCATCACAACCAGAAGAAAAGTTTTTGAGCATTCTTACTAAAAATAAATGTTACATGCAGAAATTAATAGATATGATTTAGCTTGATCATTACACAACATATAAATTAATGGGATTACCACTTAATACTTCATGAATATGTAAAAAATAATTATGTAGGTAGGCGCCAGTGGCTCATGCTTTTAACCCTAGCTACTATGGAGGCTGAGACTCATGGTTCAAAGCCAGCCTATGCAGGAATGTCCCTGATAATCTTATCACCAATGAGCCAAAAGAAAACTGGCAGTGGCTCAAGTAGTAGAGCACTAATCTTGAGCTGAAGAGCTGAGGGATTTCAAGCCTCACAACTGACAATAATTAATATAAACAGTTACAAATAAACAATATTTTGACATAAATGTTAAAATATATTCTAAAAATTTTCAAATCCTCACAAGATATACGTTTATATAAATATATAGAAGTGTGTTCTGGTTTTAGTTGTTATTGAATCAATTGTGCAAATCACACATTTCTCATTCAATTCATATTTGTAGGTTTATATACTTATATGACATAAATGTAATAAGTGATACATGATAGGCAGTGCTATTTTAGGAATCCCCCTTGGCATTCTAACATTAACCCTTCTACCCTAAAATTGATATGCCCTCCAACTTTGTAAAAGGTTTCATCTCATTGGAGCAGAAAAGTATAAGCCATAATCATTGTTTGGAACAACTGAAACATTTTACATGTATTACACTTAGTTTAAGAACCAAAACATTCAAGTCATTTTAACCATGTCAGAAATAGCAAAATGTCTTATGAGCTTTTCAGTCTCTTAAAAGATGAAAATTTTTAGTTATACATCTATTTTTTTCTCCCTAACATCCCATATCTTAAGAAGATTTTTTTGTGTGTAACCATGTGCTCCTTATTAGAAGACTGGAACAAAGGAAATAGTGAAGGAAAATACTTGAAAACAATTTAAAAAGCAATCACAGACACTCTTGTTTTCACCGGTTTCAATGAAAATATACATTAAAGTATGACGTTTTTGTTATCATTTAAAGAACAATAATTAAACTTTAATTAGCAGTGAACTAGGGAACAGAAAACTGCTTAAAGACAGCTTGACTTTGAAAAATTCAACATAAGCATAATGGTTTTACCTTCTTTTTCAATGTAATTGCCAAAATAATAGAGAGCAATACCCAAAGGTAGGAAAACACCTAAGCTAAAGCAGTAAATCTTTGTCTATAAAATAATTGTGAGTGTCTGAGTATTTCAAAGTCAGGCTTGCAAAGAGGAAAAGTGTATTTGCTTTAGTGTGAACAATAAAAAAATATAAAAATCCTTTATTAATGTTTTACATATCTTGACTAAGACTTCTTGTTTTGGAGAAGAAGAAAGGTATGAAAAAGTTCAAGACTGTTTGACTATTCCCCAAGGTCATTCTTAATTATCAGCTATAGCAATGGAAGTAGCCTTGGTTACTTTATTTTCATGCTTGTTTATATTTAGAAGCATTATTTGTTGCTGGATTATAAGCTGCAAAACCTTGAGTATTAATAATGAATCATTTCCTAAGAGAGGAAAGTTGCTGTGTAACAGACTTAGCATAGTGGGGAAACTATTTTCTAGCTATATCACAATCTGTGGGTGTAGATTTTGTTTCCTGTTGTTCCCGGGGACCCATTTTTGTTATTTTCTTTTTCACCATCTCGTGATTCTATAACATCCTATTCCATCCTGGGATTGATGTATCTTTACTGGATTCTATAATTTCTGTTGGAAACTTAGGAAGGATGGAAAATTGAATTTCTGTTTCTATTTTACCTTATTTTTTATTACTTTAGAAATTGTAACTCAAAATGACAGAAATTATCTTTATAATATTAGGAGACAGATTTCATTTCCATATTCTTACCCTATCTTTCTACATAACTTTGGTACTTTGATCCTCAAATGTGAAAATAAAGATAGAGAGCTTGTTATTTAAATATTATGTAGAATTTGAAGACTTCATTAATGCAAGGCCCCCATTAGGATGTCCATCATACATGTGTACGAAGCCAGGGGCAACATTTTCTTATTCTCAGAAAGTAGTATATATGGTGTCTCTGTAGTTGCTTTACTAAACCAAATCAGCTTTAACAAATTTCTACAAGTTAATTGACTTGAAAAATCTGTATTTATCATTTTACAGTTCTAAAGTACAGAAATCTAAAAGAAGTCTCACTAGATTAAAATCAAGGCACCTACAGAGCTAAAAGATTTTTTAGATGATTGTAGATGAAAAGGCATTTACTTCCTGTTCCATTTTCCAGAAATTCAGAATCTGGGTTGTTGTCATTTCCTTTATCTTCTAATGTAGCATCTTTACATCTTTCTGATGGTTCTTACCTAATCATGTCCCCTTTGAACTACAGCTGGGATTTTAAGTACTCATTTGAGTTACAATTTCCCCATCTGATAATTATTCAAATTTGTGCTCCTTGGGTAATGAAAGGTGATTATTTTACACACACATATATATATACATATATACATATATATGTATATATATACATATATATATATACACATATATATTGCAAATCTACATTTGAGGGATTAGCCATTTGGGGACGACAGATATTTTTGGAAGGTATTTTACTGCTTACTACAATGAGTGTGCAGTATTCTTTCTACTGTAACCACTTAGCTGTTCATTAATTTTGAACAACATATTTCTTCAATGAAATATAACTAGAAACAATTAGTTCCTGAAAGCTATTAATCCTGATTAAAACATTGTCATGTACTAGACATCCTAAATGCCAAAGAGCAGTTCCTGAAGCAGTTCTGGCACTATAACTTTTTACACATTCTGCTTACAATCTTCTCTTTTCAAGAGCAGTTGATTGTTATTATTTTGGAATTATGCTTAATATTTATTTGACTGCTATTCTTAAAGAATGCACCAATCAATACTGATTCTTTTTTCATAACTTATTGTGTCTAATCTATTTCTGAAACACAGCTATTTGAATTATATGAACTGCTTATTGAATTTGAATCAGTGTGGAGAGGAAAGAAAAAAGATGTCTCTGTGGGTATATCATGTTAAAAATGTACCTACAAGCTATTTATCTTAAAATTACCTACTTTTCATTATGTTTAGATTCTGATAAAATTTAGCCTCTCAACTCACACAGTGTTAATGCAGTTTTATTTCAGGCCTCCCCAAAGCAAACAACAAACTACTATTTATTTAAAATTTATTTCTTTTAAATTTCAAAACTATTATTCATTTAACAAACGCTTTTTAAAAAAAAGTTAGCCAAGGCAAATGGTTTATTAGATATTTAGAGTCATGTTCAGACTCTATGATGGAAGCCAGAAAGAGAAAATATATCATGTTTTTATTCATCGTTGAGCCACTCTGTTTTATTCACCTATTCCTGAAAGAATGAAATTCTTCATTTGAAGCGTTTTGATAACCAAAATGTATCATTCTTCCTTTATTAATAGGAGAATTTGGACAAAGGATGAGAATTCATACTAGAAAAAGGAGAAGAGGAAAAGAGAAGGAGAAATCTAGATATTTTGTTCTTCCTCATCTCATTAATTAGGTCTGGAGTGATTAAAACTATCTAGATAAAAAGATAACCCCACAAGTGATCACATAGAGAATATGTATTTATAAAAAATTGTAATAATTTCCAACAGGAAATGTTATCTATTGGTTTAGTTCTTGTTTAATATTTATTAAATTCTGGTGGGCAATGATCAACTATCATAAAGATAAACAATAATGGTAAGAAATAAACATCTTAAGAAATTAACATCTTAATGTCATATTCTAATATTAGCTTAATTCTTCTTGTTGTTATATGTATAAGGCTGTATTTGAATTTTGTCTCAATTTCACATACTATATTCTTCCAGTATATAAGTTGAAAGAAGACATTCTGGACATATGCTATTTTTATAGCTAAGTGAAAACAAGTCAGCTGTTAGACACAGACAGACATAAATCTTCCCCTAGAAATAGACTTTGACCACATCTGGTTCCTTTTTGTAAGATGAGGTAAGTCACATGACCCATCTTTACATTGCAGAGTAGAGGTAAATCTAACCTAAAAGAAGCTGATGCAGGACATAAATAATATACCCAGATATGCAACACTTGAGATAAAGAGGAAAAAAAGAGAACTATAGTACAATCAATCATACTTGCTATCACAAGGCTCTGTAGGAATGAAGCTATTATGTACCTTTGTTTCTAAAAGTACTGAGATCTTCAAATCATGTCTTTTATGCTTGGATGTTACAAGAATTAGAGAACATTTTGATACTGAGACAGCATAAAATCTCAAAGAAAGCTGGAGTAAGCATTTTAGTTCTACCTTTTTTTCTCATGGACAAGAAACCATTTTATAGACAATACTTTATACTTTCTTACCTAGTATTTTTTCCAGAAATGGCTTTTGATAATATATGTGACTATCCACCAGAATAAATTTATTTATTTACCTGCATCTTGTGCAGACAGTATAGTCAATTATATGTAAGTGGGAGTTCATCAGTAGCAGTTTTTAAAAATGCAAAAAATGTGGACAGGGAGGCAATATACATATTTTTCCACCATCACTTTCCACATCCTCCTTCTTCCTTCCTAGGAAACACTCCCTATCAACAAAAGGTTTAGATATATGGCTCTTAACCTTGAAAATGGAAGCAGAATGCTATGGATGTCAGAGATGACGGTTAATAGTGTTTTACATAATAATGTCACATGCAACAGCGGGTCTTAACACTAATTCCTTAGAGATGTGATTGGAATGTCAGCCTTACTTGACTTGTATTGTTTTCCAATTCCTTTTCTACCACCTGGCCTAAATTAAAATACATAACCCAGCATTTAAAATCAACAGGATCTGTTGAATTCATGGATCCAGAATTTTATGGCTTCACATTCCTATCTCAAAATTTTATCACTATGACTTTCACCAAAACACTGTCCTTATTGAACTTGTCTATGTCCTTTTACTTTTCAAATCCAAATAGCCTATTTCCTTCAATATATTCCTGCAAATTCTTTCCTTGCTTTACCTCTGTAAACCTGTGTGTATTACTTTTTGGTTTCCTTATTTATCTCTTTCTTCCAATCTTGTCCACACTGGTGCTCACATTGCTCACACTTGTGTCAGAATTTTCCTTTTCCTCCTCCCTTTAATAGTGCCCGCTGATTTTATTATCCTTTTTCATATTCATGGTCGTGGATATTTTGATGATGTGTAAACAGACCTATTGTTGCATCTTTTTAACATAAACTTTAGAACTATCTGAGAGTTTTTTCCTCTAAATCCATCATTTCCACCTCTAGTCCTTATCACCAAGAAGGTAACTAACACAGCTGCCAGCCAGAGATGTGGTTGCACTTCAGATTTCTTCTTACCTTTCTACTCCCTCCCATTAGATAAGATGAATGATCAAGATTTTCTCAGTTTCTGTCACTAATACAATTTCTATGTACTTCTTTTTGTGCGCCTGACACCAGCCTGTTTCGAGTACTCATCACTGGTCACCTAGTCCTTTTTCATAGTCTTTTTCATAGTCTTTTTCATATTGGTCCTCTCCATCACCAAATTACTCTCCTTTTAATCACACAGAGTGAAGAGCCCAGATACGAATTCTAGTATCATTATTTGTTCCCTACAGTGACTGTTGGTCTTCTCATCTGTAAATGGATGTAATCTACCAGAAATATTGAAGAATAATTGTTGACTTCTGGAGAAAGAAAAAGAAAAGTGAAGAGTCCTTAATTTTCCACCTTAGCTTACAAATAAGGAAAGAGTCAAATTCAGTTTGATGGTATAAAGTCACAAAGTTTTTCATGCAGAAATAAAACTAAATTTTAACTTCAGGCTCTACAGATTGTGTCCTTTTATGGTATCTATAGATATGTAAGTGGTATTATATAATTTGTATCATGTCCTTACAGCTGTAATGAAGAACAGACTCTTAACAAATTATTGGAAACATTGGTTATTGAATACTACCTGTAAGAGAGTGTTATTTGAACTAATCACACAAAGTTGAAAACTATAACTTAGTCCATCAAAATATGGAAATAAATTATTTTAGTTATAAGAAAACAATACCATCAAGAAAATTGAGTATACACTAGAGAGACTGCAGGAATAATATTAGGGTTTTTACTGTCTCTACCTGTTTATGCAATTTTATGTCTTGGTATTGAAACTCTCCTCTTGTTATTCTTGTTGTATGTAATCCAATGCTGTTTATAACTATGTGTTCAATGTGAGAAGTCTAGCTTCAAAGATGTCTAAAGTTTTTTCCTTTTCAATCACAACATTGTAATTATCAGGCTACACTGTGGTCATCATCATCATCTTCATCAAAATTATTATTAGCATCATAATTGCTAATTATTGAAAGTCAGATATGTGTCTATGATTTTGCTATTATTTTTCTTTTGATTAATAATTTTAATGTTACCACTGTGTATGCATACATATTAAAATTTTTAACAAGTAAAGAAACACAAAAATCTAAATCATATCAGGTAGCTTGACTATGTGCTTATAACAAATTATGGAATAGCTTTTGAAGCATTGCCAATTCCTAACCATTATGAATTAACTTCTTCTCTTCCCCTCACTACACAAAAATATTTAAGAGTTTGGACAGAACTTTTTCAAGAAATATACTGTAAATATTACTACAATATCATGTCTATATATAAAATTCCCTTGAAAGTAAGAAGCTCAACTTTCTATTGAAATATTAGTTATTTTATTCTAGGAAACTTTTACAAAAATAGACTATATATCTTATCTTTGAAATGTAAAAGGTCAAAATAGTAGCAAAATATTTTAGAGGGAATCTGTACTCAGAAATATATATATATATATATATATATATATATGTAATGTATAGAATTACATACATTTTTAGAGATTGTTTGACATCAGAAATACATACATATATCTAAATTGAGGTGTAGAATGATGTACATTATAGTGAAACAAAGATCTTAAAACAATTAAAATTAAAAAATACATCAAACCAATGCCAGTGACTCACTCTTATAATTCGAGCTATTCTGGGTAATGAGATCTTAGAATTGTGATTGAAATTATCCTAGACAGAAAAGTACTTGTTATATTCTTATCTCCAATTAACCACTAAAAACAGGAATCAGCTCTGTGCCTCAAGTTGTAGATTGCTATCCTTGAGAATAAAAAGGCTTAGGGACAATGCCCAGTCCTTGCAAACAACAACAACAACAACAACAAAATGTATCATATTAATTTCACAAAAGCATCTTTTAACTGCTGTGAACATTTCTTAGAAACATGAATACATGCCCCTGGAAAATGTTAAGTATAAAGTATAAAATATTACATCTGTGTTAAAGGCGTGACTATGTAGATTGTTTAAGATATTTAGGTAATGATTAGGAATTAAGAATAATGATAGGTAGGTAATATATTGGGACTGGTTTCTTATTCTATTTTACGATAGTAATAGAAGATATGTATAATGATTACATAAAATTACTCTTGCTTCGTGTTTGTATTATAATAAATGATAAACATTTTTAAATGTTTCCAAAGGAAAAGAGTATCAATTCTTACGTAATCTCAAAACAATTGAGAACATTATTCCAAGGCTGGTTTGCTCTAAGACTATATTTCTTTTCTTATTCTAGTTTTCATATGTTCATAAAAATTAAAAATTCCAAAAATTCAATGGATGTTGGCATTCAGAAACATCTTCATAGATACAAATATTGGAGTCCCGTAAGTGGAATTGTTTTATTTCAATTGTTATTTTCACAAATAAATCAAGACTATTGTGTATTTTGTTTCTTTTCACTGCTATTGGCTCTTATCTTGAGAATACTTTTTTCCCTAGCATAGTAGAGAAAAACAATTGGATTGACCGAGTACCATATGGCTTTCATAAAATGCAGTTGCATAGATTTGTGTCTTCTGTCATTTGCCAAAAGTTTTCCAGAAAATGTTACCAATTATTTATAAGTGATGCATGATTCCTAGGTATTCCAGTTATCACATACACTTTGTGATTGAGTTATCTCTGAATAAACTCAAAATAAACAGACAAAAAACTTTAAAATGAACAGAAATCATATCTTTGCAGTTTACGAAGTTTTTAAGCCACCACCGACAACATATTTTTAGGTAATCTGCATTTTGTGTGAACTATTTTTAAGAATAGTTTTTTTACTGACAGTAATTCACTTGCAATATATTATCTCCTTTTATTGTATACATTTTAGTGCTTTGGAAGTGAATCGTATAATCATAGGTTTTCCAAGCTTAATTTTCACAAACTTACATTTCTTCAAATAGAAATACTGTCATTTTAGAACAGACATTAAAATAGGTATAAAATTCAGTTACGGCAATTTGTCCAACATACATTCTCTATAGTGTGTCTTTTCAAAATTTGTTTTTGGGGATTATTTCCAGGGTCTCAAACATAGTATTGAAGTGCAAACAAGTTTTTTTTTACTTCTCTTTAATCCATACATACAAGTGTAATGGATAGAAACTATACAATTCTCTTTGACCTTTTGAAAACTTGCTTGCTTTAATGATTGCAGTATTATACAAATTGATTTTCTATATGGAGTATATCAATTTCTCCACAATTACATTCCTATATTTTGTGTCATATTTTTATATTATGGTCTTACTAGTGAGTTTTCTTTTTATTTATTCTTGGATAATAAAGAGGAGCTTATTTCATATGCTCCTACTATTTACATATGTTCTTTAAAGAAATATCCTATTCAGGAAAAAAGTTATATAGAATTAGAAGATATAAAAATACTTGACTCAGAATCATCGTAGCATTAGTATTGTAGCATTAACAAATATGTTCCCTCAATCTGTTAGATATATTTTCACTTTTTTATGTTGTCTTCTGAATTATGAAAGGTTATCAGTTGATGTTTTCCAGTTTATTTTTGCTTTTCTTTACCTACTAATGCTTTCCATGTCATTTTTTAGAAACTTTTACTGATCCAACATCATTAATTTTTACATTTATGTTTTATAGGATTTTAGATCTCACATTATGAAAATAATTTCTCATTTTAAATTTTTTATATAAGGATTGAGGTAGTAGTTTAAGATCTTTTTTTAAATCTAGGGAAGCAATAGTGCCAATAAACCCATTTAAGATTCTATTTTTATTTCATAAAGTCATGGCATCCTTTTCAAAATCTATTGACCATAAAACTGAGAATTTTTTTTATTTTGAAAATACTGTACAGAGGGGTTACAATTACACAACAGTATTAACCAAAGCATGCTATTTGCAGAGGAGTATTTAAAACGTGTAATTTCCTATAAAATTTTACTTTTAATCCAACAAAATGAGTACCAGGAATCTATCACTTGGAAAATGTGAGCAAAAGTCAAAGGGAAGGAATGAAGAGTTATGGTGGAAGAGAGTGAAGGCATAATATTCAATGCAAATAGTATGAAAGTAGAAAAAATGAAAGTGGGGTAAGATTTGGAAGGGTGTGGGAAAGTTATGTAAAGATCCATTGTACTTATAAACTGATTTGTGGAATGGAAATTCTTTTGAACAACTATTTAATAAAAATATAAGTAAAAACAATGGAGACATCTGATCTTAAACTGCATTCTCTTAAACCATGAGTCAACATAGTAGTTTCCTCTCCAGAAATTTTCTTTGCAGGTATTTTCCTCATAATGTCAGACAACTGAGCAATGCAATGTATATCAATACATCACGTTGCATATTCAAAATAGACACAATATAAATATCACAGTAAAAATGTTAGAATTCATCACATGATAAAATAACAAGTAGAAAGTGTAATAAGAAGACCCCTTCTCAGGCAGGCAAGCCCACCTAGTCATCCGGAGTGACAGAGCCCACCGCAACAAAGTTGTTATTAAAGAAGCAACTTTATTGAGCAGGTTGCTACACTGACCGGCCAGGGCCGCAGCATAGGCTCGGGAGCTGATACTGTGACTCCGAGCAGCCAACATACTTAGGATTTTAAAGGCAAAATTCACAAGGTTGTGCTTGGTCATGCACAGGTGACCAATGGGATTATAACTGTAACACACACAAAGGATTGTATGGTCATACCAGACCACACACAGGTAGCCAATAGGTGGAGTCACCAGTATGAGCCAGATTACAACCCATCTGTTTAATCGGTCAGTATTTAACAGAACAATGAAAGTGGGTTAAGTTGTGAAGGGGAGGGGACCTAGAGGCATTCTTTCCATTCCAAGAACTGGGTTGGTTGGAGCCAAGGTCGAGTTAACCTTGTTTAGAGTTGTTTTTTTTTTTTTTCCTCCCCTAAAATCCCTAAAACAAAGGCAAAGCCTGGAAAGAAGCTGAACTCGATAGTGTCTCCTCTCAGGGCCTACTTCAGAAATTATCAAATGCTGATTGATTGTTTTTCCAAGTACTTTACCTATGGTATGTAACTTTATCCTCACAATAATCCCATAAAGTGGAACTACTTGCATTTTTAATTCTCAGATGATGTTATTGTGGTTGGAATTACTAGTACAACATTATACACATGGTAAGTGTTAGCCTGAGGTCCATCTCACACTGTATCAAATAACCTCATTCTATTTTGTGACTAAAATACCAGAACTTAGTCTACTAATTCTCAGAAAATTTCCCAGAATTACTGTGTACACTCTAATAATATTTTGACTTTATCTTTAACCTTATTTTTTAGAAAATAGGTAGCTATAATATGAAAACTCTCAGTTCATATTCAATTTATACCTCCCTGGTGAAAGGAACTGCTAAAGTGTAACATTTTTGATTTCTAGCTCAAAATAGTAGAAATCATATTCTGTCCCATGACTCAACACTGCATTGCCTAGTGGACCCTATCTCTGTTTATCACAGTCTTACTGAAAGAAATGTTCTGCCCAATTCTTGATGGAAACAGACTGCATGTCTTATGGACTAATCATTTCCACATTGTAGCTCACCTAGGTTGTTTACCATTAGAAGTATTTTGATTGCTTTTTATACCCAACATTCTGTACAACTTTAAAATGTTATTAAAGCAAGACTGATATAAAAAACCCCTTTGAGAGGCTGGGAAGGTGGCTCAGTGGTAGAGCGCTTGACTTGCATGCATGAGGCCCTGGGTTTCATTCCTCAGCACCATATAAGAAAAAAGAAAAAAGCCGGATGTGGTGCTGTGGCTCAAGTGGTAGAACACTAGCCTTGAGCTGAAAAGCTGAGGGTCAGCGCCCAGGCCCAGAGTTCAGGCCCCACGACTGGACACACAGACACAAAAAAAAGAAAGTTAAAAAAATCAACTTTGATCCCAGATAAATATTTTACCTTTTATATACTCCAAAATGCACTCTGAACTACCATTAATGTTAAGAACGCGAGGTTAAAAATCATAGACACCAAGATAAAAGAATGAATTAAAGACACACCAACTTGTGAATACAATTGGTTTAAAAAGTCATCAATACTACTACATTTAAAAAAAATTTCCTGTGATACTGAAGATTCAATCGTAAACTAATACTTGAAAATAAATCGTTTTCTTGGGAGTAGGACACAAAGCTCAAGATTAATCCTTATCATTTTAAAAGACCTTTATTTATACTACAAATTCACTTGCCTAACTACAAAGATTCGAAAAATAACTGAAGTACAGAGACACAAAGGAAATAATTTAACTGCATCATCTACATTCAAAGGACTGTGTTAATAGAAAACCAAGTTAAACTAATAATTAATTAGCTTACCAAATTCACTTAAATTCTTTTATTCTATTTCATTTAGTTTCATAAAAACTGGATTTTCATAAAATGATGCATAAAAAAGCCTATATATCCACTTAGATTTTCAGATCTTAAGAATATTTATATCAGAACTGTCTTTAGCTCTATACTCAATGAACTGAAATAATACTAAAATATTTAAAGGGTTTTCAGAAATTGCAAGACTCCCTCTGGGATGTTATTTATATTGGAAAAGATAGTTGAAAAGCCTTATTTCTTAACATGCGATAGTTATTCCCACAAAAGAGCCATTAGTGAAGTTCCCTTTGCATGTACAAAACAACTTCAAATACATCCACTATCTGGGGATGACTCATGCTTTTTGTTTGTTTTTGAAAGGAATATCTAACAAGCATATCAACAATACCGATTTTCAGTCATTATTATGGGATATTCAGACTTAGTAAATATGGGGTTGATGACCTCTTAGTGTGAATAGATATGATTTTACAAAGAACGTTATTTTCAACTTGAAGCCAGAAAGAGTTTATCCAGCTTGTGTTTCATGGGAATAACCAGAGAGTAATAGGTCTTTTGTCCAGTTGATCAAACTCAATCCATGAGTGTATCTTAAAAGTATAAACAATTTCAGAGGTCAAATACATATTTTGTACTGACAGTCATCTTACAGCAATAACTACCTACATATGTGTGAATATTCTCATCCAAAATATAATAAGAGCTGAAAGTGGTCTCTTATCTAACTTAATATTGTAAATGCTTTGATTCTGATGCTGGTATTATTGAAAGACCCTAGTCCCCTAGGATACTTTCCTCAACGGGAGGGCGTCCCAGAAAACTCAGACTCCAGGCCGAGAGATGCAATAAGCAAGAGGAGTTTATTTGACGTTTGTGCAAATGGACTCTCTGTCCTGAGCAGACAGGGAGCCCCGAGCAGCGGTTACAAGCCTTTTTAAAGGCAAAAACCACAAGATTAATGCATAACACAAAGCATCCCATGATTGGTCCATTTAAAGGTCATCATATACACCAACAATCACGTTGCCACGCGGGAAATTTTGTAACATTCTTTGTAAAATGATTGGCGCGGGGGACTCAAAGGGGGTGGTTACTTTGGACAATAAGGGTTAGGGAAGTTCCACATAGTTACAGACTTGTGATTGGTTGACCTTTGGCCCAGTTTGTGGTCTGGCCAGGTGGTCATTGTCAAGGTTTGTCTCAGGGATGGCTTAATTAATTTGGAACTGAAGAACATGTGCTATCTATAACCGCTGTCCTTGTCCTGGGTAGGCTGATATCCAGACATCTGGGCCGGCCAATACTTGAGTTACTGCCAATTTTATCTCCCAGGCCAAAGGGGGTCTGAATGCAAGCATATTTATAGAAGCAAAGTCAGCAATTAGCAAGTTAATAATGGTAATGGTGAAGTGAGGTTCCTAATTTTTAACTCTTCATTATTTGACAAATAAAATGTACAGAAGGGTTGTCCAACTGAAATGACATGACAGAACACTGATAAATAAAAACATTGCAAAACAATTAGCTCTTTTCAGCATCACCCTGTCCACATTGGCAAGCAACATTGCACATATATACACATACACACATGTGCACACATGTACACACATATACATGCATGTTAAATTCAGGGTTTATTGTACAAAAAAGTTCAAATAAAATATTAATGACTAGTACAAATGATAACTTGCCTTACTACAAAATAATACACATTCCAGTGGCCACGTGTGAACACTTAATTTATTTGTAATTAATTAGCTAATTAATTAAGTCATTTGTTTGGTGCTAATACTAGGGCTTGAACTCAGGTCCTGACACTGTCCAAGGATTTGTTATTTTTTTGTTTTAGTTTTGTCAAGGCTAGCATTTTACTGCTTGTACCACAATGCCAGTTCTAGCTTTTGTTGGTTTCTTTCAAATCAGAATCTAATGGACTTTTTTTTGTTTGTTTGTTTGGTCTGGTTTCAAACTACAATCCTCAGACTTCGTCTTTCTGATTAGCTAGGATTAATGACATGAGCCATCAGTGTGGCTTCTACTTTTTCCTCTATACTTATCTAATACATATACTTAGATAGTAATTTAAAACTGAAGGTATAGAAGCAGGATATACAGTGATGAAATTGTCCTGTCAGAACTTCAAGTGAATAATTTAAATTTCTTCTAAAGACCATAAACTGAAAGATTAAAAATTAAAGTTACATTTTACAATTGCTAACTGCTGGTTTTGCTTCCGTAAACTTGCTTGTGCTAGCACTGACCCTTCCCCTCCCTGGAGATAAATAAAAAGTTTTGGAGTCTAGATGTTGGCCCTGGGACAAGCTCTGTAGTTGTAAATAAAGAACTAACAAGTAAATTCCCCAGGTGGCCAAATGGGACCCAAGATAAGGAACAAAGATTATGTTCCTCTGCATTCCTGTGTAAAAATTTTCGGTTTAGAGGGCTCAAGATAAGGACCATCTGGTGAGCCCAGCAAACTAGGCTAAATGTTAATCAATCATAAGTCTGTAACTCTGTAAACTCCCTAACCCTTATCTCCCAGAGTGACTAGGTCTGTTTGATCATCCCCGCCAATTGTTTTATTACAAAGAGTGTTCTAAACTTCCCTGTGTAGTAAACTGAGCCAATCCTGGGGAGCCTGGGGTCTTATGCTAATCCTGTGGCTTTTGTCTTTAAAAGTGCCTGTAACCTCTGCTCTGGGCTTCCTGTCTGCCTTTGACAGAGAGCCCATTTGTGCAAATGTCAAATAAACTCCTCTTGCTTATTGCAACTGCTGGCTTGGAGTCTTGGTTCTTGGGGTGCCCTCCCATTGAAGAAAGCATCCCAGTGGGTCTGGGGTCTTTCAAAACAAAAAATATGATGATATAATATAAGAGAACTCACTATTTATTGGACATAAGAGCTTTGAGAGCTTTCTAATAGATCCATTATTTATTGGTACCCAACATTAGAAAAAATGTATAATGCAGTAGTAAAATAGAAGTCTTTTGCATGACTACTTACATTCCTTGTTTTTTTTAAAGACACTTGTTTTTATCTAAAAAGTAGGCCTGTCTTTTGTCTTCATGTGGTTTCAATGATTGAAGGTACTTACTGAGAAGTCAAAATGTGTTAGTATTCCTTTGTTATCAATTAAATCTCACTTTTTCTTCTTGGAGATTATAATCATCAAATCAATAGTTGAGAATCAGCAAGCAATTGTTCAGAATCATGCTTCCAGTGCAAGTGGATCAACAGTAAGTAATCCTCGATGCCATTTTCCACAAAGTTTTGTCACAGATAAAATTGGCCTGCCTTCTCTTGTTGCATTCCTAGACTGGACCTATTCCTTCAATGTACACGAAAAGTGTGATTCAACTAACTTCATTCAGATCTTTTTCTAGAATTATCAAGGATTTAGATTCTTGTCTACAATTTGATTAAAGCTATGTCTTTTTATGGAGGCTGCTAAAAATTTATTTAACAATTTCAAGTAAATACACAAAGTCTATTTCCATCTTTTTTAAAACATAAAATTCTGCTTGCTCTATAAATTGATCGGAGGCATGCATTTGTGTCTATCTAGGTCATTGCACATCTGTCTTTCTCTTCCTCTCTCTCTTTCATGTTTCTCATAGATACTATGATTGCTCCATAATTATCCTAATTTATTTTGCTTTTATATTTTTGGTTGCATCATTTCACTTTCTGCTCTGCCATTTCCATATAGAAGGCATTATTTCATATTTTCTCATTCCTAGAATCAGCTGTACATGAAGACACCACTGTTCCTTATTTTCAGTCTGTATCTTTGAATACAGAGGAACATCTTTCCTCTGCTCTCCATCAATTCCCTACTCTCCAGTTAGAATAATTTCGAATAGTAAAAATGGAAAAATGGAAAATAAATCATGTTGAAAAACAGATGCATAAAATTCACCAGATTTTTCTGAACAGTTCAACTAATATGAACTATTAGGGAAATACATGGACACCTCATTCCCACTTTCACTCAAAGGCTCTGGTTAGGCAATTCTGATGAAGACGAGGAACACGATGAAAAAAATGAGGAATGGTATCAATTGCAAGAAGAAAATGGAGAAGTATCCATGCAAATTTCTTCTTTGGGCTGCTGAAAATAATCGGCCTACTACAGTGAGGAGACTACTTTCCAAAAAGGCCACTCATGTGAATACTAGGGATGACGATGAGTATACCCATCTTCATCAGGAAGCCTACATTGGACACTTAGACACTGTCCATGAGTTGGTGGCTCAAGCGGCAGATATTCATGCAATAACTGTAGATGGCTGGACAACCCTGCACACTGCTTATAAGTGGAATAATACTAGAGTGGCTTATTTCTTACTTCATCATGATGCAGATACCAATTCCCAAAGTAAAGACCTCTTGACCCCTTTGCATCTTGTTGCTGGGAATAGAGATAGCAAAGACATATTGAATCTCCTTCTGTTGAACGATTATGTCAAATCAGGTCTTAAGAACAACTTGGAAGAAACTGCATTTGATATTGCCAAAAGGAAAAGTATGTATCACTTCCTCTTTGAAGTTTTGGAAGGCTGAACACATTGTTCACCTTAGTCATAATGGTTCAGTTAAGTTTCATAATTTTCAAAAATACCATTGCATTCTTTGTTTCCATACAAACTATTTTCACAATCCAAATAACAACAGTATCTTACTGTAACAATTCATGGATTCCATGAAGTCTTCAAAGTGAATTGCCTGACTTTGATGTCAAAATGTATTCAAGATTTATTTGTATACATCTATAATGATTTCCGGAGGGTTTTGCTTTTTTGTTGTGATTAAGTGGTTACATAATTTCCCAAATTTCACAGTATTGTGTGATAGTGATGCTCAGTTAAAGTCACAAACACATTCTAACTTTCATGGAGCAAATTGTCTATCATGATCTATAACAATTATGAGTTCAATGAGCTTTGTGATACAGTTATTTCTTCCACATTGATTGGTAACTACATTTCTTTTGTTTTGCAAACATCAGCTGTTCCCTCTTTCCACTTGTTCCCTCCCTCCCATCGCTGCTATTGAGTTGCTTAGTTCATTTTGGTCACTGTCCAGTGCAGCTGATGGGTCCCGCTGTTATATGTTTTTTCCTGATTTCCTCTAGTTCTGGGTCTTCTTCCTGGTTCCCCTCTGGTGTACACATTGATACCATCCATGTGATCAGCAGCATGAGGTTATTTAGTAGTGGTTAGAACAGATGAGTGGAAGTTCTTTGTTTCTTAAGTCCTGTTAATTTTGTCATATCACCTAACATTTTGGATTTAACATCCACTTATCAGGGAGAGCATGTAGTTTGTCTCTTGCTCTTGGCTTACCTCACTCAACATGATTTCTTCTAGCTCCATGCATTTCCCTGCAAATGTCATTATTTTGTCATTTTCAATGGCGACATAATATTCCATTGTGTACAGATACCACAATTTTTGGATCCATTCATCTGTGGTGGGACATCTGGGTTGTTTCCATAACCTAGCTTTTGTGAAGAGTGCGGCAATAAACATGGAAGTGCATGTGTCCTTGTATACTGGTTCCTGTTGTTCAGGATAGATGCCTAGAAGTGGTATGACTGGGTCATAAGGGAGGTCAAAATTTAGCTTTCTGAGGACCCTCCAGAATGCTTTTCAAAGTGGTTGTATAAGTGTACATTCCCACCAGCAGTGTAATAGGGTTCCTCTTTCTCCACATCCCCTCCAGCATTTGTCGTTGGCTGACTTGAGGATTTGGGACATTATGATTGGGGTAAGGTGGTATCTCATACTTGTCTTTAATTACATTTCCTTCACAACCAGGGATGGTCAACATTTCCTCATGTGTTTCTTTGCCATTTTTATTTCTTCTTCTGAGAAGTCTCTCTTTAGTTCCCTTGCCCATTTACTAATTTGTTTGTTAGTTTTGGAAGGGACTATTTTCTTGAGTTCCCTGTATATACTGGACATTAACCCCTTCTCTGATATATTGCTGGTAAATATTTTTTCCCCAATTAATTGGTTGTCGTTCTAGCTTGGTTGCCATAGTTTTAGTTTTGCAGAAGCTTTTTATTTTAAGGTAGTCCCATTTGTTGAGTCTTTCTCCAATTTGTTGTGACTCTGACACTCTGTCCAGGAAGTTCCTTCCTGTGCCTATAACTTCAAATATCTCTCCTACTCTGTCCTGCAGTAGTTTCAGAGCTTCAGGTTTAATGTTAAGGTCTTTAATCCATTTTGAGTTGATGTTGGTGTATGGTGATAGGCTGGGGTCCACTTTTAGTCTTCTGCATGTGGCTGCCAGTTTTCTCAGCACCAGTGTTTGAAGAGGCTGTGTTTGTTCCATTGTATGTCTTTTGCTGCTTTGTCTAATATCGGCTGACTGTAGGCATGTGGATTTATTTCTGGATCTTCTATTCTATTACCTTGGTCTTTGGGTTTGATTTTGTGCCAGAACTGTGCTGTCTTTGTTATTATGGCTCTATAGTAGAGTCTGAAGTTTGGCATGGATATCCCTCCCATGTTGTCTTTATTCCCTAGAATGTTTTTGACTATTCTAGGTCATTTGTTGTTCCATATGAATTTTTGGACTGTTTTCAGTATTTTAGAGATGTACATGATTGAGATTTTAATAAGAATTGCATTGAATTTGTATATTAATTTTGGCAGTATTGCCATTTTCACTATATTAAATCTGCCTATCCAAGAACATGGGAGGTCTTTCCGTTTCCTAGTGTCTTTTGTAATTACTTTCTTTAAGTTTTTATAGTTTTCATTAAATATTTCTTTTACATCTTTGGTTAGGTTATTTCCTATATATTTTATTTTTGGGGGGGGGGATTTGTGAATGGGGTTGCTTCCTTTATTTCCCTCTCTGCTTGTACATTTTCAATGTACAGGAATGCGACTGATTTTTGTAGGTTGATTTTGTATCCTGCAATTTTGCCGAGGGGATTTATTACATCTAACAGTTTGGGGATGGAGTTTTTGGGATTGTGAACGTATAATATGTGCAAAAAGGGATAGTTTAACTTCTTTCCCTATGCGGATCCTTTAATCTCTTTTTCTTGCCTTATTGCTCTGGCTAAGGGTTCCAGGACTATATTGAAGAGGAGTGGAGACAGTGGGCATCCTTGCCTTGCTTCTGATTTTAAGAGAATTGGTTGTAGCTTTTCCCCATTAAGTATAATATTGGGTATTGGTCTGTGGTAAATAGCTTTTATTGTTTTAAGAAATGTTCCTTCTATTCCTATTTTCTCCAGATATTTTAGCATTAATAAATGTTGAATTTTATCAAAAGCCTTTTCTGCATCTGTGGAGATAATCATGTGATTCTTGACCTTGGCTCTGCTGATGTGTTGGATTACATTTATTGACTTACATATGTTAAACCACCCCTGCATCTCTGAGATGAAGCCTACCTGGTCGTAGTGTATGATTTTTAAAATTTGTTTCTTGATTCTGTTAGCTAGAATTGTGTTAAGGATCTTTGCATCTGTGTTCATCAAAGAAATTGGCCTGTAATCCTCTTTTTTGGTTGTGTCTTTGCCTGGTTTGGAGATGAGTCTGATATTGGCATTTTAGAATGACTTTGGGATAGCTCATTCCTTCTCTGTTTCTCTGAAGAGCTTGAGGAGTATGGGTATTAGTTATTCTTTAAAAGGTGTTATAGAATTCTGTTGTAAATCCATCTGGTCCTGGGCTTTTTTTTTTTTTGGAAGACTTCTGATTGCTTCCTGTATCTTGTAGGATATTGGCTTATTTAATTGATTTACTTCTTCTTTGCTCAGTTTGGGCAACTTGTATTTCTCTAAAAATGCATCCATTTCTTCCAGGTTTTCTTACTTTAGAGAATATAACTTTTGAATGTAGTCTGTCAAAATTGTTTGGGTATCTTGGGTACATGTTGTGATTTTTCCCGTGCCATCTCTAATCCTGTTAATATGGGTTTCCTCTCTTCTTTTTTAAGTTAATCTTGCCAATGGTCCATCAATTTTATTTATTTTTTCAAAGAACCAGCTTTTTGTTTGGTTAATTCTGGCTACGGTTCTCCAATTTTCTAATTCATTAATCTCCTCTCTTATTTTGGTTATCTGGTTCCTCTACTAACTTTAGGTTCCATTTTATGTTATTTTAGCTGTTTTAATTGCAACATGAGATTATTTACTTAGTCTGTCTCTATTTTCTTGATGTGGGCACTGAGGGCAATACATTTGCCCCTCAGGACTGCTTTTGCTGTTTCCCACAAGTTTCTTTGTGAGGTGTTTTCATTTTCATTGAGTTGTAAGAATTTTTTAATTTCTTTTTAATCTCTTCTGTTACCCAGGCATTGCTTAGAAGTGTGCTGTTCAATTTCCATGTATTTGAGTAATTTCTGCAGTATGCTTTGTTATTTAGAACTAGTTTGATTCCACTGTGGTCAGCTAGACTACAGGGGATTATGTCAGTCCCCTTGTAGTTGCTTAAGTTACTTGCATGAACTATGATATGGTCTATTTTGGAGAAAGTTCCATAAGCTGGTGATTAGAATGTGTACTGTAATGTTTTAGGGTGAAATACTCGGTAGATGTCAATTAGTTCCGCTTGAAGTTTGGCCTCATTTAATTCGGTAGCTTCTTTGCCAATCCTCTGGTTGGTAGACCTGGCCTTTGGTAAGAGTGGGGTGTTAAAGTCTCCTATCATTATTGTATTGGATCTATTTTATTCTGTAAGTTTGAGAGTATTTGCTTAACATATTTGTGTGCACCAAAGTTTGGGGAAAATAAGTTGATGATGGTAATATCCTCCTCTTGGATTGTTCCCTGTATTAATATTTAGTGTCCATCCTTGTTGTTTTGTATTGATTTTAATGACAGGATTATTTTGACATATATCAGGATTGTTAAACCTGCTTTCTTACTTGGGGCATTTGATTGGTAGATCCTTTTCCAACCCTTCACTCTGAGTTTGTTTGTATGTTTGGCTGAGAGGTGGGTCTCCTAAAGGCTACAGATGGATGAGTCATGTTTTCTGATCCAATCTGCAGTTCTTTTTCTTTTCATTGGTGAATTAAGCCCATTAATCTTAAGAGATAGCATAGAGAGATGAATTTTGGTCCCTGTCATTCCCTGTTTTCCTCAGTTTTTATTCTTTCCTTTCCTCCTGTGCTTGTTCAGTTACACCTCTATTAATGCCTGTCTGGGTGCAGGTCCCTGTTCCTGGTTGCTTTCTTCAGCTTGTGTTCCCCCTCTTAGTATTCTTTGTAATGCTGGTTTAATGTTTATGTATTCATTTAGTTTTTCTTTGCTATTAAAATTTTTCAGTTCTCCATTGACTGTGAATGCTAGCTTTGCCGGGTATATCAGTCTGGCTTGGTAGTTATTGGCTCTCAGGGCTGATATGTTACTTTCCCAGGCCTTTCTTGCATTCAGTGTTTGTGTGGAGAGATCTGCAGTGATTCTAATTTTTTCCATTGTAGTGTAGCTCTTTCTTCATTTTTGCTGCATGCAAGATTGTTTCCTTATCATCCAGATCTATCATTTTTACTATAAAGTGTCTAGAAGTGTTTCTCCTGGGATCTTGCTTATTAGGTATTCTATATGCTTCTGTTATGTAGCTAAGATGTTCTTTTTGGAGATGGGGAAATTGTTCACCAATTATCTTGCTGAATAGGTTTTGTATTCCCTTGATTTGATATTCCTCAAATTTGTCTACTCCAATTAATCAAATGTTAAATTTCTTGGCACTATCTGCTTGCTTTTGAATTTCTCTTTGTCATAATTTAAGGATTTTTCCATATCTGTCATTTTTTGGTCCAGTTGGTGTATTCTGTCTTTTGTATCTGATACCTGCATTCCATTTTGTTCACTCTGTTAGTTGTGGCTTCCATTGTGGTTTGCAAGGAGGAAATGGACTCATTTATGGGTTCGATGTTGGTTCTCAAAATACTAATCTCACTTCTTAATGAGGTGTGCACAGCCTCTATTTTGGCACTAATCTCACTTCTTAGTGAGATGCGTGCTGCCTCTATTTTTGCATGCGTATCCTGTTTGATATCCTGCAACTCTTTCGATATTTTGACCCTGTGTTCTTTCCATTTCTGGTCTATTTCATGCTTTATTTCTTGAGTCATTGCTTCCAGCATCTCTTGGATGTACCGTTTGTTTTCCATTCCTGCTTTGCTCCCACTGGGGCTTTCCCCTGGGTGGCTGCTGGCTATTGGAGATAGCTTGCTATCCTGGGTGTTGATAAACCTTGTAATTTTTCTCTGTTATTTTTGCATACTAATTATTGCACACTAATCTGAAATTTTGATTTGGTCAATAAGTGTCTGTCTTTGCTTCGTTACTGTTTCTGTGTTGGTAGAGAGAGTCTGTACATGATCTTGGTTTTGTTGGGGGCCAAGCTCCAGCTGCTGGTCTGACACACACAGGGTTCTTGGCTTTCTGCTATAGATCACTGCAGTTCCCACCTTATAAGGGTTGAGCAGCCTAGACTGCTCCTGTTTGCTCCTACAGGTGCTCTTGGCAAAATCAGATGTGCTGGATGCACTCTCCCAGATTCTGGAGACTGCTATGGGATCCTGATTTATTTTTTGGGCCAGTTGTGGGCTTGAACTCTGGAATTGGGCTGTGTCTTTCAGCTCTTCAGCTCAAGGCTGCCACCCTTCCATTTGAGCCATAGCACCACTTCTGGTCCTTTCTGCTTATGTGGTGATGAGGAATCAGATCCAAGGCCTCATGTACCCAAGACAATCACACTACTGCTGAGCCACCTTGCCAGCGTGAACTCCTGACTATTATCAGCTGCTGGCAGCCTGTGTTTTCCAATTCCCATCCTAGAATATATGGGTCAGGTTCTTGTGGGGTTTGGGCTTCTCTTGTCCTGAACCCCAGGGTATTTTGCTGTCACACGCATAATTCCCAGGGGGTACATTTCCCTGTTTTTCTCCCCTCTGCTGAGGCATATGCTCAGCTTTTGACTTCCGTTGGGAGGAGTTGGTTGTGCTGCTCAGGCACCCCGAATCCCCAGGCCTGGTCCTGGCCCCTTGCCTGGGGCACACCAGTTGGACCTGTGCTGCTGTGTATCCCACCTAGGTTATGCATCCTGTGTACAGAGTTCAAATTTCTTCCACTGTTGGGTGTCTTGACCCAGGGGCTCTGTTCCTGCTTTGGGCATTTAAGCTCCCTTCTATGGGCTCTCTTGCTCTAGCGTGGCCAGCTGGATGTGTTCCACAGGCTGGTGGAGCTCTCGAACACTTTCCAGTTTTAGTGGGTCCTGTGGTCCAGGTTTTGGGGTAGGGGGTCTGGGGTTTTCCAACAGCTCTGGTCTCCTTTGAGGAATATACCATCCCCCGCAGTGTACTCACCTGGATTTAGTTGTTGTTTCTGTGTGATGTAGGTCACTGGTTGCCATTGCTGTCAGAGCTCAGTTGAGGTGGTTGTGGACTGGGCAGTGTGGTGGTGGCTCTGTGTGTTTCTCTTCTGTCTCTGCCTCGGTGGACCCGGTTCCGGTCCACCCCACATGATGGGCCTCTCGCATCCAACTGAGGTGTGGGGGAGTGGCCTCCATGCAGGTTCTGAGTGCCGGCGTTTTTCTCTGCACTCTCTGGATCAGCACCAGTTCCTTTAAGGTTTTCTGCCCTGGTGTTCTGTGGGCATCCTGTGTAGCTCTGGGGTTCCCACTGTGGGGCCGAATGGCTTTGGTCGGATGGAGCCTCTCTGCTCAGATGGAGAGCTAAGGATGGGTATGGGATCTTTGTCTAAGCTCCAAGCTCAGAGGTTTCTCCATTCCTCACAATCAGCGGGTCTGACACCGGTACCTCAGGGGGCTTCAGCATGGGTAATCTGCAGACAGCCCCCTGTGTCTCTAGAACTCTGGCAGCCCCTGCCGGGCCAGGATGGCTGCAGCTTGGTGTGCTGCCACACGGTCAGTAAAAATTGGGGGAGGGGTCTTTGTTCTTCTCTGTTGTGAAATTCTTCTTTATCTGTCTTTCTTTTTTGTTTTTTTCCACCTCCTGTTTTTTGCTGGGTGTTAGACTTTTTGTTGTTTTAGGTCTCTTGGTGAGATTATGCATTTGAACTTGTACTCTCTTGGTTGGGGAGAGCTGTGGAATTTCTCTACTGGCCCGTCCCCATCTTGGTCCCCCTCAAGTTTTTGCTTTTTTTAATCAGAAATAATTTTAATTTATCTGTCAGAATGAGTAGTACAGAAACTAAAGATATTTCTGGTGCTTGTCTGAAAAATTATAGTTTAAAATATTCTATATTCTATGTTTGTATAATGCCCATAATCTATTTTATTTTTTCCTAGATAGAAAACTTTGAATTGTACATTGTTTTATAATATACAGGTTCCTTAATAAATGTGTCCTTTCAGATTCATTCCATATAGAAACAGTTTAAGATTCCTTTTTCCTAGGTCCTTATAGTATATTTCTTTGGAATAAAATGAAAAGGTTGCCTAATTTCAAAAGTTTTGTAAAGATTATGCTATGTAAAGGCCTTTCTAAGGGGAAGATTTAATACACTCATGTCTAACCAACTTTTAGTTCTATGAATTACATATATTGTTACACTTGTAATTTTGTAATCAACTTTTAATAATTGTTTTTCATTTCTTGCATCTGAAGAATGCAAAATATTGAATATTTCAAAAATTTTCATATCATCCTGTGCAATTGCCATGTTAATCTCTGTATTGTTGTAATTTGGTTATATGTGCTGCTGAAGCATGTAGTGTCCTCTAAAATTAAGTAGTTAATGATACAATCTTTTTTTTTTTTTTTGTCAGGTCGCAGGGCCTGATCTCTGGGTCTGGGCGGTGTCCCTTAGCTCTTCAGCTCAAGGTAGCGCTCTACCAATTGAGCTACAGCATCACATCCAGCTTTTTTCTTTTTTGCTTATTTAGTGCTGAGGAATCGAAACCAGGGCCTCAGGCATGCAAGGCAAGTGCTCTACCACTGAGCCACCTTCCCAGCTCCTAATGATGCAATCTTTATACAGGCTTATATCTTTGGGTGCCTATTTATAATAAGGAAATTTAATTGTTCCTAACAATGCTACTGATTTTATTTCCCTAAAATTCTCTGTATAATGGAAAAAAAAAATTATATTGTTCAGTCGATTGCTCACATTTGCAAGTTTTTGTCAATGATTATTTTAAGTCTTTTTCATTCTAGATTTAATCATACTTTGAAACATTTGTTGCTAAGTTCAAAGCGGATAGCTTTTTCAAGTACTTATTTATCCAACTGAGTTAGCTTTGTGGAGCTAATGGATTCAAAGTAAGCCTTGTTTAAGAGCTACTTCTAAACTTCTGCAGCTTAAATTTCGCAAATGAGGTCTTACTGGTACAAATGTCTGCCTGAGCCTTTACCTTTCTTCCATGTAGAAATAGACCAACAAGAATATCTTACCCTGACAGCATAGATTGTCTTACTGAAACAAAACGAATCTTAGTTGCAAGGGATCATAGAGACATGAACACTTCAGACAGAACTGTTCAGACTAGAAGGTAATTTATCAAAATAGAATTGTTTACTATATCTACCATTTCAAAAGTAGCTAAAGCAAAGAAGGTGAAAAAATTGTTCATATGCATGATTACCTAATATCCTGACCTGACTACATTCCAACCAGATAGGAACTTACACTATTGCCTTTCTAACACCAAATATTTCCATAGATCCAGAAGAAGGCCATATGTTTCTTCTCAATATTAGGCCATATTATTTTTAATACCCCTCCCCTAATGATTAATGTAAGATTTCACTGCAGCAGAAGTGGGTCCAAAAAATAGTTCTTGGAAGGATAGATCCATGATATGTCTACCAAGGCCAGGAAAACTTGACTTAGAGGTCAAATGTAATTCAGAAAAACATTAATTGAGAAGATCCTTAGTGCTTCAAAACACTGGCATTTTAGTACAACATGGTACTGTGGTATAAAAATGTTGTCATTCTAAAATCAATGATAACCTACATTTAATCTTAAAGTGTATTCCTTTTCAAATGAACTTTTTGAAATCACATTTGCCAAAATAACATTCGATAAGTAGATGAAACTTAGTGACATTACAAGTTTTTCAAGTGTAGGGAGAAAGTTACAATAGACTTGATTTATTTACCCAGCACTAATGCCAAACAGGTTCAACCATTAATTAAGGTCTAGAAATAGTACCTCACACCATTTGTGTTGTTCAGTAGGTGCCTTCCAGAAATGTGTTAAATAGATCAGCCTCCCATATTTCAAACCCAAACGTTAGCTAATAAAGTAAATTTCATCACTTAATAAGGGACATTTTAAAAAGTCACAAATACTTGCCTTATCATATGTTGTTTTATGTTTTCCCTATCTGTCTAACATAGTAAGAAATATGATTTTAAGTCTTGAATATGGGTACTCATCTGAGATGTGACAAACAAAATCAATCTTCTATTTTTCTTATTCCTCTATAGTACTAAATCTTAGTTTTCTTCTTTTTCCAAACTGTATAGGTAGTAGAAAGTATTATCCCATGTGAAATAAAATAATCACACACTATTTTACAAAACCATTTATAAAAATTAGTAGTTAGGATTACATTCTAAGTCATTTTTAAACTTTCTTTTTGACTAAAGATTAATCTTCTAAATGGATGAGATTATAATCATGTCTAGGTGCTTCAGGTCTCCAGTCTTGCAAATTGTTATTACAGATGAATGAATTATGGAAATATAAGCTGACATCAGTTCAAGTATATGCAGGATTGAACTCCATGGAATGTATATAAACTTTTCAATGTATTGACAGTTTAAGAGAATGACTATCAGGAAGTTGAAATCAGAGAGGAATAATAGTAAAGACATAGAATGAATTAAAAAATGGAACAAGGGGCAAGTACAGCTAGAATAGTCAATGTACACATGTGATAAAGGACGTCATAAATCGGAAATAAGTCTTGGAGAAGGGGTTGTTTGAGAATGATAGAAGGAGCCACTGTGATCCTGGAGAATTAGATTATTAGATGGATATATTTAATTGTACCACGCTTGCACATCCTTTTGAAACTCAGTTAAAAAACACAACAACAAATAAAAACACACAAAAAACACAACCAAACAGCAATCTCTAGATAGTGTGAATATGACCTCTAAAAAATTTTAAGCAGTTAATAGAGGGCAGTCTTGGTAAAAGCAAACAAAGCTGCTCAAAGAGGGTAGTTTGGGGTAGGGGAGGATTATGAAGAGGTTTAAATAGATTGTCTAAGGTTATAAATCACCCACATCTGCTGTAAATATTATCTTTCTTCTGTGAGTTCTCTTTTTCTGAACTGGATACTCCCGTCCTGAGCCACAATTGATATCTTGTGAAGATAGAATGTAAGAAACAAGGTCAAGAACCCATTACTCCACTGGAGAGATAACAATCATCTACGTTTTCTCTCATCTCTCTTCACTACTTTTTCTTCATACTTTTAAGTCAATTTATTTTGAATTACATTTTCCTTCTTTGTTATGGCAAAGTAATTGGTCAAATAATTCACTAAATATTATTTGCCATTTTTTTCTATCATGCTGTTTAATTGACTAAGCGAGTCCATTAAACTTTTCTTTTGCATTTGGTTGCCATGAAATAACATCTATGTTAATGAAGACAAATCTAATGTAAAATTTGTCTCCAGAAAACTAGTCCAAGAAGCTGTAATCACAAATATTTGGCTATGTTTTTCTTTTTTCTTTTACCTTGAAAGTCTCCTTGTGTCTAAAGTGCTCAGAAATAAGTACTCCATCATTTTTTGGTTCAATCAATTCTAACCTCAAAGATATATTTTGCTAACAAGATGCTTAGAGGAAACTGAAAAATACTCCATTTTTATCTTCTCTCTTAAGAATCTCCTTAGATACCATATTAGCAACAGTGAAGTTATTTTTGCAAAATTATTTCAATAGATTATTTTTCTCTTGGTCTTCCATTTGCTCAACAAGATGTATGGCGAATAGATTTAAATCACCCATATCTTGGATGACAGTGTCTGTGACAAAAGGACAATGCTTCTGTGTCCTACTTCAATGTCCTCTTTTTAGCTCTTGCCTGATTTCTAATTAATCATAGCTTCGTGGCTTAAAGTCTAGTGAAGCTGAAGGACTCTAAGGGCTCAGCCACTGCTACATCTTCATAGTTTCTCTTTTAAATCTCTTTTAACTTGCCACATTTGGATGTGGTATTTATTTTCATGTCTTCATTCAATCAGTTCTGCATTGTAGTGAGCTAAATCGGCTGTGTAAAATCACGTTAGGTAGCAAAAATTTTAAGACAATGTATATCAAAAAGTTTTAGCCTCCCTTCACTGCTGAAGCTAAATCGGCTATGTAAAATCACGTTAGGTAGCAAAAATTTTAAGACAATGTATATCAAAAAGTTTTAGCCTCCCTTCACTGCTGAAGCCAATACACTTACCCAGGGCTTCTAAGAACATTATTTCCTAATCTATTCCATTTGCTCAATTCTTTTCTAAACCCAAAACTTTTTGCTCATGTAATAAGAGAATTCTTCACTATCTCATGTTAATAAGGATATTATATTTTGTATTTAATTTTTGGGGGGGTGGATATTATATTTTGTGAGCCACTTAGAAATATGAAATCATTGGTTTTAAATACCCAATCAGATTTTTTTTCTGTTTCACTGCTTCACGTGCAAAGACATTGGGGAAAGTATTACAAACAGAAAAGTGTAAACCCAATACCTTCTATCATTGTGGAGGGAATTTTCTCCCTATATATTTTGACTCAAATTATCTTTTTTTTAGAAAATAACTGTTTGATAAACAAAGGTTAATTCACAAATTTTGATGCCTTCTTTTTTAAGAATTTTGTATTTAAATTCTACTACAACCTTGTTTCACACAGTGAGAGTATATATCCTGGGTAAGGACAATTCGCAAGGGAATCTACAGGATTTACATCAAGTTTTCTGAGGTTTGTTTGTTTAGTATGAAAAAGAGCCATCTTCGCCCACATTGCTTCCTATCTACTACGTCTCCATGGATTTCTTTGCATGAAAGCCTAATAACCCAGGCAATTTTAAATTTTCATAATAGGCTTAGTTGTTAAAAATTTTGAACAATTAAAATTTACCTATTATAACTTAAAAACTGTTTTGGAATTCTTTCATCAGAATGGCAAATTCACCAATCTTAATTCCACCTTTACCATAAAAATTTAACATGTTGTTTTCATGATATTGTGTCCATGCAACAATTATTTTCCAGTGGCTTTGTTATGTGTACATATGACTGTAGAAGCTGATGCTTAGCAAAATGAACTCCAAGACATGGAAACAGATTTTTTTATTTGTGGTTGTTGTTTTTGATGTACTATGTTATTTCTATTTTATTTGGGATTTTCCCTATGGTTTATCCCTGCTGTATTTGATTTTGTTACCCTGTGTATTGTGTATACATTTACCTTAATTAGGGAAGGGAAGAGGAACAACAGAGGGGCGAGACAAAGGACAAAGGGCAAACCAATGCAACAGCAATACTCACAAGGCAATATTTTGGAAATGTACATTACAACTTGTGAGGGGTGAAGGGGCAAAGAAAACTGAGAAAAATGAGGGAGAGATAACAAGTTTGAAAAGTTATGTATTCACTACCTTCCAATTTCTGTTACCCCACTGTACAGCACTTTGATCATAGAATTTAAAAAATAAGCTGCATAAAATATAATTTCACTGTATTGGTACAGTAAATATTATTGTTTATATGTTACCATTTTAAAAATCAATGCTGTTTGGCAACTAATTTGAATTAATTACCCCTTCTTTATCAGAGGGTCATCAACTTGAATGTTATCCAACTAGACAATATTTTCACAATACACTTGCCAATATTTTGAAAAAAGAATAAATTTAGTACTTTCTCGTACTAAAACTGAAAACAGATTAATTCTATGGAAACCCATAACTTTTAAAAGTAAATAAGTTTTAAGAGGACAGAATATATGTGTTCTTCAAAATTCTTATAACTAATAACTACTTCATTTTAAAATTCTCAACATTCCATACCTGGGATATTCAAAACAGTACCTGTTTGCATGCTATGAAATTCTGCATTAGATACAGTTTCCAATGAGGCGTTGCAGATTGAGAAGTCAACAGAAAAATAGCCACATTCTGGTAGAGGATAAAACTATGAAGCATCTGTAATAATTAATTCTTCAAGAGTAAATAATTGTTCATCATAGTAAGAAATTATTCCTATGACCATCAATCCCAAGATTTATGCCATAAAGTCACCCTAGACAAACAGTTTCCAACTTGTAAGGTGCACCTTAAAATTCCTTAATTCACATCATGAATAGCTTATCTCTATTGTGAAAAAATAGTACATCTCTGCTAATGTGATGCCCTCCTTGTAATGGAAAGAACACCACAATAAACTGAGCTGCATCATTTTCCCCCCAGTGGTATTCTTGAGATCAGAACACTTGCAAATATTATTTATATTTATACTTTTTAACTATCATGAATATTCAGGATGCTTAGATCAGAAAGTTATGGTTCAAAGCCCACCCAGGCAGGAAGTTTTTTTAGATTCTTATCTCCAGTAACCTTCTCAGAAAAAGCCAGACACAGGAGGCACTGAGGATGAAGTGGTAAGGCACGAGCATTGAGCATAAATAGGCTCAGAGACAGTGTCCCAGCCCAGAGGTCAAGGTTTAGGACAAGGCAATAAAACAAAAACAAAAATGAAAACAAACCCCAAACCTAACATTTTTACCATTGTATAAAGAAGCTCATAATTAAGGAAATGGCTTCCTGTGTTACATTTAGGAAGAAGAAAGGAGATGTCACACAATAACTCTCTTCATAACATATTATACTACACCCTCAAAAAATTGCTTGTTCCAAATTTATAAATTGCTGTCATCATTTGTTGGCAACACGGTCTAGATTATTCACATTATCATGTTATACATGAACTGTTGGAATTATCTATTAACTAAATTCTAATTGTAACTCTTGAAAGTTTTTTCTAGGAAAATCATTTGTGAATTTTTCAATTAAACCGTCTAGTTAAAAAGACTTTTGTGGTAGCCTATAAAACACGAAATTACAAATAAAACAAAAATATTTACTTTAAATCTCAATTCTAATTTAGCATGGTCTATAAAGTCCTACATTACATAACTGTGCTATTTCTCCAGGCTTAATCTTTTGTAATCCTTCATCAGTTCTTTGGAATCCAACAGAATGATGCTTACTTACTTTCTCATTTTTCTGCATGGGAATCATGAGCATTTTGCATATAGGAATATTCTGTAATGAAGAGAGCATTAAAAACAAGTGAGGATTATATATGTGTTGCATTTCAATAGGAAACTTGACTTCTTAAAACTTAGTGACAAAATTAGCCCAAACTTCCAACTGTGTATTCCTTTCTTGTTGTTTGGTTTGTTTTATTGAGACAAAACGATCCTACCTATTCCAAGGAAGGTATGACTATGTAATTCCACTCTCTAATCTCCTGTCTTAGTCTGAGTGCTCCAGTCTTGTATCACATTGCCCTGGCATAGTTTGTTGGTTTAATTAGTCTAGAAACATACTATTAATTCTGAACTTCTCTGATGATCTTATCCACTAGACTGACTGCTCAAAGTGTTTCTGTACAATTTTCAAAGATGTTCTAACATTTGTCACAGAATATAAACATTTTCAGATGCACCTATAATGTCTCTGATTCATTCCTCCATGGATCTGATCCCTTTAATAATTAGTAGACTCTCTTACTATATCTGGTCCCTACCTATGTAATATTCTCAAGATTTTGGATAGAAAGTTCACTTGAGGACTTTCTAATATTAAACATTGTCACTTGATTCTAGTCTTAATCAGGACATATTTTCTATTATTTTCTAACTTTTCTACATATTCTAAGAATTGCTTCAATTTGTATTTGTGTGTGCACTCATAAGTGCCTCTGTGTATATGTGTATGTTTATATGTATGTATGCAAAAGCCTCCAGCTCTTATTAGCAATCTTGCTCCTGACTGGTATTCTAGCGTTTGGCTGGTTAATTATAAGTAGTGTCCCAAAGCCTGTTCAGCCCAGGCTGGATGCAAACTGAACTTCCCAGACTCCTTTACATCCTTTGGTTTTATTTTTTTCCAGGAGTATCAACTTTTCAGCTACTAACATGTTTGTGAGTGTAAAGTCTAAGATGTAGCCCACATATAAAACTGAAGAATTCATATAAAGATAGATGTATATACACATTATATATCCTGAGTGTACACTGTTAGTAATGTGATTGTAAGCTGAGTGGTGATGAGATCTGAGAATTAGGGTTCAAAGAGAGCTCGGGTAGGAAAGTCCAGGAGACTATTTTTTCCAATAACTACCAGAAGACTGGAAGTTGCATTGTGGCTCAAGTGGGAGAGTACTAGCCTTGAGCTGAATAGCAGAGGGACAGCACCCAGTCCCAGAGTTGAATTGCCATGGTCAACAACAGCAAAAAAGAATATAAGAAAAAGAAAGAAATTTAATGTGATCGTAGCCACGAGGTTCAGTGCTAGGATAATCCCTGTTCTCTCAAGATGGACTCTTTTTTTCCAATTAAGGCTACGATCATATATCTGACTTGCATTGGGAACAGAATCATTCTTCCATTCTACTTTTTACAAATTTATGTGATTAGAAAGCATGATTTAGAAAGGGAGTGGCCTCATGCTTCATGTTCCACTTAGGAGTAATGCTTTCTTTATATCACTCCCATAACACTACATGCTGGACTTGGCTTCATTGTTTCAATGTTGTCTTAATTGTAGACTCTTCTATATTGTATTGAACCCTTATACTTAAACACAGCACTTTTCTTTCTCCTATTATTGCTATTATGTCTCCTACTGTTAACTCATGACACTTGGAAAATTAATGCACAGCACATACACTCACAAAAAATGATCATAGAACCTTCTTACCATTTAAAATTCGCCTTAATTTACAGAGCACTTAAGAAGCTTGAACAAAATGTTCTCATGGATAACGTATTTATAAGCAATTTAAATTTCACATTTACTCTTTTCTAAGTTGTCTCTGAAACACGTGTTACCACATGTCCAAATGTGTCCTTGTGCTATTTCAATTAACCCAGAAATCATTCATTTTATCTTGAGCAGCACCATAGATTGTTACTGGAAGTAAGTGGAATTAACTGTTACTGGAAGTAGAAACTGATCCCAGGAGAGGAATTGAAAATAGAGGAATGACAAAGTTCAAATAACCTTTTGCTTTCCTTTTTACTGTACCAGAAAAGAATCAAAGGTTTGGGGAAACTCTGTCCCTTTTTTGAGTGTGTTCTTTACTCATATAAAACTTGTCGGTAAACTTCTAGTTGAGAGTATTAAAAAAGGAAACAATATGCCATTTGAAGGCCAGCATAGAACAAAGGAAATAACTTTGTTTTAAAAGTTTTCTACTGCACAGAAGCAAAGCTATGGAGGTTTTAAAGTGTCTTATGGATGGATGTCTCACTCCTGAGATGAATCTCTTGTTGCACGAGTCAGTTATCAAACCCTTTATTCTGGTCCTGAGTTTTCCATAGCAATAAGGATTTCAAAAAAGCAGGTCCAGTGAGTATGATCAACAAAAAGAGCCTATTCTCAAACCAGTACTCCTTTAAGGAGGTCTCAAAGAAATACCTGCGGTTTATTTTATTTGCTAGTTTGTTCAGTTTGTGCTGGTTCTGGGGCTTGAACTCAGAGGTTGGAACCTGTCACTGTACAGTTGTCTTTCCTGCCCACCTGCTAAAATCTAAATACTCTACTGCTTGAGCCAAAACTCCACTCTGGTTTTTTGGTCTTTAATTACAGATAAGTGCTTCATGGACTTTCCTGAGCAGGCTACTTTTGAATCACAATCCTCTGGTCTCAACCTCCTGAGTAGCTAGTATAACAAGCATGAGTCACCAGCACCCGGCTACTATTTGCATTTAGTGCAGTTAATGGCACTAAGTAGAAAGAATGGAAATCTGAATCAAATGATGTGACATTGCAGCTTTTCAGAATAATTGAGGTAACAATAAATATGTACTCCTTTTCCATTTTGTCACATTAATGACTCATGAGCTAGGAACCCTTACATTAGCATCCTCTTCCATCTGTGTAGGTGTATTTAGTATCAGGAAATATTCATAGAGAAATAGAGAAAAACAGATTTTTAGAAAGCAAAGGAGATTAGGTATGAAAGGACAGCATAGAAGGAGATACATTTATCACACAGAGATTAAGAACTAGCCTAAGAGATCTAGAATGATGAAGGCAAAGAGGAATAAAACAAGTTGATAACCAGTTCTTCACTAACCAACAATGGTTCCCTAGAATGTTTTCTGCTATACTTTAGTTACTATCATGTATTCCTTCCATCTGGAGTTATTCCTTCCCTTCTGTCCCAACCGTTAATTAGCCTATGCCTTTTTGTGCCATGACTGTACAAAAAGGTTTCCCAATCTCACTTAGACTACCCTTCTAATTGTGATTAGCAGTGAACACTCAAAATCATGGAATCTTTAAATTTCCATAATTAATCTTCACCTGACATCTAAGCACATTCCTGGCATTAATTGCTGTGACCTTATGAACAAAACTTTTTTTTCAACACAGTATCCTAATATAGATAAAGTGCATGAATTAGGGACTATTGTCAGGTATCAGTATGGAAGGAGCAATTATATATTCCAAGTATGTGTTCTTTATTTTGCATTTGCTAACTAAATGTTGTTGTTGTTGTTGTTGTTTTGCCAGTCCTGGGGCTTAAACTCAGGGATAGGGAATTATTCCTCAGCTTTTTTCCCCCCGCAAGGATAACCCTCTACCACTTGAGGCACAGCACCATTTCCAGTGTTTCTTTTTCTGTTTATGTGGTACTGAGGAATTGAACCCAGGGTTTCACACATGATAGGCAATCACTGTAACATGAAAACACATTCCCAGAGCCCTAAATGAGTTTCTTAAGATGGCATTACACTTTCATTTTGTAACTATGTATCATAAATTTGGACAGAAATTTTTGCTAGTAAAGGACATTTAACAGAATACTGAGTCCAGTATGTCTAGATGGACAATGAAGAACCGTCATGGTCTAGCCAGGCACAGAGGGGCTTACCTCATGGAGCTGGTACAACAGACTGAGCAAGAAAACTCCTGACCCACAGCCCACCTCCAGAATGGGAGGGCCACCTTTGTTCCAGCCACATGGGGCGCTGGGTCACCTCCTCCAGCACCTATCCAATCATTTCCTGAGAGAAAGGGGAAAAAAAGGTAGAAGGTCAAAATTACACTTAAGCCAGGTGTAGGTGGCTCAGTCCTATAATTCTAAGTACACAAGAGGCTGAGATATGAGGATCATGGTTCATAGCCAAACCAGGCAGGAATGACTGTGAGACTCTTATCTCCAAAAACCACCAGAAAACCAGAAGTGGTGCTGTGAGTCAAGTGCCAGAGCACGATCCTTGAGTTGAGGAACTCAGGGACAGCGCCTGGGCCCAGAGTTCAAGCCCCATGACTGACAAGAAGTGGGCTTCCCACCACAAGAAGTGGACTGAATAGCACCCATTGTCTTAGGGAGCATTAATAACATACACCCTCTGAGCTCTTTCAGGGTATCTTCCTGTCATATGCTCACAGAATTGCTGAGAATCATATCTGACGGCCCCTCCCTCTGTGCCTGACCCTGCTCCAGAGATTCCTCTGTGTTAATCCCTTGTTTCCTAACAACTGTCACATGAGGAGATTCAAGTCCAATTGTCGAAGCCCAACCCATAGCTTCACCTGTGGTCAAGAATCGGCTGCTGTAGACTAAGAGTTTGGGACAATCCATCTAAACGAATGACTGAGCCTGGAACTATATGTCTACCATCCTAACTACAGAGGACACGGCCTGGTGGTGCATGCCTGTCACAGAGAGGAGGATTGCAATCCAGCCCAGGCTGAGCTTATATTGTCTCCATCTCAGAAATGCCCAAGACATAAAAGCTTAGCTCGCATGGTAGAAGGCCTGACTGACAAGCCTAAGGCTTTGATGTCAAACCCTAATATATAAAAAAAGAATCAGAGGCCCAGTGCTGGAGGCTCATGCCTATAATCCTATCTACTCAGGAGGCTGAGATCTGAAAATCACATTTCAAGACCTGGAGTGTGACCTATGTTGTTGCGCTCCATACTAGCAAGGCTCATATCCTTACTAAGTCTTGGCCATGGTCTCTGTCCCCCTGGGAAGCCACCCCCTGTGGGCCACACTCCTATGTCCTCCCAAGCTCCCACTATCACTAACCCGACCCAAGAGAGTACATAGTTCCAGGCCACAGAGATCCCTTGTTCTTGTAATTTAACAAGGCTGAGTCCCCACAGAACTCAGCTGTGAAGCCCATGCACCCCCCAAAGATAACAGGTAGAAGTTACCAAAGCATCCAGCCTCCTTGTGACAACCCATTTCTACTCACACACACACACACACACACACACACACACACACACACACACACACACACATCCAGACCGGTGATAGAACACTCGTCTTTGTAGCAACTGCAATTTGCCAACCGATCACTCAACTTAGTGCTGTCAATCTGTACTAGAAAAAGATGATCTCTCTTTCTCTGTCTCTGTCTCTCTATCTATGTCTCTCTCTGTCTCTCTGTCTCTGTATCTCTCACTGTTTCTCCATGTCTGTCTCTGTCTCTCTCTTTCTCTTTGTCTTTCTGTCTCTCTCTGTCTCTTTGTCTCTGTCTCTGTCTTTGTCTGTCTGTCTGTCTGTCTGTCTGTCTGTCTGTCTGTCTGTCTGTCTCTCTCTCTCTCTCTCTCTCTCTCTCTCTCTCTCTCTCTCTCTCTCTCTCTCTCTCACACACACACACACACACACACACACACACACACACACACAGACTCAGAGCTCTGCCTCTCCTGAGTTTGTTCAAGAGCAGAAGGACCGGGAGCACCAGCAGAAGCTGGCAGAGCTGGGAAATGTGATCACCCTGTGAGAACTATTGACAGCTGGGGTGGGGGCAGGGGGAATAGGCCAATCTTATGTGTGTGTGTGGGGGAGTTCCTCCCAGATATTCACCTTCTGTTCTGACCCCCAGCATCCTCACCTCCTACTGGGCTTTCTCTGGGACCCTCTTCAGGTGAAAAGGGTGACCAAGCACAGAATACAAGGGCTCACACAACAAGGAAGGGTCTATCTTCTGCATCCAACACCCCCATCCTCAGAAAAAAAGGAAAAGACTCCAGAAGGCAGGTATGGACATGCTGTTCCCCACCTCTGACTAAAACCCCAGGTTCCCACCAGGGAGAAGGGTGCAGATGCACCCCTGTTTGGCTCCCACTGCTCCAGGCCAGGGGCTCTTTGGTGCCCACTCCTCACCTAATCCTGCATCTCCCCGTTTCCTAGGACATTGGCCACTAGGGATGGGAGTGGGATCCTTGGTCAACACCCACCCCCACCGCTGGGGCACATTTGTGGCAGGGCCTGGACCAAACTGTGGGGCATGGGGGAGGTGTGGCTTCCAGGTCAGGAGGGGTATGAGAGGGATATGGGGTCCCGGGGCGTGGGCCTGTGTGGCAGCCATTCACACATGCTGCTGGGAGAAGCTTTTGGGAGCTGCTCTGGGTGGGGTGAGCAGTGATGGCAGAGGTGTGGCAGACACTCAGGCCCAGAGAAGAGGACAGGGGTGCCAGGACCAGGTCAGGGCTGCAAGCCAGCTGGTGGCACACTGTGGCACCATTGCCTGAGGATTCCAAGAGGCACCTTGGGTCTGAGCCAGCAGCACCAGGTTTGAAATGCTGCTCCTCAGGGAATTGGGGGAGGGAGCCAGGGCCTAGGCAGGCATGTGGTGGGGCTGATCAAGGCCTCTCCTCATAGGCCTCGAGTCTCTTGGTCACCACTCAGCCAACTCTACCTTCCTCAACTACTGGTAGTGGTATCAACCAACAGAGGGAATCTTGGTGAGACAGAGCATCATAAAATGTGGGCGTAGCCTATATGCGTATATCCCATTGGACACAAAGAACCATGAAAGAATGGGGGTGTGGCTGGAATCCTGTGATGCAGGCAGAATTGGCGGAGTCAAGATGACAGCAGAACCTTTCCCAGGGAACTATGTACAATCCAGTTGGGGACAAGAGGGTGACCTGCTTTAGCCGGATGGCTGCACAGATTATTGTGTATGTCTGTTTGTTGTCAGTCCTGGACCTTGAACTCAGGATCTATGCACAGTCTGTGAGCTGCTTTTGTTCAAGGCTGTCCCGGTACCATTGGAGCCATACGATTCTCCTTCTGGCTTTGTTGGCACAAGTTGGACAGGGGTCTCAAGGACTTTCTTGCCTAGGGTAACTTTGACCATGATCCTCCTATCACAGCCTTGTAAGTATCAAGGAGGATTGCTGAGAGTCACTCATGCCAGGTTAATCATTGGTCTTGCTAATGTTCTTGCATGGACCGGTAAGTTCCCTATCCTCAGGTTAAAGTGTAGGAGCTAGAGATTACAATCCGAATCCTGGTCCTGCCACCTCCAAATGGAAGGAGATAATAAGAAACTCATTCCTATCCATATGATTACCAATGGAATGTAATGTATGTCATGATTGAACGGGAAGTTCTTGAATGATTCTAGGACAAAATTATACACAGTTATATTATGGTACACTGATTGATTTTAATTAATACTTTATGAAGCATTTAAACAATCACATTCATTAAATGGAGGCATAATGAAATACCTGAGAATTGGGTGTCACATAGTATAAAGGTATCATTTTTTTCTGCCAGGACTGGGATTTAGACTCATGGACTGGTTAACCCTGTTGCACTTTGTGGAAAGGGGAAGCTTGCCTCCTTGAAGTCTAAAAATTCAAGTCTGCTCCTTAGGCCTGAAATCAATCCCCACCACTAGAAAACATCTTATTTGTGCATATTTTAAATATATGATTTATATTTGTGTACATATTTTGACTACATATTATGCTGACTGTAGTTATTCACTTTATTTTTTGTTTTAGTCATGAATTGACTGTTCATTTTATTAACTATTATGACATTTAGAACAGTGATTACATTGATTACATAGGATCCTCAGCTCTCCGCCTCCTGAGTACCTAGGATGATAGGCACGTGTCAGCAGCGACTAGCTTCCACTTCAAGTTTCTAAGTGGTGAATAGGAGGTAAAAGTCTCATGGGACCTTTTATGTCTGGGATAGTTTTCAAACCAGATCGTCAGATCTAAGCTTCCTAATTAGGCAGGATGACAGACCTCAGCTACTACACACATAGAACGTAACACTCTGTTGCTTCACGTAGTATGGTGTTACCCATGATCCCCACAGGTAAGTGTCAGTGCCTAGGCCGTGAGTTCAAAGCTCATGATCAAGAAGCATAAACCAAAACAATTTTCTGCAGGAGACAACTTACTAGTGTTAGGTATATATATAATTTTGGCCCTGACATGGGACATATCTGAGCCACAAGTTTCTCATCTGCACAATCATCTTACTTGTGGAGCTCTTACAAGAACCAGATGAAAAAATGCACCCCGTGAAGGACTCAGCACACAACAACCCATGAAGGACTCATCACATACCTGTATCCCACATAATGTCATTAGAATTAGTGTTTTCATCAGTATTACCATTCTTTCAGAAACACACAAACAGTCCAAATTTAGATTTTAGGGGGGCGAGGTTTTATTTGGGGGGGGGGGAGTCAGCCACGGAGATTTCACTGAAAGGTTGGGATACTGTCCTAAGATCTTTTGCCCAGGCTAGAACTCTACCACTTTAAGCCACAGATCAGAGTTTCTCAGACTTCTTGCCAGGGCTGGGTTTTAAACCCACCAGTGTCAGAGCTCAGCACCCGAGTATCTTGGATGACAGCGGTGAGCAAGCCAAAAGAATCTAGTCTGTGGAGCTTGGATGCAGCGGTTTACCTCTGGCTAAGTAATGTTAGATGTCAGCTGTCAGCTCTAGACTCCCAGCTTGCTCTGTGATGAAGTAATTACCGTGTTATCCTTATATAGTTGCAGTCAGAACATTCTATCTATCCTTTTTTTGGTGCCAGTCCTGGGTCTTGAGTAAAGGTCTAGACACGGTCTCTAAGTCTTTATGCTCAAAGCAAGTGCTCAACTGTTAGTGCTACAGCATGACTTCTGAATTTTTCTATGCACATGGTAGTGAGGAATCAAACCCAGAGCTTCCATTCATACAGATGTATATTGGAAAGTTTTTCTTAGAATCTCCCGCCATTCATTAGTGGCGGGACCTCCAGCCTAAGTTGCCGATTTCAGCTTGGCTTCCCTAATAGCCCGCTAAACATCAGCAATGTAGGTCATGTACGTTGTCTGGGCATTGTTATTTAGACCCAGGATGGTCACAATACAAAGGAAAAAAAAGTAAAACCACCTGCTTGAACCTCTCTGTTTATCCTTCTCCTATTTATTTTTTTTTTTGCCAGCCCTGAGATTTGAACTTGGGTCCTAGGATCACAAGATTGGCTGGGGCAGAGATGGGAAGGCCTGAGTTCAAGACCAGTGCTTGGCCTAAAACAAAATAATAATAATAAGGCCCTGGCTAGGAATTTTCACCATTTTTCTGGCAGGCCTGGGATTTAAACTCAGGGTCTGGGTAACTATGTGGCACTGTGGGTGAAGGGGAAGATCACTGTCCTTGAAGACAAGAAGCTCAGACAAGTTCCAGGGCCTGAATTGAAGCCCCAGCTCTGGAAAAAATAATACTCATATATGAGATCTATCTACATACATGGGTTTACTCCATATGACATTTGTTACCCTTATTTATTTAGTATTTTTACACATATTACATTTATTTTATTACATCATATCACATATACTGAGACACAGGACTTTCACAGAATAGGAAAAAAAGTGTCAAAATTGACTACTTACTTCATGAATACATTTTTAGCAATGCTGGGATTTCAACACATACTACAATGCACAGTCCATAAATGGTGTCACAGTTTTAGTACCCCAGCCTCCAGCAAACTGAGTTGCTAGGAAATTCTGAGGACCTGTGATCAAGCCACAGTAGTGCCATACACACACACACACACACACACACACACACACACACACACACACACACACAGAAGGACTATGAGGATATGATTAAATTATATACATATTATTACCAATTATTAGTTATTAAATTATGCCTCCATTTAATGAAGTATTATCATTGAATATTTATAAAAGCATTAATAAAAATATTTGTTGCCGGGTGCTGGTGGCTCACGCCTGTAATCTTAGCTACTCAGGAGGCTGAGATCTGAGGATCGCTGTTCAAAGCCAGCCCGGGCAAGAAAGACTGTGAGACTCCTATCTCCAATAAACCACCAGAAAGCCGGAAGTGGTGCTGTAGCTCAAGCGGTAGAGCGCTCGCCTTGAGCTGAAGAGCTGAGGGACAACGCCCAGGCCCAGAGTTCAAGCCCAACGACCGACAAAAAAATAAATAGATAAATAAATAAATAAATAAATAAAAATATTTGTCAATATCCTTAATCATACCATGATACTAGAATGAAAGATATAAATTCAATAATTTCTGTGTGGCATTCTAAAATAGAATCATGAATTAACTGCAAATTTAATTATTACTTTATAACATTACATTAGCATTCACATAAATAGGAATGAGTTTATTAGGATCTCCTTCCATTTGTGGGTGGCAGTCCATTTGAATTACAGGCCTGGGTAGTTTACTTCGAATGGAAACCATTGGAATGAAACTGTGAAGATTTCACATTGTCACGAAAAAAAAAGAAAGCCAGGTTGTCAGTGGCTCCTGCCTATAATCCTAGCTCCTCAGGAGGCTGAGATTCCAGTTTGGATTCAGCCTGGGCAGGAAAGTCAGCAACACTCATATTTCATAAGAGATCACTGGAATACAAAACAAAACAAAGCAAAACAAAAAACCTTGAGTGGCTCCATGGCTCAAATTGCAGAGCACTAACCTTGAGCAAAAGGAGCTCAGGGACAGGTTCTGGATGATGGGCATTCAGCAGGTTGCCCATGCACAGCCCCCCAACCTGGACAAGCTGCTTCACCGGGCTCATGGTGGCCTGCAGCTCCTCTGCAGGTTCTGACTTTCATTGCCCTCACTCTCGCCTTTGCTGCTGACAAGAGACATGGCTCACATTGGAAGAAACCAGTATACATTCTCCCCCCTCCCCAAAAGCAAAGAAACATGCAGAAATGTCAGAGGCAAACCTAAGAGATGCTCTTGCTGGGGCCTGAGCTAACTAAACAGCCCCCAATTTCATACCTGCCTCCTGCGATCTGAGATTATCTCTGCTTCAGCCCCTTTGCTAGTCCACAAGCTACACAAAATTCTGGGAGCAGCAGCTCCTGTGGCAGGCAAACTTCCCCTTACACAGGCCAAGCCTCTTCTGAGCATCTCAAGGCGAACAGCCCAAACTCAGGAGCTCACCTTGCTCCTGCTCCATCCTGGGGATCAAGGACAGTGATCCCATGGATCTCCTCCAAGGACAAAGGCTACATCAAAGACTGGGATGGTCATTCTTCAGACCTTTCCCACCCAGTCCCCTCACCCCAATCCCAATTCTCCCTGTTGAACCTGAAGACCATGTCTGCACCCTGAAGACGCCAAAGACATCCTCAGGTGCTGTTGGCCCCCGGCTGCCCTGGAATCCACCTCCTTTCTCTGTCCTTCACCAGCTCTCTCTCTTTGGCCTATGGGGAAACTGGTTGAAACCAATGTAAGACTGCTTCAGAAACATGGGAAAGAGAAAGGAGCCATAGAAGGAAGAAGCCTGAAAATACAGACTTGCATTTGTGCCTCTCTGTCTCTGTCTCTGTCTCTCTGTCTCTCTCTGTCTCTGTCTCTCTGTCTTGTCTCTCTGTCTCTGTCTTTGTCTCTCTGTCTCTCTGTCTCTCTGTCTCTGTCTCTGTCTCTATCTCAGCCTCTGTCTCTCTGTCTCTCTGTCTCTGTCTCTCTGTCTCTGTTTCTGTCTCTGTCTCAGCCTCTGTCTCTCTGTCTCTCTCTCTGTATCAGCCTCTGTCTGTCTGTGTCTCTGTCTCTCTGTCTGTCTCTGTCTCTGTCTCTGTCTCTCTGTCTCTGTCTCTCTCTGTCTCTCTGTCTCAGCCTCTGTCTCTCTGTCTCTGTCTCTGTCTCAGCCTCTGTCTCTCTGTCTCAGCCTCTGTCTCTCTGTCTCTGTCTCTGTCTCAGCCTCTGTCTGTCTCTCTGTCTCTGTCTCAGCCTCTGTCTCTCTGTCTCTGTCTCTGTCTGTCTCTGTCTCTGTGTCTCTGTCTCTCTGTCTCTGTCTCTTTCTCCTAGCTACATACTGATCATGACAGTAGTGGGATATGAACTCAGGGCCTCACACTCTTGCTCATCTTTTGTGCTCAAGGCAGGTGCTCTATCACTTGAGTCACACCTACACTTCTGCCTTTTTTTCTGGTTCATTGGAACTAAAAGCCTCTGGGATCCTCATCTCTCAGCTACCTCGGGAGCCAGGATTACAGGCGTGATCCTTGTGTGTCATTGGTACAGTGTGTAAGCCATGCCCTCGGGTGGCTCTGTCTAGATGCGGGGTAGATCCAGGGTGCGGGGATCAAATGGGGTTTGACCCTGGTGTTCAGGGGCTGGGGGAGAGACCTCAGACTTTCACACAGGTGTGCGGTGGGACTTCCAGCATGTTCCCAGAGGAAACATCTACGACAGAGAATGGGGCTGAAGCATGAAGTAGAACCTGAGGGCCCAAAGAAAGTAGATCTAAGTATTTGGGGGTACAGCAGAGGTATGCAGGGCCTCTTTGTTCCCCTGGCATGAGAGAAAGGGCTTCTAGAATAGGAGGGTGGTCAAGAAAGGTTTCCGCCCCCACCAACACAGGCTGCTCCCCAACTTCCTCCATAGGTGCTCCTGCGGCTTGCGGCTCCCTTTGTACCCAGGGAAGAGGAGATGGCCGGCCCCGGGGTGCCCTCTCTGCTTCCCGCAGAAGCAATGACTTGTCCACACAACCACTGCTTATACCACTTCTGTTTTTCTAAGCAAACTGTGTGTATGTGTGTGTGTTCACACACGTGTGTGTACTAGTCCTAGGGCTTGAACTCAGGGCCTAAGCACTGGCCCCGAGCTTTTCTGCTCAAGCTTAGCATTCTGCTAGTTTAGCACAGCTCCCCTTCTGGAATATTATTGGTTCCTTTTTTGGGGGGGGTCCGGTTGTGGGGCCTGAACTCTGGGCCTGGGCGCTGTCCCTCAGCTCTTCAGCTCAAGGCTAGTGCTCTACCACTTGAGCCACAGCCCCACTTCTGGCTTTTTTCGTTTTGCTTATGTGGAGCTGAGGAATTGAACCCAGGGCCTCGAGCATGCAAGGCAAGCGCTCTACCACTGAGCCACCTTCCCAGCCCTATTATTGGTTCATTAAAGATGAGTGTCACAGACTTTCCAGCCCAGGCTGGCTTTGATCTGTGATCCTCAGCTCTCAGCCTCGAGTAGCTACAAGTATAGGCATCAATTTCTTTTTTTTTTTTTAATGCTACTCTAAAGGTGATGGACAGAGAGACGACAGTGCCGTAAGTCAGATCATAAGTACATTTCTTCTTGGACAATGTCTCCCCTTCCCGTGCTCTCTCCCAGTTGTTCCCTCCAGTCCCCACCCACCAGCTGCAGAGTTCACTTCCCCTATCATGGGCAGTGAGCATCCTTTGTACTTCATTTCTGTGTCACCATCTACCCTCCCGAAGACAGATAAATGACCATACAAGACAAAACAACAACAGCTACAGAAACCTCTTGTTTCCATTTCCTGGAGTTCATTTTTATAAATATTATTCTGTCTGATCAGAGGCACAGAGGGTTTTTCTCTAAGAGTATTATACACATCCATTTCTTACCTTACATTTCCCACCCTTTGTAAAGCTCTTCAAGGTAAATAAAACCGTCACCACTGAGGACAAAATGAATCTGCCCCATTACTGGTGGTTAAAGTTGAGAGTGCAAGTGAATTATGAATTGATAACAGCAAGTGAGTGCGTGGCTGGAGGTGAAGTCTTCGCATCACGTGTAGCTCTGTGGTCTGTCTCCTCCTTTCTGCCCATTGGCTTCACCAGTCATCTCCGCGTCCCCGGTGGTATGTATAGGAGCAGAAGAAGGCCTTGTGCTAAGATTAGGTCCTTAGTCCCTGTCTATGGATGGCTGGACCTTTGTGGTGAATTCTAGTTTGAAGGTGACTCAGTAAAGGGTGGTTCACACATCACAGATGAAAGTTAAGTCACCTGCCAGAGTTTCCTTGCTACCATTAAACAGCTGTGTCTCCTTAGCATTTTCCCCTCTGGATTGCTAGGTTGGTGAACTCCATCTTCAGCACCTCCAGGAATGTATTTAAGGATGAAAGGTAGATAGGACTTGGCTCTGCACTCCTTGACAGTGGCTCACATCGGTAATCTCAGCTTCTCAGGAGACTAAGATTGGGGGACCACAGTTCCAAGCCAGCTCAGGCAGCCCATGTTTAAGCCTGGAGATTCTATTAAATATTTTGTTGGCAAAAGTATTTGTTTTTAAGCTTTTGTTGTTGTGGCATTGAACATGTGGTTCTATCACACATTGGGGAAAAATGCTTTTCCACTGAAATTCCAGAACATTATAGCCAACTTTCGTTTTTAAAACCCAAGTGTAGGAAACGGACTCATTACCTTGCTCACATAACTGTAACCCCTCTGTACAGAATTAGCAAAATGAGTCCCTTCCCATAGCTTAGTCCATTCCTTCCCCTCTCCACTGCTCAGCATGCTCTCTTCCTAGGCAACGCCAGACCCATGTGGCAAAGTCAGTAAATAATCAGCCTCCAGCCCCAGTACCTTGGGATCGCACTGCTCTGGGGCAGCTACCACCCTAGAAGGCCACCAGAGCCCCTTAGAGTGACTTAAGGTCTGGGCAGCTGCAGGACCCTTGTCTACTATACATCCTAGTCTGCCACGATGAAGCCCCTGGCCTGCACATCCACACCAGGGTCTCCGCCTCCTAGCCCCTCCCAGCCCCTCCCAACCCCCTAGGTTACATAAGTCACCCCAGACAATAGCCAGTGCTTCTTATCACTTCTCCCTTGTGAGAAGGGGTCTTGCTGGTCCCCCTTTCCTAGCAATAAACCTGTTCGTTGTTCTTTGTACCTGAATGTCTGTGTGGTTCCCTGGCAAAGTCTGACTAATCCAATTGAGCCAACAAGTATGCTTCTCAAAAAAAAAAACACCCCAAAACTACTCTAAGCGTGACTCAAAACGTTTGTGCTCAAGTAAGTATGTGTGTGTGTGTGTGTGTGTGTGTGTCATGAACTTGCTGAAAACAAGCTCACTTTAATGCATAAAAACTCATCATGGTGTGAGAAGAAGTCTTTTCTACCAAACTACAGTGCTTATGTCATATATTTGCTTAACTGGCTCTGCAGGCCAACAGAAAAAACGTGAGCTTTAAAACTCAAACCGCGAAGAAGCTCAGAAGATTGGGCACCTTACAAATGTGCCAGAGCTTTCCCCTTACGTGAGTGCTCATGTAATGGCAAGTGTGTAAAGTGTTGCAGGACTACATCAAAGCTCATTCTGTTTGTTTACATCAAGGTCCTTCAAATAAGAACCTTTTATTTCTTTTCTGAGATTAAGTGAGAAGTAAATTTCACAGTATTGTGGGGGGGGTGGTCTTACCTAAAGTCTCAGACACATTTTAACCATTGTCACGGTCTACAAAGCATAGGAACACTACAAATTTTGACACTACACCTATCTTTTCCAAGTCGGGTGATATGTACATTTCTTTCCTTCTCCTCAGTGTAAGCCATTCCCTCGTTCTCGCTCGTCCCCTCCCTCCCATCACTGCCCTCAAATTGCTTAGTTCACGTTCATCAAGGTCCGGTGCAGCCGATGGACTCCTGTGGTGTATTTTTTCATCCATTGCCCTCTAGTGCTTTGCCCTCCTCCTGGCTTCCCTCAGGTGTGCAGGTATATATACCATGAGGTCAGGAACATGGAGTCATCTAACAATGATGCAACAAATTAAGAAGAGGTCCTTTGCTTCTTGAGCCCTGTTTACATTTTCCTATCTTATTGTACTTTGAATTTAACATCTGCATATCAGGGAGACCCATGTGCCGTTTGTCTCTCTGATCTTGGCTTATTTCACTCAACATGATTTCTTCTAGTTCCATCCATTTCCCTGCGAATGCTATTATTTTGTTTTTTTCTAATAGCTGCATAATATTCCATTGTATATAGGTACCACAGTGTTTGGATCCATTCACTTGTAGTGGGGCATCTGGGTTGTTTCCATATCTTGGCTATTGTAAACAGTGCTGCAATGAACATGGAGGTGCATGTGTCCTTGTATCTTGGTTCCTGTTGCTCAGGGTAGATGCCTAGGAGTGGTATGGCTGGGTCATAGGGGAGGTCTAAAATTAGCTTTCTTAGGACCCTCCAGACTGCTTTCCAGAGTGGTTATATTAGTGAACATTCCCACCATCAGTGCAGTAGTGTTCCATTTCTGCTAGATTTCCTTGTTTAGTGAATAAAGATTCTGGAAATACTTCTTTATGATCATTTTGATGTCTTGGATGTTTGTTGTAATTTTTGCTGTGGCATCCCTGATCTTATGGATTTGGGTCTCCTCTCTTGTTTTTTTTTTACTATGATGTGTCTAGAAGTGTTCATCCTGGATCCTGTTTGCTAGGTATTCTGTATACTTCTGATATGCAGGTGAGATTTTATCTTTTAAGGTTAGGGAAATTTTAGGTAATAATCTTGTTGCATAAGTATTGCATCCCCCTATTCGGTATCCCTCTCCTCCATCAATTCCAGTTATACAAAGTTTGAATTTCTGGGCATTGTCTGCCTGTTCTTGGACTACTCTTTGGTAAGTTCTGAGTATTTTCTCCAAATCTATGACTTTTTCTCTAGCTGCTGCATTTTGTCTTTGGCTCCTGATATTCTATTTTCCATCTCATTCATTCTGTCAACTATGGCTTCCATTGTGTTTTGCATGGTGGAAATGGAACCATTTATGATATCTATATCGGTTCACAAAGTGTTAATTTCATTTTTAACAGCTATGTACCATGTCTATTCTTGACTGCATCTCTTGAAATTCTTTGGCTACCTCTTCTTTGTATTTGAATCATGGATCTATTCATCACCCTATTTCTTTGGCCAATTCCTTCATCATCTCTTTCATTGATCATTTGTCCTCCATTTCTTCTTCACTATCACTAGAGTTCTTTTCTGAGTTGCTGCTGGCTATGGAGTTGTTTTTCTGTCTTGACTATTCATGCGTTTTATAATTTTTTTGCTGCGATGTTCACCCAAGGATCTGGGGATTAGCAGAGTCAAAGCCCAAACTCTGACTGTTTTTGGTCAATGGGTGGCAGCCTTTGCTTGGTTCTGGGTTTGTTCCCAGTTGGTTGTCAGTGGTGATCTCCAGTCACAGTCTGGCTGAAAGGAATTCTGCCCAGTCTGTAGCCAAGAATGAGCAGGTTGATGGGTTTTCCAAGGTAGTAATTACTTTCAGAGGGGTTGGGCTTGTGATGGGTGCACTGGGTGTGTTTTTGGTTGTGTGTGCCTTGGCCCTGGGTGGTTTCTCTCTCCTCTCCAGGGGTGCTTGATCCCTTGCTTCTTATGCATACGGGCGTGCTCTGCCCACAGTCAGCACTCACACTCATGGCACCCCAGACTGGACAGGGATTTCAGCACACACCACACCCGTGGGGGTGTGCTGGCCGCGGGGTCAGGTATGCTCTTTCCCTGCAGGAGCTGGAATTCAGGTGCCCAGGGTGGGCAGATCCTGTGAGGAGAGAGGCCCAGGCCTCCAGCCATGGGGTTGCTGCCTGGCGTGGCGCACACATCGGTGCCCTGGGTGTGGGGGGGGGAGGGTAGGGAATGGAAATCCTCTGCTGCTGGGCATCCCAGCTAGCAGGGGAGGGGTGGACACCTGCCTATGAGAATTGCCAGGTGTGAGTACAGCTCAGCTCCCCAGCTTGGCAGGTTTGGGTGGGGGTAGTGGTGGAGAAGGCTTCTGTCCTCTCTGTCCCCTTACAGTGTGGCAGTCCTTCCTGGGCAGGGCAGTGGGGGTCCAGTAATCCCTGTTGGTCACCGCCAGTGTTGGCCTCTATGGAGGAGGCCCCCCCCCCCGGCAGGATACACAGGGTCCTGGTACCGGTTGTGGACTGACCAGTGTGCTGTGGGAGGTGCTGCGCTCCTGGTCTCAGCCTGTCTGTGCCATCCAGGTGGGACTCTTCTACATCAGGGTTCCCGCAGATCCCTGATGGTGCTGAGATGCTGAGCAGCTGCGGGGCACTGTCCAGGCCTGGGGTGCTGAAACATGTTCCCGCCATGTGTACACAGGGAGGTCCCTCTTTGTGTGCACAGTTGACTTGCTCCCCCACCCTTCTTTTCTCTGTCTGTTCCTGTGATTCTCTCTTACTCAGTTGTTTTGCTGTTGGAGGTCTCTTGGGGGTTTAGGGGATGTGGATTCTCCTTTCTCTCTTTTTGGTTAGAGAGACTTAGGGTGAGTCTTGGGGTCCTCCAAATAAACACCTATTACTCAAATGTTATTTTCCATTGTTTAAGGTCTGTTTCCCCGAGTATGTAAGGTACAGTGGATGCAGTGCCAACAATGGTTTCAATCTTAATTAGTAATCTACAGGGCTATATTCAGCTAAATTTAATCAGTTCAATAAGTTGTGGTTTCTAAACTCTCATCATGACCACGATTGAGATTTGTCACAGATTTGATCCTCTGCAGCATTTACAGTCAGACCCACAGAAAGATAAACAACTCTTACCAATATTTTTTGGTCAAACTTAACTTTTATTGTTAATAAGTTCCAGGTAAGCCTTGCTTAAAAAATGATTTATGAAGTTCTCCTCATTGCTTCAATTGGAAATGAAAAGGGCCTCTTAGCATCAATGCTCACTTGATCTGTCAGTTACTCCCTATCCACCATGGGACATGCCATCTCAGCACCTAGCAAGAAGAGACCTTCTAGACCCCCAGGACAGAGCTGTCCTGGTGATAAAGTCTACCCCGAGGCACTTGGAAAAAACTGCACAAATGAGGGTGGATGGTGCGAGATGATAAATGGAGTCACTCTGTGCTTGCCCTTCAAAACTCACCAGAGGCAGGAGGTCAAAAGAAAATATTTATAAGTATGCCTATTTAACGCCCATACCCATCTTTCTTGTAAGTGGACAGAAACTTACACTCTTGACCTTGATACCTTCTACATCTACTTATACTGGGTCTCCCATACATACTCTGTAATTCAAACATCTGTAATCCAGGTATCTATAGTCCAGATACGGTAAGATCAAGGCCTCCCACTGGGACCTTAACCACTGCAATCCAGCCCTAGCTTCGGAGTGGTTATTATAACCAGTCCATTTTGCTCTCCCCTATGCAGTTGCTGGATATTAATCAGTCAGAAGTAGTCAGGGACCTGATCCACCAGTCACAGGGCCACCTGGATTGCAAGAGAGAGGGACTTGCCAGATCATCCACCGTTTGCCCTTTCCACTGTGACTGGATGGCTGCCAGTCCCTCGGTGTTTGTGTGACCTCTAGTAATGTTTTGACTTACTGTTCAGTCTCTGCCTCATAAGACTTCTTTCAGATTTCAGCCAAGGATGCTTACATGTGTTCACCACCCAGGAACGGTTACTGCTGCCTCCTCCTGGACCACATGTCACCTCTGCCTTCTATCCCCAAGTTTAACTCCACCTGCTGGCAGGAAGTAGATATAGAGATTTGGTGCTCCATTTTAACTATCAAAAGTTTGGAATGTTAAGCCTGCTCAGGGAACAATGGACCCTTCTCTTCTCTCTTCTCCAGGGGAAAGCCTATGTGGACGCACAACCCTTTGTTATCCCCAAGGGACATCAGGCAGACCAACCTAGAAGTCCCTGACCAGCACTATAAACCCAGGTAACTGGTGTGCCTGGGAGTACTGGGAGGACCCCATGCTAATGGGTCACTTCTACATTGGTAGCCATACCCCATCTTCCCTGCCCTAAGTTGGCTTTCTGCACACCAACAGATCATGAAAGCCACAAGATGGGCTCTCCCCAATGAACTCCCTTCTGCCTGAACCACATGGCAGTCTCCTCTCAGAAACCTGTACACTTTGGTGCTGAGAAATAATAACATTGTACGTATTATTTTGGAAATGACTTTATTGATTCATTAATACAGTAAATTGTGAACAGTCAAGGACTGCCCTAGAACATGAGCCAGTTGCTCACAATCATTTAGAAAAACAAGGTCATGGTCCAGTTCTTTCCAGGCTGAATTGACTACAGATTCCTGTTAATGTGTGCCCATGTAGCCCAACATAGTTATGATTGAAATGAAACGTCCAGAAACAGAGGTTCTCTCTCTTCCACCCATTCTGAATGTTAGGGACGGTGCTCCTGGAGAATGCTCTTATGTCAGATCTTTCATTTTGTCTTTTATTTCTTAATTTGCCAGTCCTATGACTTGAAATAAGGACCTAAACACTGTCTCTGAGCTTCTTTTGCTTAAGGTTAATACTCTGCCACATGAACAACATTGCCACTTCCACCTTTTTCTGTGTATGTGGTACTGATGAATCCAACAAGGGCTTCGTGCAAGCCAGGTGAGCGCTCTATCACTGAGCCACAATCCCAACCCCAACTTTCATTTTGGAGTGCTCAGATGAGAGCCCAGGAGAGGCTCCTGACTACAGAGGCAGAGCAGAAAGGCCAGGAAGATTCTCGACGGTGACTACCCAGTAGCCATCAGGCCCCAGGGTGTAAAAGGTCCAGTATTTGTGAAGATGACAGAAATCGATACAGATCTGGAACTTCTGAGTAGTCCCCATGTCTCTCAATGACTGCTCCAACCGAGCCTGAACCTGGGCAAATCTCTCAGGTTCGAAATCCTCTACCCACCGTTCATGAGGGGTGTAGCACTCCAGAGGGGCAGGATAGAACCCTTGTCTCAAACAGTCCAGTCTGGCTGTGTGGCTCAGGAGGCACTGCAGGACAGAAATAGAGATGTGGTTTCCATAGAAACTGAAGAAGCTGAGCTGGAAGCACTGGCTCAGGGCAGGCAGCATGCACAAGAGCTGGGAATCCGTGATGGCACAGTCCTCCAGGGCCAGGGTCTCCAGGGTGCCGGCCGCGTGCTCCAGTAGGACTCTCAGGGGCTCAGGACTGAAGTTGCCCAGGGGCAAACTCCTCAGACGCAGGTGCTTGAGTTGCCTGGAGCAGGGACACTGGGACAGGAAGCACAAGTCAGCCTCCTTCAGTGGACACGAACTCAGAGACAAGGTCTTCAAAAGGGTGAGGTTCCTGAGGATGGTGGGCAGCCGTCCATAAAGGAAGAAGACGTCGTGCACATACAGCTCCTGCAGATGATGCAGCTGTGCCAGATGTACAGCATATTTGTAGGAATATGAGAAATTCTTGTGTCTGCAAGTGACGTTCAGTCTCATCCTGGAGAATTGGAGGATGCGAAGATTCTTCATCTGACTTTGGTAAGGGGCAACTTTTTTCATGGTTTCTCGATGCCAGAATTTATTCACCTTTAGCTCCTGGATGGATTCTAGCCTCACCACACGCAGAGACTTCTGGATTTCAGAGAAGGAGCCAGACAGAATCCGCAGCTTCCTGGAGCATAGCTGGACACGTTCTCCCCTCTCCCTGGCCCACTGGAGCATGTGGCCTTGGAAAGCATCCTGGGTGCCATGTTTGATAGTCAGGTCCATGAGTAAAATCAAGGGCTGCTCTTCAGTCGTCAGTGAACCACAGTTCTCTGTTGGTTTGTCATTCAGGACATCTGGATAAGAGATTCGGGCCATTGAAGGGTAGCCCTGTATCCAGATCTTTGGGTGCTCATTCCGCAGATCGAGGACTTGCAGTTTCCACCGACTGGGGCGCTCCTTCTTGGCAAGTAGAAGGTCGAGACCAGCCAGGACAGCATTCAAGGTTTCCATGTCTGGAGACTCATCCAGGTCGCCCAGGGGGAGGCAGGAAAAGGGCCAGGCCTGCACCAGGCCCTTCAGCATCTCTGTGTGGGACCTGGTATAGACCTCCACGAACATTGAAGGGAACAGCAACACCGGTAGATCCTCCAGGGCAGAGATGGCCAGGGCCTGGTTGCTCAGCAGGCTCTGCATGGCCAGATACTGGAGCGAGGGTGGGGTCCTGTGGCTCATCTTCACGGCCAGAAGTGGAGCAGATGTGGACCAGGTGTGCAGGACTCTCTGAATCCGAGCAGGGCCAGGCACTCAAGGCAGACTCCAGGCCTCTGCTCTTTTCTGGCCCTTTGGCATCTTTATACCCCAGCTAAACAAATTAAACCTACCAAAAACAAAACCTCAAAGAAATGACTAGCCAGCTAGAGATTTAAAGAGCGATTTCTATGAAAAAGAAACATGAATGGTCCATAGACACATGAAGAGGTGTTCCACATTCCTAGCTATAAAAGGAATACAAATCAAATCAATATTGAGATTTTACCTCATCCTAATTAGAATGGCTATTATCAAAAAACAAACAAAAAAACATCCAAAAATCCCTAACAATAAAAGATGATGTTGAGGATATAGCCAAAAGGGAACAATACTACAAATGTTGGTTGGAAATGTAGACTTGTGTAACTACTAAGGAAGTCAGTATGGAGGTTCCCCAACTAACCATCCATAAAACTTCATTCTTATGCAAATGGCCCAAACCAGGCCACATTAAAACAGCACAACCCTGATCTCTGCGGCACTGATACCCTAGCTAAGGGATGGACCCAACCCAGTTGCCCCACAGTGGATAAATTAATGAGGAAAATATGGTATATATATATATATATATCCCATGGAACTTTATGCTTCCATCAGAAAGAATGTTATTTCCCTACTCTTGTGGAAATGGAAGACTTTGAGAAAATTGCACTAAGGAAAGTAAGCCAGACCCAAAAAAACAGATTGCACAGTTTCCCTCATTTGTTATCATTCAAATGTGCCTATAAATCTACGGTAAATCCAAAGGATAGTAAAAGACTTGGACATGATTAATCAAACAGCCTTGTAAATACTCACACAGTGAGAAGAAAGGAGGATATGCTTAGAAAAGGATCACAAGGGTTCAATTTGCATGATGGGATCATATAAAATGATGCTAATCAAAATGAACTCTAAGAAATGGAAGCTAGCCCGATTTTATTGCTTCTCTGCTCCTTTTATTTCATTTTTCTTTCTTTTTTTTGCCTCTTTTCATTGTTTTTTATTTCTGTGCCTTTGTCTTGTATGCACATTTATCTCATTTGGGAAAGGATGGGGAAGCATGGAAATGGTGGGAAATGAACTTTACACTTTGGAGGGGAGGTCAGTGGGAAGGAGAAAAAGTGGAAGGAATGAAGGACACCGTTTTAAAGGAAATGTACTCAAATTGTAATCCTTCTGTATATCATCTTCACCATTAAATTTAAAGGTTAACAGAAAGCTTCTCAACGACTTTCTGGTCAGACTGGCTTTGAACTGCCATCCTGACATCTAGTCTTCCTGACTAGGAGAATTAAAGGTGTGAACCACCAAAGTCCTGTGTAAGTCAATATTCTTTCTTTTTCCCTCCTTTCCTCTCTTCCTCCCTCCCTCCCTCTCCCTCCCTCCCAGTCTCCCTCCCTTCGTCCCTCCCTAACTTCCTTCCTTCCTTCCTTCCTTCCTCCCTCCCTCCCTCCGTCCCTCCCACACCTCTCCTCTCCTTTCTTTCCTTCCTGCCTTCCTTCTTTTTGGTGTGCTAGGTGAACAGGAGGTGAATATTTTTTATTCTCAAGTCATGTTTCATCAAATCGCAGTGACTACAGTTTAACTACTGAGAATTCTCATCCAAGAGTACACATGAGCTTAAGAAATAGATTTAATGTTCTCATGAGGGAGCATTCAGTATTTGATGGAAATTCCCCTACACAACATCTTTTCAGCAAAATTAGATCTATGTATGTTGGACCTTGATGCTGGCTTGTTTCAGGTTTTTTTGTGCAAGTTGTGATTATCTGTTAAAATCTTAGAAAAAGAGAGGGCCTCTTTGTCTTGTCACTCAAAGGAAAATTAGCTGCTGCTGTCCAGTGTATCACACCTGTAGTCATACACACTCAGGAGGCTGAACTCTGAGGTTCATGATTCAAAGCCAGCAACACAGATGAGTCCAAAGGACTCTTGTCTCCAGTAAATCCAAGAAACAGAAGTGGAGCTGTGGCTTGAGTGGTAGGCCATCAGCCCTGAGGGAAAAAGCCAAGTCAAAACAAGAGGTCCTGAGTACCTTCATAGAAGGAGAGAGACGGGGGGAGAGGGGGGGAGACAGAGAGGAGAGAGAGGGAGGGAGGGAAGAAGGACGGAGGGTGACATAAGAGAAGGCAGACAGGAAGGAAGGAAGGAAGTGAAGAAAGGAGGATGGAAAGGAAAGAAAGAAAAAAGGGAAGAAGACAGAAGAAGGAAGGAGGGAAGGAGGGAAAGAAGAAAGGGAAAGAAATAAGGAAATTTGTAGAAGTCGTTGTGAATGCTATAAGGTTGGACTGAGTGATTTTCTTTGAGCCTTTTGCTGGCTCAGGGCAGAGTAACATTGGTGGAAATGTCTGGAGGGAAAAAGATATAAGGGAGGGAAGTCTCTGTGTCCATTTTATTTCAGATTTGAAAGAGAAGCTTGACTGAGTGGGTCCAGTCTATAATGCCATTGGTTTTGTCCCGGAATCCCAGTTTGTATTAATCTGGAAGGTGGCACCTTTCCAGATGTGCTGGGTGTGTCTCAAAAATCCCATCAGAGGCTGCTCTCTGATTAGTGGATCTGCAGTGCTGAGGGTGGGGTTGGATTATAAAGATGCCCAGGGTCCAGAAAAGAGCAGAGTACTCTGGAGTCTGCAGTGGGTGCCTGGCCGTGCTGGGAGGCAGAGAGCCCCCCACAACTGGCCCACTTCTGATCCACATCTCATCCGTCAAGATGAGCCTCAGGAACCCACCCTCCTTCCAGCATCTGGCCATGCAATGCCTACTGAGCAACCCATCCTGGGCCATCTCTACCATGGAGACTCTGCCGGTACTGGTCTTCCTTTCACTCTTCATGGAGGTCTATGCCAGGGCCCACACAGAGGTGCTGAAGGCCCTGGTCCAGGCCTGGCCCTTCCACTGCCTCCCCCTGGGGGACCTGGCAGAGTCTCCAGACCTGGAAACCTTCAAGGCTGTCCTGGATGGGCTCTACCTGCTACTAGCCAAGAAGGAGCGCCCTAGTCGGTGGAAACTGCAAGTGCTCAGTCTGCGGAAGGAGCACCCCAACATCTGGACATGGGAGTATGCCACGCCGACTCCAGTGGAGTCTGCTTAGCATGGGAAACCATCTATCAGACCTAAGATAGGGGCTTCAGAGACCTATCTCTGAGTTTTGGGACTTCACCGAAGTCTACCTCAGAGAATAGGGCTTTACAGAAACCTATCTTCAAGTTTGGGGACTTCACCGATGTCTACCTCGGAGAATAGGGCTTCTAAGAGGCCTACTCCTGGAAAAAGGCTGGCAAGCCCCTGGGAAAGATGTGTTTCTGCCTTTCTTTTCCTCATTGTATAAGAGTGCCTATTAATCTTTTACTGTTTGTCAATGTTCCCTTATTCAAAGCTCTTTCTTAAGAGTGTTGACGACTCCAATATCGGATGAGTGTCTTAAAAATATGACTAACTCACCAGAGTTAAGTGCTACCCTGAAACCCCTCTTATGGAGGCTAGTAGACAAGCCATAAGCAAATATAAAATTATTGGGGGTTTCACGATGTCACTTCAGCGGAAGGAATTGTTTGTAAGAGATTTACAAAAAGCTGTAGGCGCGGCTAAAACAGAAAGAATGTATGGCAATTGCTGAGATAACTACTTAGGAGAAAGAACTTCCTATTACTCTTTCATTTACTAAGAGACTTGCTAAATCTATGTCTCCTTGGTGTTTACTATTAAAGAAGGAACGGAAAAGATCTTATGGGACAGTTAAGGCCTCTATAGAAATAAGGTAATGGTTAGTTGGTGACAAACATCAAAACCCATTATATTTCTTAGAGATAAGCCGGAAACAAGTGCCTATCAGGTGACCAGCTGGTGACCACCCAAGAATGAAGCCCTGCAGCAAGGTTGGGTAACCTTTTGCCCTTTCAGGTGATCAGCTGGTGACCGCCCAAGAATGAAGCCCTGCAGCAAGATTATGTAACCTTTTGCCCTTTCTTATGGAGATTTTTGCTATAAAAGTCTGTTATCCTCTGCATTAAATCGCACTCAGCCCTCAGCCCTCAGCCCTCAGCACTCAGCACTCAGCACTCAGCACTCAGCACTCAGCACTCAGCACTCAGCACTCAGCATCCACTCCTAATGTGTGTGAGTTGTCTGTTTGCCATCTCCCCATCCTATTCCAGGTTCCTCCCCTAGGTATCCTCCGTCGTCCCGACAGAACCCCGTGCGCGGCAGGGGTACCCTTCGATGGCCTGTATCTCTTCTCCAGACATCCTGACTGACAAGCCAACAGAGAGCCACTGCTCAGGGATGACTAAAGAGCAGCCCTTGATGATCACCATGGATCTGACCATCAAAGATGGCACACAGGATGATCTCCAAGCCCACCTGTTCCACTGGGCCAGGGAGAGGAGAGAAAGAGTTCAGCTGTGCTCCAGGAAGCTGCAGATTTGGTCTGACTCCATCTCTGAAATCCAGAAGGCTCTGCATGTGGTGAGGCTGGACTCCATCCAGGAACTGGTGGTGAGTGAATTCTGGAATCAAGAGACTATGAAGATCTTTGCCCCTTATCTCAGCCAGATGAAGAACCTTCCCCTCCTGAAGCTCTCCAAGATGGGTGCCGACTTCTACACTGCCAGCCAAAAGAACTCTTGGTATTCCTGGACAATTAGGGCCCATCTGGGCCAGCTGCAGCATCTCTGGTAGCTTCATGTGCACGAAGTCCTCTTCCTTTATGGAAAGCTGCCTGCCGTCCTCAGGAGCCTGAGGCCTTTGAAGGCCTTGTCTCTGAGCACCTGTGCACTGCAGGAGGCCGACCTGAGGTGTCTGTCCCAGGCTCCCTGCACCAGGCAGCTCCAGCACCTGCAACTGACCAGTTTGTTCATGGATAACTCCAGTCCTGAGTCCCTGCGAGACCTGCTAGAGCACGTGGCCAGCACCCTGGAGACCCTGGCCCTGGAGGACTGTGCCATCACGTATGCCCATCTCTCGGCCATCCTGCTGGGCCTGAGCCAGTGCTCCCAGCTCCGCGTCTTCAGTGTTGATGGGAACCACATCTCCATGGCTGCCCTGTACAACCTCCTAAGCCACACGGCCAGGTTGGGCCACTTAAGCCGAGGCCTCTATCCTGCCCCTCTGGAGAGCTACCGCCCTCAAGAGTGGGGGCTAGGGAACATCGACCCTGAGAGACTTGCCCTGGTTCTGGCAAGCTTGGGGCAGGTATTGAGAGACTTGGGGCCAACCCAGAGTGTCCAAATCTGTACTGATTTCTGCCATCACCAGAACAAGTGCCAGTTCTACAGCCTGGGCCCAGATGGTTCCTGGGTGCTCACAGAGGAGGGGCTTCCCAACCTTTCTGCTCTGTCTGTGTAGTTGGGCTCCTCTCTTCTGGAATCTCTTCTCAGCATCAGAATAAAAGCCATGACATAAGAGCATTCTCCAGGGCCACACACCCAAATGGTCAGTGTGGGTGGAAGAGACAGGGCTTATTGAGCAACCTGAGCAACTCCCTTTTTACTTAAGACCCCAGCTCAGTTCTGCAACTTAGCCCTTGACCTAAGCCAGCCACAGACAGTCCTTGGAACCCTGTATACCAGGATGTCGAGGTATCTGAAATAGCCTTGCACAGACAATCCTCGGAACCAGAGATGCCAGGATGTCAAGGTATTTGAAATTCCAGAACAGCCCTTCCTGGGGTCTGGTGACCATTCTCTGAACTGGACACCCTGCAGTTTAGCACGCATCCTCTTGAAGACTCCCCTGTGCAAGCCGACCAGTGCAAATTACGTCAGCCCCCTGGATCTAACCAACAACCTGTTTCTGGTCCTTTCTCTCTGTGTAGTGTGCCAATCATACTATGGAGTTGTTTTATGATTTTCCCGGGGTGTGTAGTGATTTGTTACAAGATGCTATGATTATGCAAAGCCCCTGCCTTCCCTAAAAAGTGTACAACAGGTGCTGTAACCCTGGGCTTGGGGCCTCTCAGCATTGTCAGCTGCTGACTTGTACACAGCGGGACTGGGGAGAGGGGTTGAGAGGGGGAGGGGAATAGGGAGACCAAGCTTCAGTTTGCAGTAAAGACTCCTTTGCTTTTACATTGGTGATGGTCTCTGGTGGTCTTTTGGGTAAGGATTTCCGAATCCAGCTTTACCTTATGATCCTGAGATTTTCAGGTCAATTGTAGCTCTGGAGCCCCAGGTGTTTCTGGGTACTTTCAGGGTACATGTGTCCTGTGCACCCACCATCAGAAATCTCAAATGAATTCTGCCTAGAAAGAACTCAAATATAATCTTGTCTTTCTAAATCGTTGTAAGCAAACCTCTGACTGTGTAGTTTTCTATGTCTACACATCAATTAATTCATTTCCAAAGAAAAGAGAACAGTAAGCAGAAGGATGTCATTTCTCAGAATCCAAAAATCAGAGTACTGCTTCTGCCCAGAATTCTAGCTCCTGAACCACTTAGAAATCTGAGAATCACAGTTCAAAGACAGCCTGGTCAGGAAAGTCCACGAGACTCTTATCTCTAGTGAACCACCAGAAAACCAGAAGTGGAGCTGTGGGTCAATGTGGTAGAGTACTGGCCTTGAGCAAAAGAGCTCTGCATTCAAAGTCAAGATCAGTAACAACAACCCAAAGAGATTAAGTCACCCCTCAGGCTCAGGCTGGTGGCTCACACCTGTAATTATAACTAGTCTGGAGATCACAATCTGAGGATCATAGTTCACCTTCAATCTGGGCAAGAGCCTCTTAGACTCATATCTCCAATTAGCCACCAAAAGCTTGAAGTGGAATCTGTGGGTCATGTGGTAGATTGCCAACTTTGAATGGAAAGAGCTGGGGGACAGACAGTGCCAGACCATGAGTTCAAATCCCACTAGAAGCACATACACACAGACACAAACACACAGACACACACACAGACCCCCCCCACACACACACACTGAAAGAACAAAGAAGAGAAAACCAGAAAGCATGAAAAGAAGAAATAATCTTGCCTTCTTAGAGACTGAAAGCATTTTTTGAATGAATAAATAAAATAACTGAATTAATGAATATGTGTGTCCTGCTATGTGAACCATACTTACAAAGAGCAGTCATATGCCCTTTTTATCTTCCAAATCTGATACTGAACCACAGGGTTGGTGATATCAGCTGTTCCCAGCATGTATTGAACACAACAGGTTGAGACCTTAGAAAGAGAGAGGGCCTCTGTCCTGTCCTACAAAAGAAACTAGCTGCTGGCATCTAGTGTATCACTCCTGTAATCCCAGGCAAAGAGGAGTCTGAGCTCTGAGGTTCATGGTTCAAAGCCAGCGAGGCAGATGAGTCCAAGGGATTCTTGTCTCCAGTAAACCCACAAAAAACAGAAGTGGAGCTATGGCTTGAGTGCTCGGCCATCAGCCATGAGGGAAAAAGCCAAATAAAAACAAGAGGCCCTGAGTACTTGATACAAGGAGAGAGGGGGCAGGAGGGAGGGAGGGATGGCGAGAGAGAAGGTGAGAGAGAGCAGAAAAAGGGATAGAAAAAGAAAAAAGAGACAGGGAGAAAGGGTGAGAGAAAAAGAGCCAGAGCAAGAAAGAGGGAGAGAAAGAGAAAAAAGAGAGAAAGGGCAAGAGGGAAGGAGGGAGGGGCAACGTAAGCAAAGGAGGACAGGAAGGATGGAAGTGAAAGAATTTTCTGGAAAAGTGTTTGTGGATGCTATCAGATTGGGCTGGCTGATGTTCTTGGAACATTTGCAGGCTCAAGGCAGTGAAATATCTGTGGAACTTTCTCAAAGGGTTAACAAATAAGGGCCAGAAGTGTGTGTGTGTGTGTGTGTGTGTGTGTGTGTGTGTGTGTGTGTGTGTGTGTGTGTGTGTGTGTGTGTTACACATTTGAAATGGAAGCTGGGCTCATTGGGTCCTGCCTTTAATCCTATCAGTCTGGGTAGAATCTCTGTTTAAATTAATCTAGATGGTTAGACCCAGACAGGGTGTGGTGGGTGTTACTCAGAAATCCCATCAGAATCTGCTCTCCCATTGGTAGTTACACAGAGGGGAGGGTGGGGCTAAGATATAAAGATGCCAAAGAGCCAGAAGAGAGCAGAAGCCTGGAGTCTGCTGTGATTGCCTGGCCCTACTGAGATTCAGAGTGTCCTGCACACCTGGTCCATATCTACTCCACTTCTGGCCCGTGAAGATGAGCCACAGAACCCTGCCCTCGCTCCAGCATCTGGCCATGCAGAGTCTGCTGAGCAACCAGGCTCTGGCCATCTCTGCCCTGGAGGATCTACCGGTGTTGCTGTTCCCTTCGCTGTTCATGGAGGTCTATGCCAGGGCCCACACAGAGATGCTGAAGGCCCTGGTGCAGGCCTGGCCCTTTCCCTGACTCCCCCTGGGGGACCTGGCAGAGTCTCCAGACCTGGAAACCTTCAAGGCTGTCCTGGATGGGCTCGATCTGCTACTGGCCAAGAAGGAGCGCCCCAATCGGTGGAAACTGCAAGTCCTCAACCTGCAGAATGAGCACCCCAACATCTGGATACAGGGCTACCCTTCAATGGCCCAAATCTCTTATCCAGATGTCCTGACTGACAGGCCAACAGAGAGCTGTGGTAAAATGACGACTGTAGAGCAGCCCTTGATTTTACTCTTGGACCTGACCATCAAAGATGGTGCCCAGGATGCTTTCCAAGGCCACCTGCTCCAGTGGGTCAGGGAGAGGCAAGAACAAGTCCAACTGTGCTCCAGGAAGCTGCGGATTCTGTCCGGCTCCATCTATAAAATCCAGAAGGCTCTACGTGTGGTGAGACTGCACTCCATCCAGGAGCTGGTGGTGAGTAAATTCCCATGTCAAGAAGTTCTGAAAACATTTGCCCCTTAACTGGGCCAGATAAAGAACCTTCACATCCTCACCTCCTCCAAGATGTGTGGCAGCTACTTCACTTCCAGCTCCAGGAATGGCTGGTCTTCCTGCAAATTTGGGGCACAGCTGGGGCAGCTGCAGCATCTGCAGGAGCTTTATGTACACGATGTCTGCTTCCACTATGAACAGCCGCCCTCCATCCTCAGGACGCTGACATCCTTAAAGACCTTGTCTCTGAGTTCAGGTCTGCTGAGCGAAGCTCAGCTGAGGTTCCTGTTCCAGTGTCCCTGCACCAAGCAGCTCAAACACCTGCGTCTGAGGAGCCTGTCCACGGTCTGCTTCCGTCTTGAGACCCTGCTAGACCTGCTGAAAGGAGTGGCCGGCACCCTGGAGACCCTGGCCCTGGAGGACTTAGCCTTCACGGATGTCCAGCTCTCGGCCTTGCTGCCCGCCCTGAGCCAGTGTTCCAAGCTCAGGTTCTTCAGCTTCTATGGAAACCACATCTCCATGGCCGCCCTGCAGATCCTCCTGAGCCACATGGCCCAGATGGGCCATTTGAGACGAGGTCTCTATCCTGCCCCTCTGGAGAGCTACTACCCTCAAAATCAGTGGCCATGGGACATCCACCCGGAGAGATTTGCCCAGGTTCTTGCTGTCTTGGCACAGACTTTGAGGGCCATGAGACCAAGCCATAAAGTCCAGATCTGTACCAAATTCAGTCATTACCTGAACAAGTACCGATTGTATACCCTGGAGTCAAATGGCTCCTGGCTGCTCACAGAAGAGCATCTTTCTGGCCTTTCTACTCTGTCTTTGTAGTTGTGCACCTCTCTCCTAGAATTGATTCCTAGCAGCAGAAATGAAAGCCAGGAAGAGCATTCTCCAGGGGGCACAGATCCCAGTGTTCAGTGTGGATGGAAGAGACAGGGCATCTGGTCCTGACTTTGTCATTTCAATTGTAACTCTGGAACCCCAGGAGTTTGTGAGTGCTTTGGGGTTCCATGTGTCCTGTGAACACAGCAGCAGGAATCTGGAGTCAATTCTGCCTGGAAAGAACTGGATCATGATTTTGTTTTTCTGAATGGTTGTAAGAAAACCCCTAAGTTGTGGAATAATCCCTTACCATCTATAATTTTTTGTATCGATCAAAAATAAAAAAGTGAAAAAGCATGAGTAGAAAGATATCATTTCTCAGCACCAAAGAATGAGGAGAGTGTGCATACCTAGAACCTTAACTCTGCAAGTCGGAGATCTGAGCGTTTCCATACATAGGCAGCCTGGGCACAGATATGTTTGAGACTCTTATCTCTAGTGAACCTCCAAAAGTGGCCAGAAGTGGAGCTGTGTCTCAAGTAGTAGAGTTCTGGCATTGTGAACCAAAGCTCAGAGATAGCACCTAGATGCAAGAACTGGCACAAATACACAAACAAATAAACCCTTACCCGAGGTCTAGGATTGGGATTAAAAAGAAACTTGCAAGAAAGGAAGGGAGAGAGGGATATAGGGAGAGAGGAAGGGAAGGAGGGAAGGAAGGAAGGATGAAGAAGAATAGGAAGGGATTCAGAGAGGGAAAGAGCTCCAGAGAAAAGACTTCCTGCAGGCTTTGTGGATGTTATCAATTCGGATGACTTCTCTCCTTGCAGGCTTTGCAGTGGAACATCTGTGGGAATGTCTGAAGGGATTAAGGAATAAAAGTGGAGGTCATTTTGATAAAGTGTGATTTACAATAGAGAGAGAAGCTGGGCTGTTTGGGACAGGCTTTTAAACCTATCCCTTTTTGGTTAAAATCAATATTTGAATTAATCTCAAGTGCAAAAGCCAACCAAGGTGTGCATGGTGTGTCTCAAAAATTCCATCAGAAGCTGTTCTCTCATTGGCAGGTATGCAATGGTGAGGCTGGGGTTGTGGGTGAAGGATATCTAGGGATCAGAGAACAGAAGAAGAACTCTGGATTGCACAGTGAGTGCCTGGCCCTGCTGGGATTCAGAGAGCCCTGCACACCTGGCCCACATCTGGTCCATCAAGATGAGCATTGGAGCCCCACCCTCACTCCAGCATCTAGCCATGCAGAGTCTGCTGAGCAACCAGGCCCTTGCCATCTTTGCTGCAGAAGATCTTCCTTTGCTGCTGTTCCCTTCACTGTTCATAGAGATCTATGCCCAGGGCCACACAGAGGTAGTGAAGGACCTGGGGCAGGCCTGGCTCTTCCTGGCCCTTCCCCTGACTCCCCCTGAGGGATCTGGCAGAGTCTCCCGTCCTGGAGACCTTTGAGGCTGTCCTGGATGGGCCGGATCTGCTACTTGCCAAGAAGGAGCCCCCAGGCGATGTAAACTACAAGTTATCAATCTGTCAAAACCCCCTTTAGAAGTGAACCTTGGGCTTTGAATGTGACTTATTGGTAGAGTGCTTACTTAGCACACACAAAGCCCTGGATTTGATTCCTCACTACCACAGAAACATAAAAAGCCAAAAGTGACACTGCGGCTTAAGTGATAAAAGTGCTAACCTTGAGCAAAACAAGCACAGGAACATGTAGCGACCGTCTACTCGACCAGCGAGGAAAAACGACCACCAAACCAGGAGTCTTCTCAGATCACGCTTTATTGGAGAACCTTTTAGTTGTAGGAGAGCTTGGGCGCGAGAGAGCGTGCACCCGAAACACAGCCGCTTATATAGGAGAATCGGAACGCGGGTCTTTCTATTGTTGGTCGCCTGCCTTTCACCGTCACCAGGTGTCATGGGATTGGCTGGGGACTCTACCTGGCTCATGCACGTGCACAGCCCAGGCGTCCCGCCAAGCACCGTCTGGGGTGGTTACCTCAAAGCTGCAAGGGAGTGGGCGGAGTCTCGCCTCGGCTCCCTACAGTTCCCCCTTCTTTGTTTTATGGCAACAGGTAAGAGTAGAGGTTGGGCCTCTGTCTAAAACATTAGGACCTTGCACTGGCCTTCGCTTGAGGGGCGCGCCTTCCCCAGTGATGACCAGGCCCGTCCGATGCCTTTTTTGCAGAGGTGGGATCTTGGGCATCAACACACTTGCAACCCAGCATGCTCTTCTTGAGGAGATGAGAACCATCTCCTCAAGTGCAGTGCACTTGCCTTGCACCCTGTCCCAAATTACAAGTTGCATACCTGTCCCGGTGCAATGGGATCCCCTGATCCCTCGGGGTGCTAAGGCTATTCAGAATGGTAAGGCTTAACTGCCTCTTAGGGCCCACAGCCAAATCTGGGGTGAGGATCCACTCTCCAAAGCGGCTAATGCTTGCAAGATAACAACCTTGTCCCTTCTGGTTTGGGCTCGAAGGCGACAGACCAACCATAGGCAGACCACGCATCCTCCCAAGCAGCAGGCTAAAAACATTCCGACTCCCACCCGCTCTTTGGAAAAGGACACCGCAGAGGCAATCCAGTCAGTAAATTGTAACAGCCCACAGCATCATCAGTTTAGCTATCACAGGGATTGCTCTTAGCACTGTTGCTAACAGCAGGGAGATCAGCTGCATCTTCAAGAGGGGGTTTTTCTGCAGTCTCCACCGGCCTGGTCAGTCTCATTGGCACTCAGTGAGGTACTTCTTGACTCTGTGGAAAAACACAAACAGCTCCCCTGGATCTCGTTATTACCGGATCCGGTCCATACCATTTATTATTAATAACATCCTTCCACATAACCATGTCTTTAGTATCCATGGAGTCTCTTGTCATATGCCGATCTGCGGCAGACTGATCGTTGTCATTTAGAATTAAAAAATTAAGGGTAAAGAGCACAAGATAAAGTCTTTCCCTGGGGGACGCGGACTCAGCAACTCCCCCTTTTTGTTTTTGAAGCATTTCTTTTATGCTTCTATTAGCTCTTTCCACTATACCTTGTCCTTGAGGATTGTAGGGCAATCCGGTGGTGTGGGCAACCTGCATTTGTGCGCAAAAGGCGCAAAAACCATGGGAAGTATAAGCAGGGCCATTATCCGTCTTAAGTCTAAGGGGCTTTCCCCAAGCTGCCCAAGCTTCTAAGCAGTGTATTCTGACGTGAGACACCTTTTCTCCTGCCAGAGGTGTGGCATGAATGACACCAGAAAAGGTGTCCACAGACACATGTAAATATTTCAACTTACCAAATTCTGTCAGATGAGTAACATCCATTTGCCATAGGGCGTTTGGTCTCAACCCCCTGGGGTTTACCCCCACATGGGGAGGATGAAGAAAGGTAACACAAGATTTACAGGCTTTAACAATATCTCTTGCCACATGCCTGGACAAATTATATCTTTTTCTAAGGGTATTAGCAGGTACATGATACAATCTATGAAAGTCTTTTGCCAATTCTACAGGATCAGCAGCGACCAGAGCCACAGCCTGAGTTGCCTGGTCCACCAAATCATTACACTTTGCCATTGGGCCCGGCAACATAGAGTGGGCGCGAATATGTCCAATATAAAAAGGATGTTTTCTGTTTAAGATAAGGGATTGAATCTGTAACAAAACATTAGAAATTGTACTGGCCTGCTTAACTGAAGCAGCAACTTCAAGAGAAGCAACGGCATTTACAACATATAATGAATCAGAAAATAAGTTAAAAAGGTTGATCAAATCTTTTAAAAACTTTAAGCACAATTAAACATTCAACAGCCTGTGGGGCATTCGGCCGAAAATTAAAGACTACCGGCTGTTTGTGTCCTTGAACAAAAAAGGCACCTTGTCCAGATTTTGATCCATCCTTAAAGATGGTTAGAGCATCAACCAAGGGCTCCTTTGAAGTGACAACAGGAAAATACACTAAATTTTTGTTAACTATGGCGAGCAGAGGATGCTTAGGATAATGATTATCAATTACATTTGGAAATGAGCAAACAAGAATTGCCCACATATCCATTGTGGCTGCTAAAATTTCAACTTGTTCACGGGTATATGGAATAATTAATTTATCTGGAATTTTTGCAAAGTGCATTAAACAATACTTTATACCCAAAATTGCCTCTTTTTTATTTTTTTTTTATTTTTATTTTTTTTTATTTTTATTTTTTTTTCTCAGATCAAAATTGCCTGTTTAGCCACTAATTCAGGAAAATATTGAACAGTTTTTGCTCCCACAGAATCATAGCATTAATAGTTAGCCTTTGAAGCAAGGCAGTGGTATAATTGGCCTTCACCCCATAAGTCCTGACTGCCTCAACTAAATCTTTTAACTGGGAGTAGGAAACCGGCTCAAGAATTCTCTCATTAGTAATTGGATTTTCAAAGACTGGAAAAGCGGCCGCTAATGGTGACCAGGTACTGCCTTTTATAAAGTGACTCTTCCCTGCTGGCGGGCACGGCAGGGGGGCCGACGGGTGAGGGGCAGCTCCGTTTCCTCTTCCTGGCTGCTGCTGTACTCCCACCCCTAGGGGGCGCCACCCTCCATATCTGTCTGCCTCGTGCTCCGCCGCAGCCTCTTCTAACTCTTCACTATCAGCTGGATCGAGCTGCTCTCCCTCCTCCTCTAACATTTCTTCCTCTGAGTCACTCACAAGATTACTATATTCTTGGTCCCGCCCTTCCACATGTAGGGCTGAGAACCGGTTTGCTTTTAAAGAAGGGCACGGGGGTCTCCTTGAGACCCCCTCCTCTCTGAAACCCTTCTCCTTTTGTGAGGGCTGCAGCCCCTCTTGCTTTAATTCTTTAGGATCCTTTTGTCTTTTTTCCCTTTTTCTTTTAGGCCTATTTTCCTCCCCCTTACTGTATGCTGACTCTGATAGACTATCCTGATGCTGCGTTAGTACTTTGCGTCCTTCCTGGATTAAGTCAAACCCTCCCTCCTCGAGGCAAGTGCGCACCATCAAAAAGACAAGCCACAAGGGAAGAAGCAATGCAAGCAACCAATAAATATCTAAATCTACAGTGAACAGCATACCGGGGGATATTTACCAACGTCCCCTCTCCGCGTGTTGAGTTCTGGCTCCAATTCGGCCTCTCGCGCAGGTCCCGTCCCAGGTTCGTTCCCGGGTTTCAGCACCAGTTGTAGCGACCGTCTACTCGACCAGCAAGGAAAAACGACCACCACACCAGGAGTCTTCTCAGATCACGCTTTATTGGAGAGCCTTTTAGTTGTAGGAGAGCTTGGGCGCGAGAGAGCGTGCACCCGAAACACAGCCGCTTATATAGGAGAATCGGAACGCGGGTCTTTCTATTGTTGGTCGCCTGCCTTTCACCGTCACCAGGTGTCATGGGATTGGCTGGGGACTCTACCTGGCTCGTGCACGCGCACAGCCCAGGCGTCCCGCCAAGCACCGTCTGGGGTGGTTACCTCAAAGCTGCAAGGGAGTGGGCGGAGTTTCGCCTCGGCTCCCTACAGGAACATGCCCAGACCCTGAGTTCAAGCCCCAAGATTGGCAAAGAAAAGTGAGCATCGTGAGACATATTCATCTGGGACTTAGAGGAGGGCCAAGGTTATGGGTAAGAGGTAGAGGGCAGGTGCTGATGGCTCACCCCTGTAATCTTAGCTACTCAGGAGGATGAGATCTGAGGATCCCAATTGCAAGCAGGAAAGACTACATGAGACTCTTTTCTCCAATTAAACAACCAAAAAGGCAGAAGTAGAGCTGTGGTTCAAGTATTAGAGTGCTAGTCGTGAGCACAAAAGGTCAGGGATATCCTCTAGGCCATGAATTCAAACCCGAGAACTGGCATGCATACACACACACACACACACACACACACACACACACACACACACACACACACACACACACACACACACCAAGACAGAACATTTGACAGTCAGCCTGCACAAGTTCCATCTCTAGAAACTCAGTATTTTTTTTAAAGAGGGAGAATTGAAGGAAGGACTTGCTCCAGGAGGTGATATAATCAGTGCCAAATTTCCACAGGAGTTCTAAGATGTGGAACAGGATAGAGAGCCACAGGCAAAAGTTAAAGCATGGACAAAGGTCCTGAGGTGTGGTGTAGAGCAAGTGGTGTGGATGGTTCTGTGGTTTCAGAAAAGTCTGGCAGAACACTCAAGGCTGGGACAAAGTTTGTACTTGAGTCACAGATAGGGCAGAGGGTGGGGTAACACAATGGGGCCCAGGGTAAGATTAGCTTGACTTTTCACCAAAGACCCCAGCCATTTTCTGTGGCTGGATGTCTATTTTTCACAACTCCTGACCCTCAAGCCCCCTTTGCATGGAGCAGTCAGGACAAATGCAGGGAAGAACGCTTGCTTAAGTAAAGCTCCTACCCCAATGCCACCAGTGGCTCAATTCCCATAAATCCTATCTACTCAGGAGACTGAGATAAAGATCGTGGGTCAAAGCCGGCTCAGTGGAAGAAAGTTAGTGAGACTTTCTTGTCCATGAACTAACAAAAGCCAGAAATGGAGCTGTGGCTCAAGGGGTGGAGTGGCCGCATTGAGAGAAAAAGCTAAGAGTCTACAGGACATACCTTGATTTCAGGCCCCAGTACTGGACAGAAAAAAATAAAGAACATCTTTCAGGGGCTCCTAGTCCACTGTGGTGAAAGACCAGATCAGCCAGGCACGGCTGGCTCATGCTGGTCCTCATAGCTCCTCAGGAGGCTGAGATCTGGGGATTGCCGTTCAAAGCCAGCCTGGGCAGGAATGTCCGGGAGACTCATCTCCAAGGATCGAGCAGAAAACTGGGAGCGGTGCTGTGGCTGAAGTGGTAAGCTGAAGATCTGAGAGACAGTGCCCAGGTCCAGAGTTAGAACCCCATGACCAATACCTGGCCTGTTTTGACCTCATGCTGTGGCTCTAGGCAGAGTACTTTCCAGTGGGCTCCTGATGGTCTCACAATGTCTAGGTGTCCTTCAACTCTTGAGAACACACTCCTTTGAGGCCTTTGCCTACAGAGCGGGCCACAGTACCAGGTAAGGATCAAGCCTTGTGGCATGGAGGTCAATGGCCTGGTCATCAAAATGGCATTTGTCATGTGTGCAGTGTGGATCTGAGCAGTAAATCGAAATCTCAGATCATGGTTCTGGGCCAGAAGGGGTAGACCAGTTAATGCCCGCTCACAAGGGAATCATAAGAATGCAAATTTGTCAGGCACACCTTGGGCGGTGTTGATTTGGGCTCATGAAAGACTTGTAGGCTCAGGAATCCAAAGCTGCTGGCTGCTGCTTGTAGCAGTCACTATATCCCAGGAGTCCTGGGGCTCCAAGCCCTGCTTTCCTCACCAGTGCTCAGGGGGCAGATGAAGGTCTGCAATAATGAGCCAAGTACAAACAAGCATCCATAGTGTCCTTCCCTTGGTCCTGTGGCCCCGTGCTGGGATGGAGGAGCAGGTTCCATAGTACTTACTGCCATGGCCCAGACCCCTCAGCCCAAGAAAGACTTAAGGAGAAACAACTAATGTGGCTTGAGGGTTTACTATGACTATGCCTAAACACTGCTCATGGTTCTAGCTCAGCTTATCATTACCACCTTCCTCTGTGTGTGTTTGTGTGTGTGTGTGTGTGTGTGTGTGTGTGTGTGTGTGTGTGTGTGTGTGTGTGTGTGTGCAAATGGGCATGAGTGCATCTTTGTAGTAGGGCTTGAACTCAGGGCCTGGGCTGTGTCCCTCAGTTTTTTCATTCAAGGATAGCACTTTACCACTTGAGCCAAAGCTTTTCTTCCAGCTTTCAGGGGTTCTTCGGAGAGGAGAGTCTCACAGACATTTCTTGCTGGGCTGCCTCTGTCAATCCTCAGATCTTAGCCTCCTGAGGGAGCTAGGAATATGAGAGCATGAGCCAGTAGCATCTGGCCACACTTCCCTTCTTGGAAAAACAGAATGCCTCTCTCCTAGCTGAGCACCCATCTACAGCTCTCCCTCCTCTCCCTCCTCCTACCCCTCCAGGCTTCAGAGGAAATATAGCCTCCCCTGAGGACAAAGAAATGGGATGCAGCGACAGGTTTGAGCATTATGTTCTCCACCCAGTCAGGGATTGCTGGGAGCTGATGTAGAGCTCAGAGATCTAGGCCAGGGCAAGTAGACAGCTGTTAGAACAGAAAATACGAAAAGACATCCATGCAGCTGGATGCCAGTGGCTCATGCCTATAATTCTAGCTACTCATGGCTGATACCAGAGGATCAATCAAGATTCAAAGCTAGCCTGGGCATACTCTTATCTCCAATAAATCACCAAAAAGCTGGCAATCAGAGCTACTATAGTTCAAATGTTACAGCACAACTTTGTGCAAAAAAGCTAAAGGTTACCACCAAGGCTCTGAGTTCAAGCCCTGGTAAACACACACACACACACACACACACACACACACACACACACACACACACACACACACACACACAACACATATACATGCAAAATCAGAGATTTCTAAACTGCAATCTTTGGGTATTCTCTACCTTTTCCCCAATAAGCCTGGTGGTTGTTGGCATAGGAGTTTGATGCATCCAACACCACCTGTAATCTATAATTTTGGGGAACAAAATGGCTAGAACGTCAGCCTTCCCCGATCTCAGCTCCTTGATTGGGTCATGGTCTATGCAGGCCCTTTGGGGTTCCTTTTACAGACTCACAAAGATGCTTTCAAAAGGCAACACATGCTAGGCACTTGTGACTCACGCCTGTCATCCTAGCTACTCTGGAAACTCAGATCTGGCTTCCATGCCAGCCTGGGCAGGAAAATGTGTGAGACTCTTATCCTTAAGGATAAGAAGAAGTGGCCCTGTGGCTCAAGTGGTAGAGAGCCAACCTTGAGAACTGTTTGAAAGCATGTTTCTGCTTATTAAGGGATGGTCTATGTTCATAAAATACATATACTACATAGATGGTACTCAGACTGAAGATCAGTCCAGAAAGGCTAGACACTCATGAAGTTAAGATATAGATATAAATTTTTCTACATAGGCACACTTATTTGTGAGGAGGAAGAGGATCAAACAGTCAATGTCAGCAGAATCAACCCTCTCAACTCTAGGAAAGAAAAGGTGGAAATTTTAGCATTTCTTTTTAGCTTTGCTTCTGTGATTGAAAATGGCTGTGTTATTCTCAACGGGGATTTTGTTGGAAAATATACATGTGTAATTATCATATTAGCTCACAGAAGAATTATTTTTGTGCTTTGTAAATGTCATTTCGTATTTATATGTGACATTTCAATTTCTCCTGGTACCAATACAACACAAATATCTTTATATGGCTTCTGAGTTGTTGCTTTCATTAGCTTTGTTGTTCTTACAGCAGACATTTAAAAAAATAGTGGAAAAGTTAAGACTTCCTTGTGTTTTATACTCCCATTAGTACTCAGTAAGCTTAATAAACAGTGAGAATAAAAGAACTATGTGAAGAAATTATATCTCCAGTTAGTTACTGGAGCTAAGAGAACTGGCTCTCCAGAATCTCACCTTCAGAATTCAAGAATGAGTTGGGAATAAGACAAGCAAACACAGAGATAGTAATTTGCACTGAATTTGCTGTGCTGTCACAATGAACACCTGTTCTCATGCAATCTTTTGAATCCCACAGTTATCTTTTTGTGGTTTTTATTAGTATGACAAAGATGACTGACTCTCCCAGATTTACAGTTAAAAATATGTGGGAAACATTCGTTTAGTTATGGCATCTTCCTTAAAATTGTGCATCATTCACTTTGTTTCTCAGTGCCTTTTCCATCCTTGTTACAAGTATGTATTTCTACAAATGGAGACGCTGGTTCATTATTTGCCTTTAAATGTTTAAATAATGTGGATTTTGGAGGTTGTGTGATTTGCTGTAGAAGAAAGTATTATGGGTAGGACCCTTTGGTCCATGTTGACGCTTCTTTGTGGAATTCTTATTGGGGTCCTTACTCATGGACTCATGTGTAAGTAATTCCCCCCATATTCCAGTATAATCCAGTAGAGTGGGGCAATGCATTTGAAATTTAAAACATGCATATAACTCTTTTAAAATATACTTTTAAATATAATGACATATATAAAGGATTGTGTTTCTATCTTTAATTTTAGTATTATTGTCAATGTGATGCACAGAGGGGTTACAGTTACATAAGTAAGGTAGTGATAACAGTTCTTATCTAACTTATTACTCCCTCCCTCATTTTTCTTCCTCTTTCCCTCACTTTCTCAATCCCGCCCCCCAAGATATACAGATCATTTCCAACATAGTGTTATGTTTGATTTCCTTTAAGTAAATATTTGTACTGTTCCTATCTTGGAGCTCGATGAGGTAAACACTGGAACACTGCAGTTGGACCCCTCTGCATTCATATATGTCTATACATATTTTCCTACAATTTGGGGTCATATATTTGTTTGATTACTCATTTGTTTATTGCCAAAACTGGAGTTTGAATACAGGGCCTGCACATTGTTCTCAGCTTTTCTTTTTACTCAACTCTAGCCACAGTTCCATTTCTGGCATTTTGGTGGTTAAATGGGGGCTGGCTTTGAACCATGATCCTCAAATCTCACACTTGTCAGTAAGATTGCAGGTGTGAGCCTACTTTATAATTTTACTTTTCATCTCATTATATCATGCATATATTTCCTATCCAATAACATCCTTAGAAATTCCATACTGTTCTAAGAATATTACTTAAAATGAGTACATGGGACTCCAGTGCTAATAAATTCCATAATTAATTAAACTGTCTCTATCCCTGAAAATCTTTGTTGTCTCCAAAATATTTAAATAGATCATCAAAGTACTTTTGGATTTTTCATTGTAGTATTTATTTTCTATAAAGAGATAAGCATCTGCTAATTGTTAGAAAGAACCAAATACAAACATTCTTCTTACAAAATGATCCATCTTAACTTGGCTCATCTAAAACAGTAAGTTATTCCTCCCTGTGAAGTTATTCATTTTCCGAGCATGCAGTTCCAGTTTTGTAACTTTTACACAACTTACCCACTATAATGTCATTGTCTAAAATCCTTCTTGCTATCATCCAGTTTTTATACAAACCTTTTCCATTGTATTTCATTGATAGGAAGGCATATTTAACTAATACAAACTTAATGTCATCATTTCCATGGCTATTTCTATTTTAGCCTGGATCAGAAGTTGATTCTAACAAAATTTTATTTTAATGGAAGAATCAGAGCATCAATTGGAAGCCTGAGAGTACCCTTATGAACAAATTTTATCATTCATTGCTTAATTTTCTTTTGGAATTTGAAGGCTAAAGATTACCAGTACATATATCCTCTGTTGTCACTGTATTTGATTCTGGTTCCCTGCATCTTGTGTATACATTTTTTCTAATGTGGGGAGAGGAAGGGAAATAACAAAATGCAGAAACAAGGATTCAGGTTGACCAAATGTAACAATGAGATGTACAATACACTATGTTGAAAATGAACTTCACAACTTTGGGATAGGGGAAAGAAAGAGTTGGGAAAGTACAGAGGGAAGGAAATGTAGTGGGAAAACAAAGGAGGGGGTAAGAATGCTCGACAGGAAATGTACTCATTACCTTGCTGTAAATGTAACCCTGTAACCCCTCTATACAGTATCTTTACAATAAAAAAAACATTTTTAAAAAGATTACCAGCTCATACTCCCATGGTTACTTTGCTATACCCCTTAAATGCTTCATATGGCTCAAAATGGGAAACCAAAAAGAAAGCAACTTTCAATATAGATTTCTATTGTTGTAACACTGAGATGCCAAATGCATTGCCAAGTGCACAGAAACCCAGATTACAGACATTAACCTCTAGAATTCTGAGTTGTCTTCTTTGGCTGGAAATCTCTTAATTGTATTATATACAATATGAAGAAATGTCCTGAAAAAATATTCATGGATAAAAAACAGTTCTACAAAATCAAGAAAATCAACAGTTCTACAAAACCAAGTCAAAAAGAGGAAAATAAAACAAGAAAAATTTTATTCCTGTTTATATAAAGCAAGGATTGAACTTGGGTCTACCAATAGTCTGAAGAAAAACAATTATTTAAGTGAGTTCTTATTATAAACATAGTAATATAATGACATACATGGTAAAATAGAACCTGATGATGAGCCAAGAACTCTGGCTGGGAAATTCAAGAAAATCTTTCTTGCACAATGTCATGATACATAGGAAGGGAGAAAACAAATACTCTGTAAAATGATGAAAAGTTTATGAAGTTCAGTAATCTCCAAATATTATGACCAAGGAATGTAAAGTATCAGGAACTAGGTAGCAGTAAATTGGAAAGTGAAATTGGAGTGATTGAAGTGGCCATATAACTTGGTATTATGTCACTTTCTTAATATGTACAGGGCCCTGGGTTCAATCCCCAGCACTAAAAAGGAAGGAAGGAAAAAGACCAATTGTGAGGTGGGCCTAGCACCATCATAGATGTTTTATTCTCTAGCCCATGATTGCATACTGTTGATTACACATTATTACTGCATGGGAGATTTTAACAGTTCAGTTGCCCAAGTCCCAGCCATTTTTACTTGTGTGCATACAGATGTATCAACATCAGCTGATATGACGTGGGGGCACCAGTAAACACCCAGGACAGAGATATCATGATAGTACACATGAGTCTAGAACTTGAAAAAAAGTCTATGAGTCTTTTATTTCTGCAGAAAAATAAATGCACATGGTATGTTAACCTAGGTATGGATATAGATTAGTCTGAGTTTAAATGTACCCATATACCAGTTTTGCAACCTTGAGTAAATTACCTACCTCTATTTACACCTCCATTTCCTGTTTTGGACATGGGAGCCAATGAGACTACAGTGCAAGTGTATTCACAAAGTGTTTTCTGGCTATGCATTTTAAAATTTATTATAACTGCCGTTAGTTGATTTGTTTATATAGTGTAAATTTGCACCAGGTGTTGATGAGCAAAGCAGAAGACGATGAAGTGTGCTGTCTTAGGTCTCTCATGTACTTGATGTAATTCCTTACACTCCAAAATTTATGAAGTCAGAGTTGGACAACAGGGCAATTTTAAAACTTTTCTCTATGGAGCCTTAGCATTTTTCAATATCAGAAGGACTCCAGAAAGATGGAAAATTAAAATAGAGAAACCGGGGCTGGGAAGGTGGCTAAGTGGTAGAATGCCGGCCTTGCATGCATGAGGCCCTGGGTTCGATTCCTCAGCACCACATAAGCAGAAAAAGCCAGAAGTGTGGCTGAGGGTCAAGTGGTAGAGCGCTAGTCTACAATTGAAGAGTTGAGGGACAGTTCCCAGGCCCAGAGTTCAAGCTCCACAACCGACAAAAAGAGAAAAGAAAAAGGGGGAAAATAAGAAAACACAACAGTCCTTTTCAACTGGCTTACTGTTAGTCCTTTTGACCTATGATGCCAAATTACCAGACACTGAATTGGTTATACACAACAAATTTATTTCTGCACTCTGGAGCCTGGAGGTCCAAGATTGCAATGCCAAGAGAGTCAGGATTTTTTTTTTTCCTGAGTGATGCACTGTACTAAAGATTAGGAGTCAAATCTATTTGGTTCTGTTTATTTAAATCCCAGTCATGAAGGCTTGCCTCCATGACTTAATTACCATCCACATACACACAAAGGCTCACTTCTGCCTCAAACTGTGATCCTCCTACTTCTGCCTCTTTTATCAATATGTGTCACGTTTGTTTTAGATGTTGATATATTCACCATACCAACAGCAAACCTCCTATACCTTCCAGAGTCTATGTCAGAAGTAGTTAGAATTATAGGCATGCACCATTATTTCAAGCTGAATTTTTCTAAAAATAAATCTTCAGTAGCTCTGCTAACAAAGAGATATTCACATAGTTATCTTTAGTCTTCAATTCTCTGCCTCTGGAACTTCTTTCTCATTTTTCTCCTCACTGAAGCCGGCAATTTTGTTATAACTCCAGTTTTGTTAATGCTTTCAAAATATTCCTTTTTAGTCTACATTCTTCATGCTTCATGATCTATATCATAGTGATTTTCCTTCCCAAAAATATTTGTCTCAGCCAGGAGAGGTGACTGATGCCTACAAACCTGAGGGGCTGAGATGTAAAGACTTTAGTTGGAATCCAGCCAAATATTTTCTATCTAAAAGGAAACTGGGTGCTTCTTAATAACATAAAAAAACATTATTTCATATTTGTTATAATAACATCTTACAAAATTTACAAGTATTCATTTGATAACTTTAATAGAAACAAGGAATTCAACATGAATATCTCTCAGGAAATCCAAGTCATTCATTACAACCCTAATTTGTTTTGGGGAGAGTTGAAATCTCATTCAGAAAACATAACCAAGTGCCATTGTTACATTCTCCGTTCTGTCATTATCAAACATGCTTCAGAGGAAACAGAACTAAACAGATATGAGTCCTGGAACATATTGTAAATGCCAGCATTGAATGATCTCTCCATGGTAAGAAAATCTTCACAAATTTTCATGCTCCTGAACAGCCCATCCTGTTGCTTTGCTTTGTGCCTGGATGAGTTTTCCCGTTTGTCCTTCTCTGGCACTTCTTCTAGGGCAGTGTGTGTCTTTTCCTTTATTCGGCCAATATGGAATCTTGTTTCCTCTTGCAAACATTCTGAGAAGCTATTGCCAGGCCACAAAAAGTACAAATAAAATTTTTATTCCATATTCTCCCCTCACAGTTCTCCTGACCTGAAAAACTGTTTACTGAACAAAATGGAACAATAATTGCACAGTGATACAAACCTGAAAGAACATTATTACACTACTCATAACACCAGAGAGGAACAAGTAGAGGAATCGTTATCTGCGTGTGACCAGTATCAATCGACCTACTGCTTCCATGTTTAAGTGGGACAACTAATAGATGTTTTTCTAACTGCCAGTGGCTCACACCAGCAATCCTAGCTACTCAGGAGTCTGAGATCTGAAGATTGTGGTTCAAAGAGAGCCCAGGATAGAAAGTCCTTCAGATTCTTACCTCCAATTAACTACCAAAGAGCTGAAAGTGGTACTGTGGCTCAAGGGGTAGAGTTCTAACCTTGAGCAAAGCGGCTCAGGGACAGCATGTAGGCCAAAGAAACAGCACACACACAAAGATATATGCTTCTAGATTTCCTGACTATATTCTTTTTCATAAGATGAAGATTTTGTAAGTCAAATAATCTTTTTTTGGGGGGGGGGGTCCGGTCGTGGGGCCTGAACTCTGGGCCTGGGCACTGTCCCTCAGCTCTTCAGCTCAAGGCTAGCGCTCTACCACTTGAGCCACAGCGCCACTTCCAGCTTTTTCTTTTTTGCTTATGTGGTGCTGAGGAATCGAACCCAGGGCCTCATGCATGCAAGGCAAGCGCTCTACCACTGAGCCACCTTCCCATCCCAAGTCAAATAATCTTGATGCCAATTAATAGCTATGCTGTCTTGGGCTTGTAATCCTCAACTTCATCTTCCTTGCCTGTACAATTAAGAAATTTTGCAAAAGTGGTGCAGTGGGCGAATCCAGTCATAATGTATGTGTGTGAAAATGTAACCAGGTAAATTGAGGGGGTGGGGTTGGGAAAGATAGAGAAGAATGATCAAATTGGTGACATACTTCAAGATGTACTCACAAACTGACATATTAAATTAAAGCTCCTCACAATAAAAAAATTAAAAATTAAAAAATTAATACTCCTTTGTTAGGGCCAAGACTCTGAGTTCAAGCCAAAGTACTAGCACAGAAAAAAATAAAGAAAAGCTTTCAGAAGCTCTTAGCCCACTGTGGTGAAAGGCCAGATCAGCTAAGTGCATGTGGCTCACACATGTCCTCCTACCTCATCAGGAGGCTGAGATCTGAGGATCGTGGTTTAAAGCCAGCCCAGGCAAGAAAGTCCTGGAGACTGATTTCCAAGGAACCACCAGAAAACCAGAAGAGGTGCTGTGGCTAAAGTGGTAAGCTGAAGAGCTGAGGGACAGTGCCCAGGCCCAGAGTTCGAGCACCATGACCAACACCTGCTTGGACCTCACTCTGTGGCTCTAGACAGAGTACTTTCTAATGGGCCCCTAGGATCGGGTCTCCCAATGTCTAGGTGTCTTCAGAGCAGCCTCTTTGGTGGCCTTTGTGTATGGGATGGGCCACAGTATCAGAGAAGGGTCCAGCCTTGGGGCATGGAGGTTATCAGCCGGGTCATCAGAATGGCATCAGTAATGGGTGCAGTGTGCATCTGAGCAGTAAACTGATGTCTCAGACCACAGTACTTGGCCAGGAGGGGCAGGAGTTGCAAGATGGCACAGCAGGTAACACCCACTCATGCGGGTATCACAAGAGCCTAAATCTGTCATGCACACCTTGGGCAGGTGTTCAGTTGGGCTCATGAAAGAGTTGTAGGATCAGGAATCCATAGCTGGCTGGCTGATGCTTGTAGCAGTTGCTATCCCAGGAGTCCCAGGTCTTGGAGCCCTGCTTTCCTCTCCAGTGCTTGGGGGCAGATGAAGGTCTGCAATCCTGGACCGACTAAAAAGGAGCATCCATAGTGTCCTGCCCTTGGTCCTATGGTCCTGTGCATGGATGGAGTGGCAGATTCCATGGACCTTACTGCCATGGCCCAGACCCACTCAGCCCAAGAAGGTCTTAGAAGAAACCACTTGATCTGCCTTGAGAGTTTACTATGACTATGCCTTAGGACTGCCCCCAGTTCTAGCTCGGCTCATCATTACCACCTTCCTCTCTCTCTGTGTGTGTGTGTGTGTGTGTGTGTGTGTGTGTGTGTGTGTGTGTGTGTGTGTGCATGTGCGTGCATGTGCATGCATACAGATGCACCCGTGCATCTTGGTGCTAGCCCTTGAACTCAGGGCCTGGGCTCTGGTCCCTCAGTTTTTTCGTTCAAAGATATCACACTACCACTTGAACCATTGCTTTTATTACAGCTTTTGGGTGGTTATTTGCAGACGAGAGTCTCACACACTTTTCTAGCCGGACTGGCTTTGCATGGTAATCCTCACATCTCAGCCTCCTGAGGAGCTAGGAAAAGGACAGCATCAGCTATTAGCATCTGGCCACATTTTCCTTCTTGGCTAAAACAGAGTACCTCTCTCCTAGCCGAGTACCCATCTGCAGCTATCCCTCCTACCCCAGGCTTCAGAGGAAACATTCCCTCCCCTGAGGACAAAGAAATAAGATCAAGTTTGAGCTTTATGTTCTCCACACAGTCAGGGGCTGCTGGGAGCTCATGTGGAGGTCAGAGGATCTAGGGCAGGGAAAGTAGACAATGTTTTACAACAGAAGAGAGTATGAGAAATCATCCTTGTAGCTAGATGCCAGTGGCTCATTCCTATAATCCTACCTACTCAAGACTGATGCCTGAGGATCAATCAAGATTCAAAGCTAGCCTGGGCAGACTCTTCTCTCCAATAAGTCACCAAAAAGCTGGGAAGCAGAGCTACTATAGTTCAAGTGGTACAGCACCAACGTGGTGCAAACAAGCTAAAGGATACCACCTAGGCTCTGAGTTCAAGCCCCGGGAAAACACACACACACACACACACACAAACAGTTACATGTGCATATACATGCACATACTCACGGTAATATCTTTAGCAGTTGCCAATGGCTCATCCCAGCTACTCAAGAGGCTGAGCTCTTAAGATGGCAGCTTGAAGCCAGCACTGGCAGGAAAGTCCATGAGACTCTTCTCCTCACTAAACTACTAAAAAAGATGAAAGGTGATCTGTGGCTCAAGTGGTACAGTGTTAGCTGAAGGACAGTGCCTAGGCCCTGAGTTCCAGCTCTGAGATGTTTTTACTTAATAGACACCCTTTGCCATCCCCATCCCCACAGGCCAGAAATCCAGATTTTGGTCATCCTAGATCTCACTTCCGCTACTGCCACTTCCACAGCACTGCCACAAATGGTCTGTGTGTGGCCAGCACTGGATTAAGAAGTGAACATACACAAGGGGGGGGCAGACCCAGGTCAAGGCAAATGCCCCAGAACATTGAGGTATTGGCCATACCACTCGCTCACCCCCCAGTTCCCTGGCCCTGGAATCTGAAGTCTGTGGCTCTGTATTCTGGGCATCTGGAATTGTCTAAAAGGAACTAGAGAGGCCCAGCTGGGGCCAGAAGATAGACTTTCCTGTGGTAAGGTACGTTGACATTTCCTAGACACTGATGGATACTTCCATGCCACCTTGGCCTCACTGCCCATGTAGTCCCACAAGCTCCTTGGAAGGGCGGCCTTCAGTCAGCTATAATGCTCAACTTGGCCAAAGCCACTGGCAACCACCCTTCCCCAACTCCACTGCCAGCCTCCAAGGAGGGACATGTAGCCAGAGGCCCAACTGAGGCAAAGGACAGGGGACAGGACATTGCATGACTGAGCCCCTGTACCCTCCCCACCTTGTGGCAGGGGAGAACCTATGCCAGCAGACCCTGCTAACCCAGAATCCCCTGGAGATAGCCAAAGATATGGATAACTAGACTTGAGCCCCAAAGAAAAGCTGGAATATACAGGTTTCTGGCAATTTAAGACTCATTTTAGACCCTGATAGGGGCTAAAGGCAAGATTGCTGTGGAGGAGGGGCATCAGAAAGAGGCAGATAGGCACCCAGGAAGGGGACAGAAAAGATGAGGAAAAAATTCTCTCTTTCTCTCTCTCTCTCTCTCTCTCTCTCTCTCTCTCTCTCTCTCTCTCTCTCTCTCTCTCTCTCTCTCTCTCTCTCTCTCTCTCTCTCTCTCTCTCTCTCTCTCTCTCTCTCTCACACACACACACACACACACACACCAAAACCAAACACGGGTAACCCAAGGCTTCAGCAGTCCCTGAGCACCTGAACATCCCAACCCTTGAGAATATGGCACTATCACCCTCAGACAACCTGTAGACAAAACTCATAGCCTCTCACATGTATAGAATGGCTCATGACACAGCATGCCATTTCCTACAGTACACAACACTAGGTAGAAAACTCAGCTACCTTATTCTTGGTTGTTGGTCATGGGGTTTGAACTTTGGGTTTGTGCGCAGCTCCTCAGCTCTTAAATTGAAGGTGCGCGGTCTAACACTTAAGCCACCTAGCAACTTCCGTTTTTCTGTTGGTACACTGGAGATAAAGTCTCACAGATTTTCCTTCCCAAGATGTGTTTGAATCGCGATCCTCAGATCTCAGCTTCCTGAGTATCTAGTATGACAGTTGTGAGCCACTGGCAATGTCTGGCTTCAGCCACCTTCTTATACCCAGGGGAAACCCTACTTTGTCAGGCCACAAACCACATGTAACCCTTCACTTCAGACTTTGACACCAGTATACAAAACCATTCTTCCATGGATGGAGAGAATATAAGTGACATTACCCACTCACCTCTATTCCCATTCGCCCACTCCCTGCCTAAGAAAGGCCACGAACTGTGGAGTTCTTGGTAAAGCAATGCCCACCATGCTGTAACTTCACACTTGGGCAAATCTGGGGAGTTCTTAGAAATGTCTGTACACTGAGGCCAGCAACTGGTCTCCCAACCACAGAAACCCCACTACTTCACCATATCTTGCAGGCAAGGAGTGTCTTCCATTCTTGGTTTTTTTTTTTTTTTTTTTTTGGTTGAAGGGCTTGAACTCAGGGCTTGATGATGAATTTTGCTCATGACCAGTGCTCTACCATTTGAGCCATAGTGCCGCTTTTGGTTGGAGATTGAAGATGAAACTCTCATGGGATTTTCCTGCAGTTGCTGGGGAAACAAGATCCTCTGGATCTCAGCCTCCAGAGTAGCCAGTATGACAGGCATGAGCCATCGGCGCATGGTTTATGGTGTGTCATTCTCTAGAATTTCCAGCTAGTCCTCCTCTAGACACTACCACCTAGTCACTTCTCTAGATCCCTCAGGGACAGCAAAGGAGGCTCGGAATCTGGGTAGGGCCATAGGCATTTAAGGGCTCCTTCCACATCGTTATCCCTCTCTAAGCTCCCATCCACCTCCTCTGGATGGCCTGGTCATCTGGTGCAGATCAGACCCACTAGGACTTCTGGGTTCTGCCCTGTATGCCCCCACCCCACCCAACCTGTATCTGAGGATTTCTAGGGCTAGTTGCTACATGTCCTGTTGGAAGATGATGGGAGGGTTGCTGATAACTGGGTCTAAGGGATCCTAGGGAAGAAGGTGTCCAGCTCCCCTGTGTCAAAGAAGGAGACACAAAAAATGGATGGATCTACCAAGAGCTACAAGGCATAGCCATCCACCTGTGACCAAGGTCCCTCAGAGTGCTGTTTTATGTTGACAGTCCTGGGGCTTGACTTCGGGGCCCGGACGCTGTACCTAAGCTTTTGCTCTATGTGAGCGCTCTTCCACCTGAACCTAGGTGCCACTTCTAGGAATCAAACCCAGGGTTTCATGTGTGCTAGGCGCGCCCTCTACTGCTAAGACAACCCTGGATCCAAACCTGGATAGCTTTTCTTCTGTAACCCTTCAGGCCTGTCTCAGGAAAGTCTTTCACATCTGTACCGTGTGTCTCAGCAGCAGCCCTGGCTGGAAATGAACATGCTCCTCTATGTTGTCCTTTATGTACAGCTTCTTTGCTCTCTGTGATTTCTGTCAGATCTTCCTTGTTAAGCACGATCCCTTTTCAAGTGCTGCTTCTAAGAAGCCTGGTCCAATTACCCTGGAAGAGTGGGGTCTTCTCTGCTCTGCAGGCTGCTGGCTTTGTCACGCTCTGCCTTCCTGCTCATGTGGGTTGAGAGCACATGAAGGGGAAGCCCTGGCTTCCACCACTCAATAACTGAAGGCTCTGATACACTACCCAGGGACCGGTGTTGTATCACACTTTGTGAGAGGGCTCTCGAGGCCCAGGCAATCTGGGGGCAACAAGATAGATCCATTTCTTTGTGTGGGCTTGAACTCAGGATCTGGGAGCAGTCTCTCTGAGTTTTTGTGCTCAAGGCTGGTGCTCTACCACTTGAACCAAAGCTCCACTTCTGAATTTTTGGTGGTTCCATGGAAAGAAGAGTCTCACCAGCTTTCCAGCTTATGGCTGGCTTTGATCTCTGACCCTCAGATGTCTGCCTCCCAAGTAGCCAGGACATCAAGTGTGAGCATGAGCCAGAGGTGACTGGCACCAGAGCCTTTCTTTTGAGCTTCTGTTTATCTCATGTCAACTAGCAATCTCTAGTTAAAATACACAGTTACAGGGGATCAAGTTCCTCTCCTAGTTCAGTTAATCCAAGGAGATAAAGTGTCTTTGGAAAAGGCTAGTCTGAGTTGGCCTGGGTGAGCGCAGGCATGCGCACGCGTGTGCACGCTCGTGTGTGTGTGTGTGTGTGTGTGTGTGTGTGTGTGTGTGTGTGTGTGTCTGTGTGTCTGTGTGTCTGTGTGTGTCTGTGTGCGTGTGTATCTAAGTTTCGGGGATACCTACCCTATCTCTCCAGTGCCTCATCCTCCCAAAGGTGAGTACATCCAGGATCCCCAGCCCAAGAAATGCAGGTAGGTGAGGGTTTATAAGGTCATATCGAGTGGAATGATCTGACTTCGATCCTGCAAGTGAAGCCTGGAAAGATAATGGAGAGAAGGAGAGGTTTAGAGGAACATCAAGAGAAGCCCATTACCTTTGGCTACAAGTACCAGAGAGAAGACTCAATCCACCCTTCTTGAAAGTAAGATAACTGGTGCACACTATTCATTTATTTCATTATTTTTTTGTGAGTCCTAGGGCTTGGATTCAGGGCCTGGGTGTCATGCCTGAGTTTCTTTTACTCAAGGCTTAGGCTCTACAACTTGAGCAACAGCACCATATCTGGCTTTTTTTTGGGGGGTGGGGTGTTGGTTTATGGGAGATAAGAATTTCACAGACTCTCCTGCCTGGGCTGGCTTTGAGTCGCGTCCATCAGACCTCAGCCTCCCCAATAGCCAGGAGAATGTGTGAGAACCACCGGCACCTGACCACCACCATCTATTTATAATCCCCTAGGGCCAGTGCTGGACCACCTGCACTGCACCCCCCTTGTTGTGAGTGGGAAGCAGACATGGGTGGGTTTGATACTTCAACAGCCTACGTACCTTTGAGCATTGTTCCAGTTCAGTCTGATGGCGGCTTCCTCGTCATACACAGCAATGACCTGGCTCTGTCACAGAATAAAATGTCCCCCAGGAGGTGTCAATTCTGGGGTCTTTCCTCTTCACAGCACCCCCACTCCCTGAAACAACACACCCCAGAAAAGCAAAATAGACATAGAGTGAATTCATTTTCTTATAACCAGGGTCTGGCCAGAAAGGTAGCAGTGGGGAATGCCGATCCATACCAGCCTGAGCATATATTAAGTTTCTATCTTGGAAATGCCCAAGACAGAAAGTCTTGGCTCAAAATGGTAGAAGACCTGACTGGCAAGCCTAAAACCTTGAATTCAAACCCTAATATGCTAAAAAGAATCAGAGGACCCATTCCAGAGGCTCATGACAAAAATCCTAGCTACTCAGGAGGCTGAGATCTGAAGATCATAGGTCAACCTTTAAAATAGGTTTGGCCTCGGCCATCAGACATCATGATGAGAAGACCCAAAGTCTGACCCATGACTGTGCGCTCCATACTAAGAGGGATTTCATACTTACTAAGTGCTGGCCATGCTTTGTGTCCCCCTGGGGAGCCATCCCCTGCGGGCCCAACCCCCAGTTCCTCCCAAGCTCCCTCTGCCACCAATCAGGCCCAAGGGAGTAGTCAGCTCCAGGGCACACAGATACCTTGGTCTTATAATTTAATGGTGCTGAGTTCCCATCAAGCATCTCTCCCTTCCAGGTCCCCAGACCTCAGCCAGAAAGCCTATGTACCCCCCAAAGAAAGCAGGCAGAAGTTACCAAAGGGTCCAGCACTCATTGTTACAGCCCACATCTACACACACACACACACACACACACACACGCATGAACACACACACACACACACAAACACACACACACACACACACAACCAGCAGGGGTGGTTCATGTTTGTCTTCCTTGCTACTCAGAATGCTGAGGTTTGAGGATCACGTTTCAAAGCCAGCCCATGCTGGAAAGTCTGTGAGGCTCTTAACAACAGTGAACCACCAAAAAGCCAGAGGTGGAGCTGTGGCTCAAGTATCAGAACAATATCTTTGAGCACAAAAGCTCAGGAACAGAACCTAGGCCCTGAGTTCAAGGCCCAGGTCTTCTACCTCCAAACACACAGAGACACAGACACAGACAGTCAGAAAGACAGACAGACAGACACACAAGCACACACACACACACACACACACACACACTCACACACACACACACACACACACACACACACACACACACACACACACACACACACACACACACGGACAGCCCAAGGATTCAGCAGCTCCTGAGAACAGAACCATGAACTCTCTCCATTAGGATCACATCCCACCCTCAAGAAGGTGGCACTACAGACATCAGACCCACTATAGACAAACCAGTAAGCCTCTCACGTATCTGGAATGTCTCATAGTCCACCATGGCAGTTCCTACTGTACACACTACTATGCAGAAAACTTAGCCCCCTCTTTTTTGTAGTTGGTCATTGAAAGACCCCAGACTCCTGGGATACTTTCGTCAATGGGAGGGCACCCCAGAAAACTCAGACTCCAGGCCAGGAGATGCAATAAGCAAGAGGTGTTTATTTGACGTTTGCGCAAACGTACTCTCTGTCCCGAGCAGACAGGGAGCCCCCAGCAGCAGTTACAAGCCTTTTTAAAAGCAAAAATCACAAGATTAACGCATAACACAAAGCATCCCATGATTGGTCCATTTAAAGGTCATCATATATGCCAACAGTCACTTTGCCACGCGGGAAATTTTGTAACACTCTTTGTAAAATGACTGGCCCATGGTTGGTTTAAGGGGGGGTTTACATGGTTACAGGCCTATGATTGGTTGACATTTGGATTAGCTTGTGGTCTTGCCAGGTGGTCGTTAAATCAAGGTCCTGTCTGGGGAATTTCTAAATGGGAACTGAGGAACACATACTGTCTGTTCTTTATCTACGACCACTGACCTTGTCCTGGGGCCGGCATCTGGTCCCTGAAACTTCTTAACTCATTTTTGGGAAGGGAAGGGTCAGTGCCAGTGTAAACAAGTTTACAGAAGCAGAATCAGCAGTTAGCAAATTAGCAAATGCTAAAATGGACGCAGCCCTATTTTTTCTAATTCTTCAGTCATGAGGATTGAACTCGGCCAGGGCGCTGTCCCTCATCTCTTCAGCTGAAGGTGAGTGCTCTCCCACTTGAGCCACAGAGCCAATTCCTGTTCTCTGGTGGTCCATTGGACATCAGTTCTCACAGACTTTTCTGCCCATGATAGCCTGGAACTATGTTTTCACATCTCAGACATCTGTGTAGCGAGGATGTGAGTTGTGAGGCATCAGCGGCTTCTGGCTTCAGCCACCTTCACATACCCAGAGGAAACCCATCCTGGTCAGGCCACAAAATTCTTGCAATCCTTGACTTCAGACTTTGTCACCCAACATCCAAATCTATCCTTCAATGGAGAGAATACAGACACAACAATCCCACCCCTAAAACCATTCGCCCACTCCCTGCCTGTCACAGGCCATGACTTCTTGAAGCTGTGGCTTCAAACTGGGGCAAACTTGGGGAGTTCTTAGAAATGTTTGTATAGTGAAGCCAGCACCTTGTCTCTCAACCAAAACACCCCCCCTCCTCTTCCCCCCCACCCGGCCACACTTCCCCCATCCTTTGCAGTTGTGGAGCTTGAACTCTGAGTATGGGTGCTGTCCCTGAGCTCTTCAGCTCAAGGCAAACAATCTATTACTTGAGCCACAGCACCTCTTCAGGTTTTCTGGGTGGTTCATTGGAGATAAGAGTCTCAGGATCTTTCCTGCCGAGGATAGCTTTGAACTGTGATCCTCAGCTCTCAGCTCCTGAGTACCTGAGATGACAGCCATGAGCTACTGGCACCCGGCCAAAGATACTTTTCCATTCCTTTCACCCTGTCCCCTCAGGTAATTGAGATCTAAGGATTACAGTTGAATGCCACCCTTGGCAGCAAAGTCCATGAGAACACTTTTCCTACAATTAAACACCCAAAAAAGTTGGAAGTGGAGCTGTGGCTCAAATGGTAGAGTGCTAGCTTTGAGCATCAAAGACAAGGGATAAGACCCAGGCCCTAGCTTCAAGATTTTTCTAGCAAAGACTCACCCAAGAAAGTGAAACAGGTGGGCACACAGGAGCTCAAAGTTCACACATAATACTCAAGACTTCCAGAACTGACCCCATTCTTTGATTCTCTAGATTCTATGTCTTACACAGTGGCAGTCTTATATGGGACTGACCATGCACCAAGTTATGATATTAAAGTACAATCTCATACTGAGGATCCCCTGACCTTATCAAGGACTCAGGATCTCTCACTGTCCTGCCTTGACACTGGGCAGCAAGGTGAGTCCTAGTTATCCAACCACACGATGTGGGAATGGAAGGATTTCTCGGCCAAGGGACTGGAGGGCTCTAGGTCCCTCTCTCTAAGGAAAAAGGAGAAAAGGGCTGATCCATCCCAAGAAAGTTCGTGGGTTTTGAGTATCCTCAAAGCAACAACACTGCTCCGAGCCCAGTTCCTCTTGTTTTCCCACCAGCCTCCCCATGCTTGCCCCACCTTCAGTCAGCCCTCTCTGAATCCCAGATCTGCCAGGTAGACTAAAGGCTGAGCCAGCAAAGAGACCCACATCTGCCTCTGAGAATGGCAGTCACGTGGTCCTAGCACCCCCTAGAGGAAGTCCAGCGTCCCAACTCCCACCTCATTCCCTGGCTGTCCTCTGCTTTGTCTCTGGTGGAGGAATGAAAACCGGGGGTGTCATCTTCAGATTCAGCCATTGAAAGTCCCAGTCCCCAAAGATGTACTGCACAGGCATCCTGCAGTGGACAACAGCCAGGCAGTCAATAGTGAACCCAAGGAGGCAGGCTCTTAATAGAAGTGTGGCTGGGTCAAGCACTCTATAACTTGTGATCTGTGTTGTCAGGCAAGGTCATGGCTCCAATGTCCTGACATACCTGACCTACGATCGTCCTCCCCCTTCATCTTCCTGCTTATCCCTTGCCCTGCCCCTGAAACTCCCTCACCCCAACACCTCCCTAGCCCTTAGACACTTTCTTATTATCTGACTAGAAAATAACTTGCTGGGGCCAGGATGATTGAAACTTGGTGACTCACCGTGAGCCCTGAGGCTGCTTCTCCCCAGCAATTGGTGACCACAGAGCTCCTGGATATCATGAAGTTGCTGAAGGTCAGTGGTTTACTCCTACATACTGGCTTTAGGCTCTGAAATGCTACCCACAGGAATTGTGAATGGATGGCTCTCTCGATCCAGGGACGCAAAACCAAGGCTCGCATGCTCTCTTCTTCCTTCCTTTCCTCTTTTTTCCCCTTCATCCTTCCCTCCACTCTCTCTGATTCCTTTTTTTCTTTTTATTTTTTATTGTTAAAATTATGTTCAGAGGGGTTATAATTACATGGGCAAGATAATGAGTACATTTCTTTCTTTTTTTATTGTGAGAATACCATACATAGGAGTTACAATTACATGGGCAAGATAACTCGTACATTTATTATCAAACATTGCTGTCATCTACTTGTTTCCCCTTCCCATCCCTTCCCATACTCCTCCACTCCCACACCCAATCCTCCCCCCCACTCCCAAGCAAAGTTGTTAAATTCGTTTTTTCGACATAATGACTTGTACATCTCATTGTTGCAAAGGTTCCACCTGTATACCTAGTAAAATGATTTGTTTCTTTCCCTCCACAAATTACACCAATATCAAATACAGTGAAATACATAGGGGAGGGACATTCAAAGCAAGATAGAAATCATCTGATAAATATGATAGTAACAATTGCATGAAAGGAAAAAAAAACAAAAAAAATATTTGAATACTTATCTTGGGGTATATTCCACTAACATCAACTTCTCTGACCTTTTCTGCTTGACTCAGACATATACTAGTTATTGCAAATAAGGGAAACCATGGGACCTATGTTTCTTTGGGACTGGCTTACTTCACTTAATATAATTTTTTTCAAGTCTTTCCATTTCGTAACAAATGGGGCAATGTCTTTCTTTCTGATGGAGGCATAGAATTCCATTGGGTATATATACCACATTTTCTGGATCCGTTCAACTACTGAGGGGCAACTGGGTTGCTTCCATATCTTAGCTATAGTAAATAATGCTGCAATAAACATAATTGCGTAGGTAGCTTTAGTGTGGCCTTGTTTGTGATAATTTGGGTAAATGCCCAAAAGTGGGATTGCTGGGTCATAGGGAAGCTCTATGTGGAGTCTTTTGAGGAACCTCCATACTGCTTTCGAAACTGGTTGAACATGTTTACACTCCGACCAACAAAGCAGTAAGGTTCCCTACTGTCCACATCCCCTCCAGCATCTATTGTTATTAGAGTTCTTGACTATATCCATTCTAACTGGGGTGAGGTGGCTAGGGAGGTTGAGCATTTCTTCATGTGTCTATTGGCTATCCTTCATTTCTCTTCAGATAAGTTTTTCTTTAAGTCTTTAGCCCACTTAATTGTTGGGAAGGTGTTTCTTTGAAGATTTGTTGTTGGGGATTTATTTTTTTTTGAGTTCCAGGCATATTTTAGATATGAGACCCTTGTCTGTTGTATGGCTCGTGAAGAACTTCTCCCAATCCGTGAGCTATCTATCGATCTTGGTAGCTATGTCCTTTGCCATGCAGAAGCTCTGCAATTTCATGCAATCCCATTTGTCCAACTTTTCTTTGATGTGTTGTGTTTCTGGGTCTCTATTAAGAAAATTTCAGCCTGTGCCAAGGAGTCCTAGGGTGTCTCCTATTCAGAACCAACACTGTTTTGTTAATTCTTTTTCTTTTTTGATTCTAATTCATTTAATTCTGATTTAATTTTGATTATTTCTTTCTGTCTAGTAGATTGGGGTTTATCTTGCTTGTCTTTTTCAAGGAGGCTCAGCTGTTCATTAAATTGTTAGTTTCAGATCTCTCCAATTTGTTGATGTAGAAACTCAGAGCTATAAACTTGCCTCTGAGTATTGCCTTTCTGTGTCCCAGAGGAGCTGGTAGTTTGTGTGCTCATTTTTATTGAATATCATGAACACTTGAATTTCCTTTCTAATATCTTCCATGACCCACTGGTGATACACAGTGAGTTGTTCAGCCTCCATGTGTTACTTTCTTTGTTGGCTTTTGGTGTTTAATTCTAATTTTATTCTCTTGTGGTCTGAGAGAATGCAAGGTATGACTTCAATGTTTCTAAATTTGGACAAGTTTGCTTTCTGGCCTAACATGTGCTCTATTTTGGAAAATATTCCATGTGCTGGTGAGAAGAATGTGTATTCTGATGCTGCTGGGTGAAATATTCGGTAGATGTCTGTTAAATCTATTTGATCTATACAGTTATTTTTGTCTGCGGTCTCTCTGTTGATTTTTTGCTGAGTTTATCCATGTAGTGGAGATATTGGTGTGTTTATGTCCCGGACAATTAATGTCTTTGGATCTATTTGAGATTTGATAGAAAGTGTTTCTTGCACAAATTTTGGTGCTCCATTGTTTGGAGAATAGATATTTAGAATTGTAATATTCTCCTGAAGGAGAGATCCCTTAATTAGTGTATAGCGACCTTCTTTACCCCTTCTAACTAATTTTAATATGAAGTCTATTTTATCTGATATTAGGATTGCAACTCCTGCCTGTTTATGCGGAACTATTTGCTTGGTAGATTTGTTCCAGCCTTTCACATTCAAAATGTGTTTGTTTTTATGGGCAAGGTGTGACTACTGAAGGCAACAGATAGAAGGATCTTGCTTTTTAATCCAACTAGACAGTATATGTTGCTTAATTGCAGAGTTAAGCCAGTTAATGTTAAGAGATAGGATTAAGAGGTATTTAGGAGTTCCTGCCATTTTATCCACTTTCTTGGGAGTTGCGGCACCTGGGTTCTTCCTATGGTTCTTGAATTCTCAGTTTGGGTGTGGTATCATTGCCTTTACTGTGGTCCTGTTGGTTTTCTATGTTTAGGACATTTTAAGTACCTTTTGTAGGGCTGGTTTGGTGGAGATATATTATTTCCATTTTTCTTTGCTATGGAAGGTTTTTATTTGACCTGAGGTTATGAAGGAGAGTTTAGTTAGGTAAAGTATTCTTGGTTGATAGTTGTTTGTCTTTAGTGTATGCCAGGCTCTTCTTGCTTTGATTGTCTCTGCTGAGAAATCTGAGGTGATTCTAATTGGTTTCCCATTATAGGTGATTTATCTTTTCTCCTTCACTGCATTAAGGATCCTTTTCTTGGTCTGAATTGATCCTTTGCGGATTATAATGTGACGGTATGATGTCCTGTTCTGGTCTGGTCTATTTGGAGTTCTAAAAGCTTCTTGTATCTGAATGGGCCTATCTTTTTGCACGTTTGGGAAGTTCTCGGCTAGGAACCTGTTAAACAAATTTCCTAGACAAATAACTTCTGTCTCTAGGTGTACCTCTACACCCATTATGCTCACATTAGGCCTTCTGATGGTGTCTTCCAAGTGTTGAAATAGATCTATCTTATTTCTTGGACTTGTCTTGGATGGTATATTCTTTCTCTATAATATCTAGGTTGTCTTAAATCCACGAGTTTTGATCTTCTGCATTGTCTAACATACTGCCAAGACTTTCTACTTTGTTTGTTTTTTCTCTTCTAATTGATTGGCTTTAATGGCTTCAAATTCTTTGTTGTAACTTTGTTTTAGATCTTGTGAGAACTTCTCTACTTCCTTAATTTGATGTTTCGTGTTTATTCTCAAATCAGTTAGTAGATTTGTTATGGTTTCCTTGGACTCTCATTCCTTCTGACTGGCTCCACTGAGCATCCCCTTCCCGGTCTCCCTGATTTTTTTGGGGGGAGGCGTCAGGTCATGGGGCCTGAACTCTGGGCCTGGGTGCTGTCCCTCAGCTCTTCAGCTCAAGGCTAGCACTCTACCACTTGAGCCACAGCGCCTCTTCTGGTTTTTTTCTTTTTGCTTATGTGATGCTAAGGAATTGAACCCAGGACCTCATGCATGCAAGGCAAGCACTCTATCACTGAGCCCCCTTACCAGCCCATGTCTCCCTGATTTCTTTCAGCTCTCTGTTTTTGTATTCCATGAATGCCTCCATTGATATTTATCTATTCTCAGCCCTATCTCTCAGTCCCTGTATTTCTCTTTGATTAGCAACCTCACGTTCATGCATTTCCTGTAGTTCTCATTGTATGTTCTCAGCCTGTTCACACCATTGCTGACTTGCTCTTTGTCTGTTCTCAGCCAGCTCACGTAATCGTTATCTATCTCTTTGACTGATCTGAACCTGCTCACGCAATTCCTTTATTTCTCTTTGAGTGTTCTCAATCTGCTCAGGAAATTCCTATATCAATCTTTAAGTAGCTTCCTCATGCTCATGAGACTCCTGTACTGATCTTTGGTTTGCCTCCTCTTTCTCCCTATCATGCTCACACTGAGAACTTTGCATGTCTTCACTCTTTTCATTTATACTGTTTACATGCAGTGTTTGTAGATCTTTTTGGGAACTCTCTTCTGCATTATTCATTATCTCATCTCTCTCCTGATTGTAAAGAGTGGGAGTTGAGATCCCCGGGATTGCCATTTTTCTTGTGTTTCTCCAGCTTGTTCCGCCCATTTGGGATGAGAATAACACCAGTTTTGTGCTAGAACACTATAAAATAGTGTTTGATAGGTAACTATCAAACAAAGTCTGTAGTTGCACAGTCAAAAGTCTGCAGATACAGTCTTGCTCAAGAGATACAATCTATTGAACATTAAACAACTATGTCTTAATGGCCTAAGAATAGCAAAGGAGAATTTGGCAACCAGAAATTATTATATTTAGTGAAAATGTGGGGAAAAATAGTATTAGAGGGATGTGGGAAGATGAGGGAGAGTTGAATTAACCATGTCCTCATCTCAAAGAGGGAAATGGATTGGACAGAATGATAGCAGAGAGAGGAAAAAAGGAAAAAAGAAAAAGAAAGAAAAAATAAGGAAAAAGAAGAAAAAGAAAAAAGAGAGAGAAGTAAACAATGGAAAAACAAATATTTACAATTAAAAAGTGAAACCCTTAAAAACTGCAAGTTTGACGGAATAGTATTCAGAGAAGAATGAGGACAGGATGAAAGGAGGGAGGGATAGAAAGGAGACATGAACAAGTAGAAAAATGAAAATGTTTAAAATATTATATGTTTATAAAGTGGTAATACTGCTATTAAAAAATTAAGTCTAAGAGGTTTTGAATTAACAAATTTCTGGATTAAGTGTGTACACAATGGAGGATAAGATCTAATAATCGATGACGGGTATATTTGAGAGTCAGCAGAACAGCAATTAAGTCATGCAGAAAAGAATGACAAAGAAGAAGTGAAAATAATGAGAAAAGAAAGAAAAAGAAAAGGATCCAAAGGTCAATACAGAAAAAAAAGCACACACATATACACCTAAAATAAAATTTATATGAGGAAAAAATAATATAAAACAAAAAGTTTTAAAAATTAAAGTTAAAAAAATTAAAAATAAGGTACAAAAAAGGTCTATTCTGTATCTCCCTTGTGTCCATAACCAGTCTCTTGGTGGAGTCTCTGGTCTGCTTGTGGTGTTTCGTTTTCCTGCGGCTTGATCGGTTAATTAAGTCAGTTTGTTTGGGCATGCTGAAAAATGCTCTGCTTTTCCCAGGATTTTGTGATCCTCCTCCCAGGCTAGTTCAGTGGGAGAGCGATCTGTTTTGAGTATCGCAGAAGAGGGAGATGGCTGTGCCCTCTAGTTTGGAGATGATGACATGAGGCTAGGTTCTGGGTTGAGTTGAGGCCTTTCAGCAAACAGTAGGTCTTCCCTGAGGGGCTAGCTTCTGAGACATTCTCAGAATCCAGCCTCGAGCCTTTCTCAGGGTTATGTTTACTGAATTTCAATTGATTGTCTAGGCTGCTGTAGTGAGGGGCAGCCTGTGGCTCTGTTTACCCAATGAAGAAAGCCACTCCTGGGGGGAGAATTTCCTCTGCTTGGGGTGGGTGATTATTTCCTGGGAGGGGTTGAGCCTGGTAGGTCTGGGCAGGTTCCTCTGACCTGCTAAATGACTGTCTTGTTTTCTCCCAAGGCCTGAGTTGGAGCTGGCAGCTCATCCAGGCCTTTGTGTGTATCAAGATGGAGATTAGTTTTGAGAAAATTATAATTAAAAGCACTAAGTGCATAGCCTAAAGACACACAGTGAGGAAGGAAATGAGTCAAAGTTTCCAAAAACCTTTCAGCAATACAAAAATGGTAGGTAAAATCTCTCGATTCTCTTATAGTCTCAATTCAATACTCATATTGTCCAATAAATACTAACATAACAATTATGCTCATGGTAATTGCTTTTTGTCACATTTTGTCTTCAACACAGACTGTGTTGGTGACATTGGGTTATCATGCACAAACTGAGATTATAAATTGAGGTCCAAAGAGAGCCAAATTTCTTCTGTTCCACAGTTTTAGTATCCTTTTTAAAAGCACTAAAACTTTTACATACCATCAGTTACTGTCTTGCAAGAATCCGAAAATGAAATAATTTCACATATAATCACTCCAAAATGCTTTAAAAGTAGGAAATGATAAAAGCGGACTTTGTGAAGTAAAGTTTCTTCTACTTTTAAAATTATTCTTAAAGCCATGTGCTGGTTGGTCACTCCTGTAATCCTGTCCACTCGGCATATCTACTTAGGAGCTTGACATCTCTGGATAAGTGTTGGAAGCCAATCAGGGCAAAAACAAAAACAAAAACAAAACCATAAGATTATTTTTCAAAAATTTAAATGAACTAGAAAAGGGCCAGGAATGGAGATGTAGCTAATATATTAGCTGACCAATCTAGAGAGGCAAGGCTTAGCGAGTCCTTGAAGCCCTTAGTTCAAACTCTGTGCACACCAACAATAATGTATGCACACACACAAGCATGCATGTGCACACACACACACACACACACACACACACACACACACACACATTCAAAATATCTTCTGGTCAGTGTACTGCATTCATTTCTTTGTTAACGATATTATATGGGTAAAATAATAGAAATAAACTCTTTCATCTGAGAACATTTTTAAACTTTTTTATTGTAAAAATACTGTACAGAGGGGTTACAGTTACATGAGCAACGTAATGAGTACATTTCCTATCAAGCATTGTTACCTCCACTTTGTTTTTCCCCCACCATCCCTTCCCTTCCACCTCCACAAGTACACTCCTCACCACTCCCCATCCCAACCCGGCCTAAATTGTAAAGTTCGTTTTTCAACATAGTGTCTTGTGCATCTCATTGTTACAATGAGTCAACCTGTATCCCTATTTAAGCATTTTGCTTTTTCCCTTTCCCTCCCCAAATTAGAGAAGTGTATATACAAGATGCAGGCGCAATGACATCAAATACAGTGAAAACAGGAGTTAAGTTGTGTGTAAGGACCATATAAAGATTTAAAAAATCACATTGTACTTTATAATTACGTTAGAAACAACAGCAAGAAAGAAAAAAAAACACCCGTGTTCCTATCTTGAAGTTCATTTAGCTTAACATTACCTTATCTAGTCATATGCACATAGTTTTTTTTTTTTTTTTACCATTACTGCTTATACCAGACATATATTTACTTAATGCTAATAAGGGATACCATGGGTCCTATGATTCTTTGGATTTGCATTTTTTCCATTTCGTAACAAATTGGGTGATGTCATTCATTCTGATGGATGATAGAATTCCCATACACACACACACACACACACACACACACACACACACACACACACACACACACACACACACACACACCATTTTCTTGATGCATTCATCTCCTGAGGGACATCGGGGTTTGTTCTATATCTTAGCTATGGTAAATAATGCTGCAATGAACATAGTTGTGCTGGTAGTTTTAGTATCGTCTTGTTTGTGTGGATCATTTCGGTGAATGCCCAAAAGTGGGATTGGTGGGTCATAGGGGAGCTCTATGTGGAATCTTTTTTTTGTGTGTGAAAATATTGTACAGAGGGGTTACAATTACATGGGCAAGATAATGAGTAAATTTCTTATCAAGCATTGTGGCCTCCTTCTTTGTTTCCCCTTCCCATCCCTTCCCATCTTCCTCCTGCCCCCCCATCCAATCTTCCCTGCTCCCCCACCCCCACCAAAGTTGTAAAGTTTATTTTCGAGTTGTACATCTCATTGTTGCAATGGGTCCTCCTGTATCCCTATTTAAACGATTTGTTTTTCTCCTTCCCCTCCACAAATTATAACTACATCAAATACAGTGAAAGCAGGGGTTATTCTGTGGGGGAGGGACATACAAAGCAACAAAGAAATAATCTTATAAATGTGTTAAAATCAATTGCATGAAAAAAAACATGTGAATACATATATTAGGGTTCATTTACCTAACATCAACTTATCTGAACTTTTCTGCTTGACTCAGAGCTATACTAGATACTGCAAATAAGGGAAACCATGGGACCTATGTTTCTTTGGGACTGGTTTATTTTGCATAATAGAATTTTTTCCAAGTTTTTCCATTTCCTAACAAATGGGGCAATATCATTCTTTCCGATGGAGGCATAGAATTCCATTGTGTATATATACCACATTTTCTTGATCCATTCATCTACTGAGGGGCATCTTGGTTGGTTCCATATCTTAGCTATAATAAATAGTGCTGCAATAAAAATATTCGTGCTGGTAGCTGTAGTGTGGTCTTGTTTGTAAACATTTGAGTAAATACACAAAAGTGGGATTGCTGGGTCATAGGGGAGCTCTATGTTGAGTCTTTTGAGGAACCTCCATACTACTTTCCAAAGTGGTTGAACAAGTTTACACTCCTACCAAGAATGCAGTAGGGTTCCCTTCTTTCCCCATCCCCTCCAGCATCTGTTGTCAAAATGTGGACTGCCTCACGAATTTGTATGTCATCCTTGCACAGGGCCCATGCTAATCTTCTGCGTATTGTTCCAATTTTAGTGTATGTGCTGCCGAATTGAGCACAGACCATTTTTTATATATAAAGTGTAATTGATTTTCTTAAACTAGATAATTCAACAAAAAGTAAGTTCAAAAGTATTGTCGTGAAATTTTAGAACTATATATTTCTTACATAAGCACACATTTAAGAATAAAGTCAAGATTGATAATGTCAAAAACAAAATAATTCCATATATTAGTTGTTTAAGAGATGTGTAGCTAGAGGAAATCAGTTATTCTATACAAGTCACCTGTCATAATGAACACTGCAGCAAGTGTTATAGTTTGTTAAAAATTTTAATGTTTTGGGCTGGGAAGGTGGATCAATGGTAGAGCACTTGCCTTGCTTGCATGAGGCCCTTGGTTCTATTCCTCAGCACCACATAAGCAGAAAACAAAAGCCGGACATGGTGCTGTTGTGGCTCTAGTGGTAGAGTGCAAGCCTTGAGCTGAAGAGCTGAGGGATAGTACCCAGGCCCAGAGTTCAGGACTCACGACTGGACCTTCCTCCAAAAAATTTAATGTTCTAAATATGTTTAATTTTGGGAATTTGCTTATATATGCCAAAATTAAGACTTTTTGTCAGGTCATAAAACTTTTCCATAAAGTATTTAAGATTTATGGTACCAGACATATACTACTAAGTATGTCCAATTCAGAGTTTATAGAAACGTTACTAATGAGAAGTTGCAAAGTCTTGTGTAAAGAAACAGAGCAAAGAATTAAGACTTTTACTACAAAGCTTCTGTTACAAATTTAGGGCTTCCTTTCTTTATATGTTAGTGAGGAACAAATGATGACATAAGCCATATATAAATTATGAGATGAGAAATAAATAGTAATCTTAGAGGGCAACTTTAAAGACTTCTCATAGCCTATACAATTCGTTGAACATCATAATTTTAGCCAGTTTTAAATGTACAGGAATATCAGAAATAGTAAAATCTAATATGTAGTACACTTGAAATACTGGAAACACTGGTATTTGGTTTTTTATTTTATTAATCATTAATATTTAATTATTGCTTTTCTTTATTTGTAGCATTGTTTTCTTGTTATAATATAATACAAATTTTTGTAAGTCGTCATTACGAGGTACTTTGAGAATGTTACTAGGATGGCCAAACTATTTTTTACAGGTGCATGTGAATTTACAAATTTACAAAATTAATGCAATATTGATTAAAAATTTTCTCAAGTAGAGTCTGAATCAGGAGTGTTGATAAATGTCCACACCGAAAATCTTAGCCCTAGGCTGAATCAGTGGTATTACAGAGTTGAGGCCACAAAAGTGACTAATGTGTTTTGGTTAGTTTTTTGTTTTTGATTTTGTTGGTTGGGGGGCTTGAACTCTGGGTCCTGGATCCTGTCCCTCAGCTCTTCAGCTCAAGGTTAGTGCTACCACTTGAGCCACAGCACCACTTCTGTCTTTTTCTCCTTATGTGATGCTGAGGAATCAAACCAAGGACCTCATGCATGCAAAGCAAGCACTCTACCCCTGAGCCACTGACCCAGCACCTGAGAGACTGTATTTTAAAACACTCATCTAAACAACATTTGCTTTCTGCTTTGGGTTATATAATGAAATATATGAATAACTTTTTATATTTTTATGTATTGTCATACTTCTAAATTTATACTAACTTCAGCCACTTTGTCCATTTAAAAGTCATGAAATATCTCTGAGTGTTTGCTTCTGTGAAGATTGTTTTTGCATTTATATTTTCTTCTGAGTAATCTTTATTTTTTATCAAAATCACTTTATATTTTATGTTGATGGGTTATCATATATCAAATATCTTCAAATGTACCTGTAGAGTCTAAAGATTTCAGTATGAATATTCTCATACAGCTCTTGTTCATCTGTTATGCACTTTAAGAATTATATTTCTCTCTCTCTTTCACTCTCTCTCATTTCCTCTCTTTCGCATTCATGCTCCATGTCTGCTTCTTAGAATATCTGCTGGTCTACTATTATCCTTCAGAATCCACTGGTTTTGTGGGAACATGATAAGGACCATTAGTTCCCCTTGCATTCTTTAAGAGTTATAACAGTGCCGTGAAATTATTCTTTGCCATTCTAAATGGCAAAACAACAGATCTAGGAATTCCGTTTCACTTTTAGTACTATTATAAATTTTATCTCATAGGAATCATTGGAACAGATAAGATACTTTAACCTGTGACCTAAAAGTTCTTTTTCTTTTACAAACATCCTTTTTCTTTTATTATCAGTAAGTAACAAAAACAAAGCTATCCTATGGAAAGTAGGCTGAAGTTGTTCACAGGGATGAAAAATAAGGTAATGGGGGAAGTGAGCACAGATGCTCAGAGCAGTTTATCATGTACATTTTGTGAGAATGACAATGTGATGTAAACTGTAGATTAAATCAATCACTGAACACCTGATATATATATATATATATTTGTATATGTACATTTATTTATGTATGCATATATGTGTGCAATTGTCCTTATATATGTATACATGTATGTTATACACACAAATACACACATAGATATACACATGTATACATGCACACATGAGAAAGACACATAGATACAGCCAACACAAATTTCAGTACCTGTTGAATATGCATTAGACGAAATGCTTGGAACCAAATAGGTTGACAATGTAATTGTCTCTAAGACTTCTTTTAACCCTCCTCCTATCTCTTAAAACTGGTAGGTTTTGACAGTTTTGACTTGAAAAATGCAGTACATGTGACAGCAAATCCCTCAGAAATCTAAAGTTCATATGGTGTCTCCTTGCTCCCCATGGAATGCTTGCTCTTGTAGACACTCTCAACAACCAAAGTAGCAGGAGAATACCCTGGTAAAGAATAAAGTTTTAAGGCTTTAAATGATATCCTTCCTTGAGCTCTTTTCCAACAGCCAACATCAATTCCTAAGCAGATGAATGAGTTCTCAGAAGACTGGAGATCAGGTCAACCTTTAACCAACCCATGTGAAAAGTTCCATGAGAGAAATGTTGACTGAGGTGTTGCTGATTTCCTGGCCAAGAAAAAAAGAAAGTTTTTTAATGTATTAAAAATTCAGAATAATTGGTAACTAGTCAATAAATGTGTAGAATACAATTATACTACCTGATGGATAAAATGGTAGGAACTCCCAAATACCTCTCAGTCCTATCTCTCAACATTAACGGACTTAACTCTTCAATTCAGCAACGTAGACTGTCTAGTTGGCTTAAAAAGCAAGATCCTTCTATCTGCTCCTTTCAGGAGTCACATCTTCCCATAAAAACAAACACATTTTGAATGTGAAAGGCTGGAACAAAATCTACGAAGCAAATGGGCCTAATAAACAGGCGGGAGTTGCAATCCTAATATCATATGAAATTGACTTCAAATTACAATTAGTGAGAAGAGATAAAGCAGGTCGCTACATACTAATTAAGGTATCTCTCCTTCAGGAGGATATTACAATCTAAATATCTATTCGCTAAAAAACTGAACACCCAAATTCAACCAAGGAACACTACTTTCCCTCAAATCCCACATAGATCCAAAGACATTAATTGTTGGGGACTTTAACATACCACTTTCCTCACTAGATAGATCAACTTGGCAAAACCTCAACAGAGAAACCGCAAATCTAAACAACTGCATGGATCAACTAGATTTAACAGACATCTACTGAATATTTCACCCAGCAGCATCAGAACACACGTTCTTCTCAGCAACAATGGAATATTTTCTAAAATAGACCACATTTTAGGTGGCAAACTTGTGCAAATTTAAAAACATTGAAGTTATGCCTTGCATTCTCTCAGACCACAAGGGAATAAAATTAAAACTCAACAGAAAAAGTCACCAAAGAAATTCCTGTAACACATGGAGGCTGAACAACACACTGATGAACCATTAGTGTGTCAGGGAAGAGAATAGAAAGGAAATTTAATGTTCATGATATTCAACAGAAATGAGCACACAAATTACCAGCTCATCTGGGACACAGCAAAGGCACTACTCAGGGGCAAGTTTAGAGGTTTGAGTTCCTACATCAACAAATTAGAGAGATCTGAAACCAACAATATAATGAGACAGCTGAGCCTCCTTGAAAAAGAGCAGCAAGATAAACCCCAATCCATTAGACGGAAAGAAATAATTAAACTTAAATCAGAATTAAATGAATTAGAATCCAAAAACAACCATAGAAAGAATCAACAAAACAAAGATTTGGTTCTTCGAAAAAATTAACAAAATTGACAGACCCTTAGCAAATCTTATCAGGAAAAGAAGAGAACACACCCAAATAAATAAACTCAGAGATGAGAATGGAAACATCACAACAGAAACAACCAAGATTCAGAACATTATAAGGGAATAATTCTCAAAACTTTATGCTAAGAAGTTCGAGAACTTGGCAGAAATGGACCTTTTCCTAGTAAATATTGACATGCCATAATTAAACCAAGATGAGTTAAACCATCTTATGAGCCCTAAATCAAGCATTGAAATAGAAACAGCAATAAGAGACCTCCCATCTAAGAAAAGCCCAGGAGCAGATGGTTTTACAGAGGAATCTTTGTTTAAATAGGGATACAGTTGGACCCATTGCAACAATGAGATGTACAACACATTATGCCAAAAATGATCTTTACAACTTTGGTGGTGGTGGTGGGTGATGGGAAGGGATGGCAAAGGGAAACAAAGGAGGAGACAACAATGCTTCATAAGCAATGTACTCATTACTTTGCTCATGTAATTGTAATTTCTCTGTATGTTATTTTCACAATTAAATAAAAATTGACATAACGTTTTGTACATCTCATTGTTGTAATAGGTCCACATGTAACCCTATTTAAAACTATTTTCCCTTCCCCTCCACTAATTATATCAACATCAAATACAGTGAAAGCAGGGCTTACACCCTGGGGGAGGTACATACAAAGCAATAAAGATATCCTCTTATAAATATGTTGGAAACAATCGCAAGAAAGAAAAAAAACATTTGAATGCTTATCTTGGAGTTCATTTTGCCTAACATCAACTTGTAGGGGGGTGTGGGGTTGGGGGGGTGGCGAGGGGAAGGGATGATATTGGGAACCAAAGGAGGAGGCAACAATGCTTGATAAGAAATGTTCTCACCATCTTGCCCGTGTAATTGTAACCCCTCTTTATAGTATTTTCACATTAATAAAAATATTTTAAAAATAAAGATTCTATGCAGAATTATAGTTTAAATGATGAGTTAGTACATATGTTTTGTAGATTCTGACCTCACATGTGTCAGAAAAATATCCATGGATTCATAACTAGAAACTCTGAAGTATAAGTTATAATAATTAGGTAAGTTTCATTAGATAGTTAATGAAGAGAACACCATATGATATTCAGTCAGGTCAAATAGTTTATATACTGATCTGCTGCCTATGCCATACATGGTGGAGAGGTATGTAAACAAAAGGGGGGGGAAGCGAAACAACCTTGGGCCAGGATGTATCTAGGCCAAGGACGGAATGAGGTATTGCCAGGTGGGGGAGAATTCTGCCACACTGCATCTGGATGTGACCTCAGGGCCTGGGACTCTCCTTTGGTCAGATGGAAAGTGTGACGAGAGGCTGACCAGGTTGTGACATAGCAGGAAGGACAAGTGGCTGCCTCCAGGTGTGCCAGATGCCTAGGTAACACATAAAGGGTGGAAATGTAGCCAAGACATGTACAGGTGTCTGCATAGGGTCTGCATGGTTGGGGCAGACCTAATACCTTTGCCATGTGACACCTGACTCCAAAACATTCATTTTTATTTTCTTTCTTTCTTTCTTTCTTTCTTTCTTTCTTTCTTTCTTTCTTTCTTTCTTTCTTTCTTTCCTTTCCTTTCCTTCTTCCTTTTTTCTTTCTTTCTCTTTCTTCCTTCCTTCCTTTTTTCTCTTTTCTTTCCTTCCTTCCTTCCTTCCTTCCTTCCTTCCTTCCTTCCTTCCTTCCTTCCTTCCTTCCTTCCTTCCTTCCTTCCTTCCTTTTCTCTCTCCCTCTCACCCTCTCTCTATCTCTCCTCTCTTTCACTCACCCTCCCTCCCCCCCCCCGCCTCAGTATTCTCAACTATCAAATAATGAACACTTGGTGAGTTGAAATCACAGGTTGTGAAGAGCAGCTCAATCGGCAAATGTGAAACTAATTTAATGTTTCCTTACACCTCTACCACAGGTCACTGGAATCAAATAATGAACACTCAGCAGCATGGCATCTCAAGACATTTGAATGAGGAAAGCAAGTATGTTCACTGCATTCTGTGAGGTCCACACTGAGAAGGTGGGGCAGACTCTTCCCTCCTCTTGGCTAAATCTCAGCCCAGTTTCTGCATCAGGAGATGTGACTGCCTCCAAGTGAGCCAGTTACCTAAGTGACGCAGGAACTGGGCAGAAATTAACCTCTTGTGATGAGATTAATGGCATGATTAAACATGATCCACTAGTTTGTCGAGATTGAGACTTTCTAAATTTTTGGTTAGGTTATGTACAAATTGTGATCTATTTATTTATGTTTGCTAACCATGATTATAGATGTGAGCCAGCACATCAGACCATTCAAAGTCCTTTATCACACATGGAAGACATGAAGCTTCCCAAATGACATACAAGTTGACAGACAGCAAATAAGTCCTTAATTCTGGTCGAGATGTGTTTTTAATGTGAAGCAAAATTTACTTAGCAAAATATCTGGCTACTGTGATTATACTTTCAAACTTAACCTACATTTTAGTATCAAATCACCTATTAGCCAATGATTCACTCAAATTACCTGTAATCATTCATTTCTGCCATATTTTCTAGAGGTAGAACAGAAGCACACACTATTAACTAAAGTGGTAGAATTTGGGAGGATCACAGTTCTGAATCAGTTTAGAAAGGAAAGTTTCACCAATATCAACTTACTAGGTAGGGATATTGGAATGCCATCACGATCCTTGCTTTTTAGTCTAGGTGCAAAAATTGCTACTCTATGAGTAAAGTAACTTAAACAAGAAAGGATTGGTGGAGTGAGTCCAGTGGTGGAGTACCTGTCTGGCAAACAGTACATCAAAACTGAAATGAACTTCCTAAAGATAAAATAAGAAAAGTAAAGAAACAACAACTCATACTGAACATGTTTTCAATGTAAAGATTTACACTAATTTATTATAGTTATAATGCCATCATTTATTTCTAAGGGCAAACACATTTTGTGTCAAGCCTAAATGAAAAATAACACAGTATATACAAAGCTTTGATAAAACACAGGTATGGCTTACAATGGTGAACACTTAAGTTTGCATGTGCAGTGGTGTTGCAGGGTTGTTAAGGTTTATGGAAGTCCATACTTTTGATGAACTTGACATGATGTAATTACCTAACCATACAGTTCACTGGACAGATACTGCTGTTATATATATACACAAACACACACATATATAGACACATATGTACGTATTTATATATTAATTGGCATATAAATAAAAATAAAAATTTACAATGAATAAATTTAGTAAACAGATAACCTTTCCCAAATAATTATCTTACCTGAATAAATTCATATCTTATAGCCTCCAATGGTGTATCACACTTTAATGGTTGCTGATCCTCTTCAGCTTTTTAATAATGTTTTTTTTTGTTTTCAGATTAAAAAACCTGTCAATAAATATACTTGTATGAAATTCCTTTCTTTAGAAGATGAAAAGCACATTGTGTAATCTGGCTCTTTATGTTTCCTCAAAATCACCTTTTATAATTTCAAGTACATATTGACTTAGATCTCTTTCATTTTCTTCCAATAATACCTATGGGAAGGAGAAAATGAAAGATCATTCTGTTACTTTGGGAGCTTCTGTTATTAATCACTGCAATAAATATTATGAAAATGTATCTCTGAAATTATTTAGAGAGATGACTTGAAAGTTACCTTTCTACACACTCATGGTAGTCCCCCAACTAAATCAGAGAACTTAAAATAAGTAACATTTTAGCTGGGAGCCAGTGGCTTATGCTTGTAATCCTAGCAACTCAGGAACTAAATTCTGAGTGTGGTAGTTCAAAGCTAGCCCTGGCAGGAAATCCCTGACACTCTTACCTTCAATTAATCACCAGAAAACCGGAAGTGGCACTACGGTTCAAGTGGTAAAGTGCCAGCATTTATCTAAAAAGCTTAGGGACATCGCCCAGGCCTGGAATTCAAGCCCCATGACCAAGAAATATAAAAAAGGAAAAAAGGAGGAAAAGCAACATTTTAATGCTAATGTGCACATATACACAAAATTGTCTAGAAATAAAATTATAACAGCCCCTGGACTGGCAAAAAAAGAGATTAAAGTGAAATTGCCTTCAATCATTCATGTAGACAATCTATACTGAGGCCAGGCTATTGGAGCTCACATCACTAACTAAAGGTGTAGAAATTGAGAAGATCACTGTCCAGAACCAGTGTGCAAAGAAAGTAATAAGATTCTCATAACATCTTAAAGCCTGGCATGTTGGAATGCATTTGTGATACTAGTTACTTGGCAGACAGAGGTGAAGAACTTAGCCTCTTTTCAGGCCTCAGCACAACTGATAATCCATGAGCAAAGTAAATGCATTGAACAAAGGATTGCTCTAATGGTAGAATACTTGTTCAGCCAACAAAATATCTAAATTCATACTCATTTCTTAAAAGAGAAAAAACAAGGAAGAAAGAAAGAGAAAAAAAGAGAAAGAAAGAAAAATAGAATAGGAGGAGGAGAAAAGGAAAGGAAAGAATGAAGGAAGGAAGGAAAGAAGGAAGGAAGGAAGGAAGGAAAAAAGAAAGTATGGGAGAAAGAAAGTAAGGGAGAAAGAAAAAAGAAAGAAAGAAAGAAAGGAAGAAAGAAAGAAAGAAGGAAGGAAAGAAGGAAGGAAGGAAGGAAAGAAAGAAAGAAAAAAGAAAGAAAGGAAGGAATAAAGAATAGAAAAGAAAGAAAGGGTGGAAGAAAGAATGGGAGGAAGAAAGAAAGGAAGAAAGAGAAGTATAAATAAAAACCTCAGCAGGTGTTAGATGTTAATAATGACCCTAAATATTTTAGTTATAAATGCCATCATTTAATTCCCTGGGAAGAGACATTTTGTATCAAGCCCTGTTGTATGGACTTGGGACCCACGAAAGACCACCAGAAACCACGACCAATGCAAACAGCAAAAGAGACATTTATTTGCAAGCTCAAGTTTGGTCCTCCGCACATCAAGTAATCGATGACGTTAAGAGTCCCAGAGCACACAATCAGTACAGCTTTTATAGTATTGAACAAACAAGTTTAGGGAATTTCCACACAAGCAGTTACATTATTGGTTTGAGTCCACCCTAACTGCTCTGCCCTTTTTCTGAACTATTGGTTTATCCTGTTCCTGGAACACTTGAGCAACTGTTCTTCTTTCTTAAGGGTGGGCAGGGTTGGTGGCAACCTGTATTTTTTCTATATCTTGGGGTTAATCTGCAGGCAGCTTAGCAAAATATGGTGTGGTTAATCTCAAATTGGACTTACTTTGGCTCTTCATTCTCTCCTCTTCTAGAATATTGGGGACCAATCATGGTCTCCTAATTAGCACAATCTTCTATATTTACAGCTTGGTATTGGGATCTCAGAACTAATAGATGTACTGTGCTGATTCTCTTTTTACAAAGGACACCAATCTACAAGGTCTGATCATGAGTAACAAAATTAACAGTAACAAAGGCCCTTACATTTTCTTCCAGCAATCCTGACTCCGTATACCACACCTAACTTACCTTTATACCAGCTGTACTCATAAGCTCCAATTTTAAGACATACTCACACCATTTGCTACATACTTAAACTTTCTGATGCTTGTCTTCTTTAGGAACATTTTAAGACAATCCTTACTTTTTAAATCCTTTCTTATCTAGAGGATACCAATTTTTCCCTAATTCCTTTCCTAAGTCTTTCTTTACTACACCCCTCTTCTTTACAATTCCTTGAGCTCCTTTATGGCTAGAATTTAAAACTGCCCATTTTTCCTTCGACTTCAGGAACCAAGTTATCTCAGAAAGCCTCCAGGCACTAGTGGAATGAAAATCTTACTAGATATTAAGGCTATGATTAGGGCTGGTACTCATTCCTCCTCCTACTTCCATTGATTTAAAAAAATCTCTCCTTTATCTTTAAAACACACCCAGGAGGAAGCAGGTTATTACCATACCAGAGCCAAACTAGGCTGTGACCCTGATGTATGTAAAGCAAGCCACTGATATACTTGACCTCAATATCCACTGTGGGAATAGAGAGGTTACTGGATATCACCAAAAGAATGTCCCACAAAATCTTAGTATTAGTAGTGTTCAATCAGGAAGCATTTTCAGGTGATGGAATCAGGCAGGAGTGGAGTCTAATTTTACCAGGGTGGGGGTGTCTGGGTGATGATATAGATTTCCTCCAGATGACTGTCAAGCTGTCATTGAACTTTACTCATTAGGGTGTGCAGCAGCAGCAGCAGTAGCAGGGTCTCTCAGTGGCTCCAAGGGACTCTCACACCTAATGCTGGGCTGCAAATTCCTACACAGACCGGTTAAGGATACATTGCATAGGCTTGGCAGGCTATGACCCCACTAGTTTTAAAGACTATTTAGACAATAGCACAGGACATTTAACAAAGATAACAATTTTTTAAATGAGATAGTTCTTTTAACAATGCTAGGATTTTCTAGGCAGATATAGAGGGCTCAGGATTGTACTATTTTTTCCCATGTCTTTTCCTTCTGTCTATTTTGCCACATTTTTTTAAAAAATTGACTGTGGTCCCTTGTTCTTAAAAGAAGATGATGGGCAAAGATTCATCTTCTCTCACTTCTTCAAGCTGACTCAGGGGTGTTGATCCTACCTAACCAGGAACCTATATCCTTAGCCTATTTTACAAAGAGGTTACCAGGATTAGATGTCATTAAGAACAACATTTTAACTTTTGACAAATACACAGACCTTTTTTCTGACTACAGCAGTGTAGATTATTTAGCCTTCTGGTTTGCAAAAGGATCTTTCTGGATGACTTAGTAATGTGACCTCTAGTAACCAAAGAATGTCTGAGTTACCTATGCAGGCCTTCAGACACATATCAATAGAAATACACTCTCAGGTTTACAAACTTTTTCTTGAGCAGATGAATTTCATGTAGCTGGAGTCAGCTCAAAAGTTACTGCCAATTAGAGCTTTGGGCAAATACAGAGGTTGGGATCTAAACTATCCTCCACATTTTACAACATTAGCTTTTTAGTACTATCACAGATGACTGACTAGTTCCTGTCCCCTACAAGGTAGATAGTCATAGACTTTAGGCATGCTTACAAACTATCTTCCCATGACCTCCTGATTCTGACCAATTTGTGAAGGGCCACATACAAATGACTCTAGGATCTGACATTATTTCTGCCATTCAAGCAGTGTCTTACAATCTATGGATGCTCCTCCATTGATTTTTGTCCCAGGAGTGTCTTCTCCACACTGGGAAAAATGCCTCATTGACATTTCCCTTAGTTGGTTGCTGGACTTGAACTCAGGGCCTGAGTTCTATCACTAAGCTCTACAGCTCAAGGCTCACATTCTGCCACTTTGAATCCTAAAGCAGCTCTGCTTACACTTTAAGCCTTCTGGTGGCTGAGTAGAGGTGATAGTCTCACCCGGACCTTTTTCTGCCCAGGCTGGATTCGAACCAGTTGCAAATCAATGAGTCGCAAAAATGCCACTTTACTCCAATTAAAAGTAAGAAGGTGGTCAACATAGAAGTAGTTTTTAAGCATATCCTTACCTGAAACTTACTAAGAACCAAAGTTACATCTGACAAACTTACAAGAATCCTCACTCCTTTTTGTGAGCCTGCTGGGAACTGTTTAAAAAAAATACCTATGAGAGCAAACTGAAATAGTAATTACGCAATTATTTTGGTAATCCTAATTTTTCCTTTTTGTACTTTGAGAGAAATGTTTAGAAAAATTTTACTTTTAAACTTTTTATACAGAAATCCATTCCTAATTTATGAGCCTCCTATTAATCTGTTTTAATATTCTATACTTTAGTTTTTAGCTGCATTTTGAAAAATCCCTTGAACTCTCAAGGCTAGGTGTGTTATTAATTTCCTCTTGGCTGCTTGTTTTAAAACAGATGCACATGAATTCGTTTAAACTCAAATAACATATTTTCTTAATGCAAAAATTACAATCACCCTCATTTTACTAAGAATCTAGACTTAACACCTTTATGCCTTAAAAAAAGCATATCCAATGGCAGAATATCATTGAGAGCAAATCACGTCATACAAATAAACTTTGTAACCTTCTTTTTAAGGCCTTCTTACTTTTAATTTTAACACATCCAAGGGGCAGTTTTAGCAGTGCTAATCGGATCTTCACATCACTCATTTTTACCATCATGTCTCTAGTGTGTATATGCAGGAAAAAGTGACAGAATAAAGATGGGCCACTTGTCCCTTCCTGTGGTAAGGGCACGCACCGAATCCGACTCTTTAGCTTGAGATGAACTGTGTTTGTGCCAGCTTGCCCTCTTTCACCATGCATGGACTCCTCCCGTGGCCTGTTCCACCATGCATGACCAGCTAAACTGCACTTCGGCCTGTTCACCATTCACTCCTAAAGATAGGTTTTCTGTTAGCTTCTAAGTTTCTTCTTTTTGTTAACCCAGATATATTGATTACAGTATAAACAGCTTTATGCATTCTAAAATATCAGATTTTCTAATTTTCAAGTTAAAGAATCCTTAAAAACCTATTTTAACAATGTAAAAATGCTTTAAAAATGTTTTGGTAATGTCCAAAATTCATAACCTTTTGAATTTTAAACTTAAACTCACACAAGTGTTACAAAATGCTAACAATTTCTATCATGAACTTGTTCACAAACACATACAAAACACACTCAAATATTTAAGGGCCCCCAAATTAAAATCAGTTGTACGTACGTTTTCTAAAGTTTTCAAACAAAAATTTAAGACAATATTTCTTTTAACTGACGTAATTTTGTAGAGCTTCATTTTCCCAGGGCTTGCTTGCTTAGCAAGGCATTTCACCAATTGGTATTTAATCCATTCTGTTGGAGGAAGGATGAGGGGGGGGGAGGGGGAGAGCCTGAAACTAAACTGGCCTGATTTTTATCCAATTTTATTTTTATTTATTTATTTTTCTTAATGTGTTTTTTTAATTGTGAAAATACTGTACAGAGGAGTTGCAATTACATGGGCAAGATAATGAGTACATTTCTTATCAAGCATTGTAGCTTCCTCCTTTGTTTCCACTTCCCATCTCTTCCCATCCTACCCCCGCCTCCTCACCCAACCCTCCTCTCTTCCTCCCCTCCCCCCCACCAAAGTTGTAAAGGTGGTTTTCAACATAACGACTTGTACATCTCATTGTTCGAATGGGTCCAAATGTATCCCTATTTAAGTGCTTTATTTTTTCCCTTCCCCTCCACATATTATACTGACATCAAATACAGTGAAAGCAGGGGTTATACTGTGAGGGAGGGAAATACAAAGCAACAAAGAAATAATCTTATAAACGTGTTAGAAACAATCGCATAAAAGAAAAAAAAATCATTTGAATACATATCTTAGGGTTCATATCCCTAACATCAACTTATCTGACCTTTCCTGCTTGACTCATACATATACTATTTATTGCAAATAAGGGAAACCATGGAAACTATCTTTTTTTGGACCTGGTTTACTTCAATTAATATAATTTTTTTCATTTCTTTCCATTTCCTAACAAATGGGACAATGTCATTCTTTCTGATGGAGGCATAAAATTCCATTTTGTATATATACCATATTTTCTTGATGCATTCATCTACTGAGGGGCTTCTGTGTTGGATTCATATCTTAGCTATGGTAAATAATGCTTCAATAAACATAGTCGTGCTGGTAGCTTTAATGTGGTCTTATTTGTGAACATTTGGGTAAATGCCCAAAAGTGGGATTGCTGGGTCATAGGGGAGTCAAGCTGATTCAAACTTTGGCAAAGTATCAGGGTATAAAATTAACCCTCAAAAATCAATGGCTTTTCTGTATGCCAACAATGAGAAAAGTGTGTCTAAAATTAGGAAAGCAACTTCATTCGTAATAGCCCCACAAAAAATAAAATACCCAGAAATTAACTTAACCAAAGAAGTGAAGGACATCTATGATGCAAATTTTGAAAACTTGAAAAAGGAAATCAAAACAGAACTTAGAAATTGGCAAAAACTTCCACGCTCCTGGATTGGAAAGATCAACATCGTGAAAATGGCAATACTTCCAAAGGCTATTTACAAATTGAATGCGATACCTATCAATATTCCAACATTCATTCCTCAAGGAAATAGAAGAGGCAAACCAAAAATTCATATGGAATAATAAAAGACCCCAAATAGCAAAAATGATCCTCAACAGAAAGAGCAGTGCTGGAGGAATATCAATATCAAATTTCAAACTCTACTACTAAATCCATTGAAATCAAAGCAGCGGTACTGGCACAAGAACCACAAGAACAGACCTCAGGCCCAAAGGAATAGAATTGAAAACCCAAATAATTGGGAAGCCAAGCAGCAGTTTCCTTTTCATTCGGCACGAGTATTGGATGTTGACTGGCAGAGCAACAACACCTTTGCTTCATGTAGTACAGATATGTGCATTCATGTCTGCAAATTAGGACAACACAAATCTATGAAAACATTCCAGGGACATACAAATGAAGTAAATGCTATCAAGTGGGACCCCACTGGCAATCTTCTGGCCTCCTGTTCTGATGACATGACTTTGAAGATATGCAGCATGAAACAAGATAATTGTGTACATGATTTGCAAGCACATAATAAAGAAATTTATACTATCAAATGGAGTCCAACAGGACCAGGGACAAATAATCCAAATGCCAACCTTATATTAGCAAGTGGGTCCTTTGATTCTACTGGTGGGTTATGGGATGTAGACCGAGGGATTTGCATCCATACTTTGACAAAAAAACATCCATACTTTGACAGAACTTGTGTACAGTGCTGCTTTCAGTCCTGATGTTAAGTATCTGGCAAGTGGTTCTTTTGACAAATGTGTGCACATCTGGAACACAGACAGTTGCTCTAGTTCACAGCTATAGGGGAACAGGTGGAATTTTTGAAGTTTGCTGGAATGCAGCAGGAGACAAATTTTGAGCCAGTGCATCAGATGGTTCAGTTTGTGTATTAGACCTTCAGAAATAGCGCTACTAGTTGGAAGCCATGGACCGACTATGAATGTGTACATAGCAAAAATGACTGTCCCTGACCCATGTACTGCTACAGTGCCACATGAACCATGGCCAGTCCACTACAGCCAAATCTAAGAGAAGTATATCCGTGCAATGTATATATACAAAATTGCAACCTGAATATGACAGAGTTTTGTCAGAGCTTGTGAATTCTGTTCACCAAGTGCTGGAATCTAATCTGCTGTGCCTCTAAAATAGCATTTAGAAGTTTGGGATATGAAAAACAGGAGAGAGAAATAAATATACACTATAAAAGCCGACCATATATGTACCAGAGTTTGGATACTAATGACAGCCTTTTTTCTACCCTTTGAATCAATCAGCAGACACCATTGATTCTATTCTTTTTTCCCTTCAGTAGTGAGAAGTTTGTATGTACAGAGAAAATGGACGTAACAAAACTCCAGCTGTAGTTTGTTCTTGCTTTTAAATTTTGTTTTTGGTTTGATTATGGATGCATGAAGTATCAATTTCTTGTTTATATTTTTCACCTTTTAAACAATAAAATTTTTCTTAAAAATACTTTAAAGCATTCTTTAGAAGAGGTAGATTTTTGGTACATTTTTGGCTCCCAGAGCATATATTCAACTGGTGCATATTGTGGAAGGGGGCATTGGAAGTTAAATGAAAGCATAGGACTTTGGTCATGTCAACCTAGAAGAGACAACCGTAAATAAGGATATTATGCTCTGTTTCTGTTTCTATTTCTCTCTCTGTCTCTCTGTTTCTATTTCTCTCTCTGCCTCACTATATTTTATTTTAGTGATATGGCTTAAATACAGTAGGTTATTTTGGGGGACATATTTCTGCCAATTAAATACTAGAAGGGCACAAATGTTTTGTTTTTCTTTAAGTACCACATTGAAGATACAAAAAAATCTTCTGATGTTTTGTAACAATAAGTAAATTATAGATAAAATGTGCACTATTGTGAAAAGGAGCAAAGTAGTTTGGGGCTTTTAAAAAATTGTTTTGCTTTGAGTTTTAAGAGATTAAAATGTTTCTCGATGAGGAATAGCTTCTCAAAGTGTCCATCATTCTGTATAGAAGCTTAAATATGTAATGTAACCAAACTCCAGTATTAAAAATCTCTCGTTATTTTCTTTTATACAAAGCACGATAACGGCATGTAACATCTGCCATTACATGGCAAAATGTTTACTACCTTAGTTTAAAAACAATCTTTAAGACAAAAGACTTGCTTCAAGGTGTTTTTAAATAGAAGTGATTCAGAATTTTATAAAGAAAAACAAGTGATTGCACTAACCTCACTGCTGCTCTGACTCTGCATTTGTGGTACTCGTGACTATATTTATATATATACATACATATATATATGTATATATATATATATACATATATATATACATATATATATATATATGCTGCTTTTCCCCCCAGAAATCACTACTATGTCCTGTCCCTTATTCTGTTTATATCAAGTATTTTCTTACAAAATATAGGTATCATATCAAATCAAATTTCCTCTTGTGCTCATGCAGCTAAAAGTAAAGTAATAGATAAATGTTAGCTTGAGCCATGCCTATGTGTGTGATTTAATAGGGTTTTTCATGATCTGCATAAGAATCCAGGACTATCGATTTTAAAGAAAGTAGTTGTCAAATTTTTATCTTAAAATTTTTAATTAAGGAATTGCCTATAATCAAGCTTAGAAAATTTATAACATTACTTTTGTTACTAATTATTTTCAGGGCTATACTAGTAAAAGTTTAACCTATGTTCTGAGTTGAACTAGAAATTGATTTAACCCAAGTAATGCAACTTTTTATTTTCAACATGTTGTTTTGTTATTTTTACAAAATAGCATTGATTGAAACACGTCTTAATTTACTAAGATCAATAGCATTTGTTATTGGTGAAAAGAATACGTATACTTATTCACTATACTATGATACTGTAATGTTTTTTTTAAATTTACATCCAGAGAGGCAGTCATTCACGATGGTTTCGTGCTAGTTGTTTTTAGGGTTTTGGATCACGTTAGAGGTATTTAGAACTTATCTGCCCTGTGACTTATGTAGGAAACCTAATATGCTGAGTATCTGGCACTTGATATCCTGCTTTTATTGCTAGAGGTCCATATCTGTGTTTGAATTCTTTTGTTGTTTAAAAAATGAATAAAAATAAAAAAATCTGTGCAATATTTTTTAAATGTGCTCCCAGGAATAGACATAAATGTTTTGAGCATGTTTAAGCTGGATTTCCTTTAGGGATGCGTTGTCAATTGCACTGAATTCAAATCTGAAAGTCAGAGGTGATTATTGATAGTACTTTTGTATTTTGATATGGAGAATTTATTCATTTGGATACAGTTAATGACTTTTTTCCTAGCTGATTTAAAAGATAATCAAGAAATTCTGCAATATAGCTGCCAAAATAGACAGTTACATTTTTATGATATTGTCATCTTTTCTGTTTTTTTATTCTTCTGCTATTTTACTTAGATCATAATAGCCAAGATAGGACATACATTTAAAGATTATAAATTCAGAGCTTTATTATCCTGAAGTCTCGGGTCTTTCAAGTATAACCTTCTCTGAAAGGTGTCCATCTCATAAGCTGGTTCTTCATGAGCATCATTGTGTTGGGTTTTGCTGCTGTTCTCAACATCACTAAGGCCTGCTGTGTGCCACCATGCAACTCCAATATACATGAATAAGATTGTCTCTAATTGAGCAGTAACATGATTGCAAGAGACCAAGTTTCACAGCCTGTAAAAGTTCTATACTTGAAGTTCTTACTCATTTTTCCTCCCATTTGCTCATGAGAACAATTTGTTCCTGAAGATCAGCTGAATGCAGTAATTTTTCTATAGTATTTACTGCAAATCATTATTTTTATGGTACCATTATGAAATTTAATCGTAAGGAAAAATAGGAGGAAAAACTTGACTGAATTTTTACTGATTTAAATAAAATAAGGAGCAGCTGCCATTCTTAAATGTCATAAAGGAACATTTTTTTTCTTCTCCATGTAGGATGTCTCTTAAGTACTTATCTTTCTTCTAATCTCCCTTTCCTGTAATTGATCAGGTAATATCATTGATTTTAAAATGAGTTTTAGAAGTGTTAACTGGTAATTTAATAATAGATCTTAGCATATATCAAATTCTGTTTTAAGGAATTATTCTCTAGGTTAAGTAAGTTTTAGGATTAAACACCTCTTACAGATACTGAAAGTGCTTCCTTTTGTGGTGTAAAAAACATATTAGGGTGCAAAAAGTAATCATTAGATTGAATTACATGAAGGTTTTTTTTGTTTTTTGACATAAAAATATCAAGAGAAAGGCCAAAGATTTGTACTTTTTCACTTAACTTATAAATCACACCTTTTTTCCTTAAACTTCTTTCTGTAAAATTACATTTAATGAGAGAGTACTATTTTTAAGGAGATATCTGTTTATGTAGAATGATTTTGTTAAGAGTAATGTAAATTATTAATGATTAGAGGCCTAAAGAGGGCTGTGCATTTTTGCTATTTGAAGGAATCATAAATGACCATACTTTCAGAGAGCGAAAATGACAAGTTTTACTAGATGCTTAGAAAAACAAATCTCATGCAGTGCTATTTACTCTCTTAAGACCACTTTCATTTTCTTAAGCACATTGTATGTTTCTACAGAACCTGTGTTCCTGCTCACATATGAAGGACGGTACTTGCAAATGGTGAATTACTATTGACAGTTTTGCAGAAATCTTGTTGCACTGGACCAACATTGTGGCACGGCAGCAAATGCCAACATTTTAGGGAACAGCAGCAAACCTACAGAGACCCTTGTTGTTGTTGTTGTTAGTTTTGTTGCTGTTGTTTGTTTGTTTGTTTTAGGTTCCCTTCCCTTCCCTTCTCTGAATCAGCAGGGGTGGCTGGAGGGTAGGGAGCTTATGAATTTCTCTTTCCAGTAGTAGCTCTGAGTGTCACGTTTAATATCAATTTTAACATGATTCTATTTCATTGTAGAAGAGAGAGAGAAAGAGGGAGGAAGTATTAACTTTTTTAATACACTGATTTAGCAATTCGATGTCTTATATCAGAAGTTCTGAGGCATTGATAGCATCCTTTATTTCTGCCTTTACGTTGACAGTGTTGACGCAAGATGAATAAGTAAACTAGGGCATATTTTTCTTTTCTAGTGAGCTGCTTAATGATGTTTACTTTGGAATTTCTGGATAAGTTCAAGAAAATGTTCTGCATGTTGTATCTAGTCTGATGTACTTATCCATCTCATTACAGACAAAAAAAACAGACTGCATTTTTTAGCTCTGTAATCCTTGAATACAGAAGTAATTTTCCTCTTTCTTAACTTTGACATTGTAGCTATAATGTTTTCATTTAGATTTTTTCCAAATGCTTTGGAAAAAATTCTGTGAGCCTATCTGTAGCACTGGATTAAAGATGTCTGCATCATTTCTTTAGTTATCCGGTTAACTTTAAAACTGTTGTAAAAGTGTAAACCAGCCAATGACAGTGTTTTGTACATGTTAAAGTACTTATTGTTCAATTTTCATGATTATAGTGTAATGAAGACTGATGAAGATGTCCTATGTTGCCCTGGACCATGTTAATTACACTTACAATGTATTTGGTTCCACATCACAATGGTTAGTCCTCAATGACTCTTTTATCCTTTCTAGGCACATTTTTTATTGTTGTTGTTGCAGTTTCCCTTTGCATTGTATTGCTTTGACAATTGTAATTTGAATCAGTTCTGAAAGAGGTCCAGAATAAAAGATATTTTTTGATATTAAAAAAAGCATTGAAAACCCAGAAATGAGCCTACAAACCTGTAGCCATCTAATCTTCGATAAGGGAGCAAAAAAATAGAATGGAAGTAAGACAGCCTCTTCATTAAATGGTGCTGGCAAAATTGGTTAACTATTTGTGCAAAACTAAAGCTATATCCATATTATCACCCTGCACCAGAATCAACTCCAAATGGATCAAATACCTCGGAGTCAAAGCAGACACTCTGAAATCATTACAGAATGTAATAGGAGAAACCCAAGGTCTCCTTGGCACAGGCTGAAATTTCCTTAATAGAGACCCAGAAACACAACAAATCAAAGAAAGGTTGGACAAATGGGATTGCATGAAATTGCAGTGCTTCTGCATGTCAAAGGACATAGTCAGCAAGATAAAAAGAAAGCCCATGGATTGGGAGAAGATCTTCACTAACCATACAATGGACAAGGGTTTCATATCTAAAATATACCTGGAACTCAAAAAATTAAGTCCCTTAACAACAAATCTTCAAAGAAACCACTGCCCAATAAATAAGTGGGCTAAAGACTTTAAGAGAAATTTTCTGAAGAGGAAAGAAGGATGGCCAATAGACACATGTATAAATACTCAACCTCCCTAACCATTAAAGCAATGCAAATCGAAACACCATTGAGATACCACCTCAGTCCAGTTAGAATGGCTAGAATCAAGACCTCTAATAGCAACAGATGCTGGAGGGGATTTGGACAGAAGGGAACCTTACTGCATAGTTGGTGAGACTGTAACCTTTTTCAACAACTTTTATCCAATTTTAGACAAGAGCACTTTACATTGTTGAAACTAGCTGAAAAGTTAAAACAAGGCACATATCCTTCTATGTGACTGAGCCCAGTTAGAGGCTGGAAATTTTATTTCCCACGAGATGTTCAAATAAATAACAAAAAACACAAAAACCAAAACACCACAATTAAAACTAGTACCAATTCTAAAACCGAATTAGAGAAGAAAATAACCAAAGGCTGATTTTATTCCTACCTGAACTCTGTGCCATTCTCACTCAGCAAGCTGAATCCAGAGTCTGCTGAGTGAGCCTGCCACTCTCAACCAGAATTTCCCTATCTCAGGAAAAATAGAAAAGAGAACAATCAGGTCTCAGTGAATGGGGTGACATCCCACCAATATTTATTGACCAAGGATCCTTCCAAGTTGGAAGAGAAGTCCCAGTCATTTGGGGACAAGGGAAATAAATCCATAGCGACCATCCTCTCCAACTGTTAGATTCTCCCCCATACTCCGTCCCCCCGGGCCAAGGCCTAAGGCTAAGATAAATCCCAAATGGCAAACAACACTCAACACAAAGACACTACTTACAAAGACACACCGCAGCGTTGTAAATTGCCAACAATCAGAAAGTGCCAGTCTACAGACTGAGAGTTTCCCAAAAAATGTCTGTACTAAACAGCAATCTACCCAGGAGGGTCTGGGGACGTCTCCTCATAGACCCCATTGGCAGTCTTAAAGTGTGTCTATCAAGACTCCTTGCCAATCAGAGTACAGACCCCTCAGGAAACCAGAATTTCAGATACAGACCCTGCAGGAAACCAAATATACAGAATGGCAATGTCTTGACTTAACAGTTGGGTTTTTGGGATTCTGTGGTGGGGCGTCTGGAGGGTCTTATGAGGCAGATTCCAGATGAGCCACCAGAAATGTTGTATGGACTTAGGATCCCCAAAGATCACCAGAGACCACGACCAATTCAAACAGCAAAAGAGTTGTTTATTTGGAAGCTCAAGCTTGGTCCTCCACGCACCTAGTAACCGGTGATACTAAGAGTCCCCGAGCACAAAATCTGCACAGCTTTTATAGTATTGAACAAATAAGTTTAAGGAATTTCCACACAAGCAGTTACATGATTGGTTTGACTCCACCCTAACCGCTCTGCCCTTTTTCTGAAGTATTGGTATGTCCTGTTTCTGGAACACTTGGGTAACTGCTCTGCTTTCTTAAGGGTGGGCAGGGTTGATGACAACCTGTGTTTTTTTTATCTCTCTCTTGGGGTTACTCTGAGGGCAGCCTAGCACAAGATGGTGGGGTTCATCTCAAATAGGAGTGACTTTGGCTCTTTAGCCTGAATAAACCATAACATACCTCATACAGAGCTTTGGTAAAACACAGGTCTGGATTACACTGTTGGACCAATAGGAAGGTATGTCTAATGTTGTTGCAGGTGTGTCTTAAGGTGTGAGGAGATTTTCATTCTGATGTTGTTGAAATGATGAAATAGACTAACTACAGAATTACCTGGGCAGATCCCTGCTGAGACCTATATTAAGTCACAGCTTAACAAAGTGCAATTTTTGCAATGAAATATATTGTACAAGAAGACAACGCGACCAAAATTATTTTTACGTGATTCAATGTATTTTTTACACTGTATATGACATGTACAAGTTCCTCATTCCGATCTGTTTCATTATGTTGTCTTTGTTTGTTTTTGTTTTGTTTTCAGAACTATGGTATAACAGGGAATTTCTTGTATTTTTGTCTTCTAGGCTTCAGAAGGTCTGCAGTTAAATAGGCTTATGTTCCCTTTTAGAAAATAAAAAGCACTTTGGGTGAGGTCTTCATCATAATTTTGTTATGATCTCAAATACGTTTTTATTTCTGGTATTTCACCTGTATAATCTCATTTCAACATTTTCCAAAGAGCACTTTAGTGGAAGGAGGAAATTAAAAGTGGATTCTGGTAGAAAATTTCTGTTACAAAAATCTCTGGTACATAGTAAGGTAAGCAGCTCAAAAATTATTCATTAGAAAGATGAGTTGAAAGTTATCTTTTTATACACTAAAACTCTTTCCTCAACGAAAACAGAAGATTTAAAATAACTAATATTTTTGAAGTTAATGGGCACAAATGTGCACGAATTTTCTAGAAATAAAAATGATCACTCATGATGCTTTACTGATACTTCAAAGAATGCATCCCAACAAGATGAATCACTTTTAAACATTTTCACACAATGTATACCTACCTGGTAACAGAACCCCAAACTAGACTAAGGCATCTAATAGCTATCTAATTGTTGTTGTCTTTTAACAATACTGCTTAATTCTATGGCCAGTATAAAATCACATTTGTAATAAAAGTTACTAGATGGGACCTTCATGGATGAGATGGTGTGGGGTTTCTGGTGGAGCCCTGTCTGGGTCAAGGGAGGAGTGGAACTGGCACAGCCTCTGTGGTGGGGCAAGGTGGAGCTGAGAGGGTGAAGGCCAGTCTGTGTAGGGCTTTGAGACAGCAGGGAGGGGACAGAAAGGACTAGACTTGTTAGGGGCGGGGTCTCTTGTGGAGTAGGCGGGATTTAGGATGAAGTCTGGCAGGTGGACGGGTTTACAGTGAAAGAAGGTGGGATCACTGGGGAGGTGGCTGTTTAGTACAGAGCGTTGAGAAAGAAGAACAAGGCTACAAAGGAGAAGGTGACTTAGAGTAGGGGTGCTGTTAGAGCACTGTGATCCCTTGTGGGATATGTAGGGTGAGGTTTCCCATAAGGCAGGGCAGGGAATGGAAACAAGAAGCTGACAGAAAGTGGGGATTCTGGTGCAAGAATGTGGAGACATGAGAGTGAGGCTTTTCAGGGTCTGGCTTTGAGAGGGCAGGGTGGTACTAGGAATATGTGGGCTAGTAAGGGACTGAGTTTCTGGTGAAGAATGGCAGGGCTTTGGGAAATGTATTAGGGTGGAGGTGGGGTTTTTGGCAGAGCAGGATGTAGTCGCATGGTATGGAAGATTTTTTTCAGGACCAGGGCTTTGTGAGAGCAGTGATAGGATCCAGTGCACTAGACTAGTTAAGATGGGGTTTCTCGTGTAGCCAGTCACCACTTCGAAAAGAGGAGTAAGGTTGCGTGGGGATTTCAGGGCATGGACTTGGACAAGGTTTCCAGTAGGGCAAATCAGCCTCCCAAAAGGGACTATGGAGGGACAGGGATATACTGTTGAGCCTGGTGAGCTTCCAGAGGGAAACCAATTTGTGCAGTGCTTTCTAGTGTAGCAATGTGGGTGTCGAGAGATGGGACAATGTGGTGGGGGTTTTCTAGGCTTCAAGAGGGAGGCCAACTTGAGCAGTGGTTTCCGGTGGAACAATGTGGGTGTCGAGAGATGGGATACAGTGGTGCGAGTTTTCTAGTGGGGTTTTTCTGGATTGGGACAGGGCTTAGAGCCATAGAACTAGTTGGAGGAGGGGCTTGGAGAAGAAGTGGAAGGGCTACAATGGTGCAGGATAATTATGAGCAGGGTATCTGGTGGAGTAGAGTGTGGATCTGAGGGAGGAGCCCATAGGATGCAGGTTTATCTGGGGAGCAAAGCAGGGTATTAAAGAGTAGATGTGAGAGGTGTAGAGGCTTGTGGTGGAGCAGGGCTGGTTTTCCAGGCAGGAGATAGGCTATGCGAGAAGTTTCTTTCCAAGCAAGGAGGAGCTTCATGGGCAGCTATACCGAGGTGGAGGGTTTTTGGTATAGCATGATGGGCTTTGTGGGAAGAGGTAGGTTCGCGCTGTGTTTGAGAGGTTAGTCCACTTGGATGTAGGCTAGTCATGGGCAGAGTTTCTGATGGAACCAGGAGGGGCTTGACATAGAAGGCTGTTTGGGGGTGGGGTATGAAACGGAAGGGAGGAGCTTGAAGGTACTAGGATATGGGAGCAATGCGAGTATGAGGGAGTAGAAAAGTTAGGGGCAGGGTATCTGATGGATGAGGTGGGGATTCGAGGGAGGAGCCCTATGTAGGCTGAGTTTTGGTGCAGTAAGGCGGGACATAGAAGGAGTTATGGACCTGAACTGATTTCTGGTGGTGCAGAGCAGGGATTCCAGGAAAGAGTGGAGTGGAAAAGGGATTTCCCTAAAGCAGAGGAGAGTTTTCAGGAAGGAGTCTGGTTGCAGTCAGGCCTTTGAAAATTTATAGCAGGTCTACCAGGGGGTAGGTTAGTAAAGGTTAGGCATTTTAGGGAGGAATCTGCCTAGAAGTGAGTTTCCAGTGGATCCAGTCAAGTTTTATGGGAAGGGGGACTAAGAAAGGGGCAAGACTTAGTGGGTCTACAAAAAATAAACAGTTATCAATAATAAATACAATATAAGAACACCATTTTCTGTCAGTGTGCACTTATATTATTTTTATGTATGCGGAAAATACTGGAGAAAGTAACCAAGTAATGATTCCTTCCTGGTAAAATTTTAATTTATTCCAGTTGAGTGAAAATAAAACCACAGGTCACATCAGGCTCAGAGGCACACAGTAGACTAAGACACATGAAGGACTAGAATTGATTCCCCAGTACCAATATTAAGGACCACAAATAAAAGTTTAAAATGTTTCAGTTGGGCATAGTAGACAATATTGTCTTTAAATTGTGAATGAATAGAACTTTTACTCTGACCACTTTAGAAATCCTAAAATGAAGTAAATAGTAATGTCTTAAATTTATACAATATTGGAAAGTATGCTAAAAATAATTAGGAATATATAAAATTGTACACAGCATGTTCATTCTCCAGCATCAATTGTAATCTAAAAGAATTTAAAACCAGAAAATTGCCATATAGTGGGGTTGCAGCATGGTTTCTTTTCTGTCATCAAAATGGTGACTTAAGCAATGTGTCTTTATCATTGGATGCATTGATGATAAAACATATCTAATAATGTGAAGTACTACTATACAGACCCTGAAGAAACTCAGAAGGATCTATGAAATGATGTTGGAATGAAATTAATGACTAATTACAGTAGAAATTAATCTTCAATAGCCCATAAATACTTTCCAGAAGAAAAGGCTATATTGAAAAATAAACAGTGAAAATGAAGCAAGCAGGCAGACCATGAAGTAAACTTTATCCAATGAACATCTATCGAGGAATGATTGCAATCTTCCTTTACCTAAGTTATATTTACTGACCTATGTTTTTCCCTAATGCCAAATACCAAAGTCATGAAAATGCAGTAATCATTTTCAAGACATTAGGCGTTTCAGAAAGAATTCAATGAATGTATTGCTAGAAAGTAAAGATAGATGTCTGAGCTAAAGAGTGAAGAAAATGTCCCCAATCTCTGGCCCTCCACTGTGAGAAGGGCACAAGATGAAACACAAGGAGAATGGACAGAAGTTCAGTAGTGCATACCAGTAGTTCCCAAGATACAATGATGAATGCAATGGGAGAAAATCAACAAGATCTTCATGATACTAAGCATGGGAGAATAGAGAGAACAACAGTGAAAATCCTAGGAGAATTACAAAGGATTCCCTTGCATATTTGGCAGAAGTGTGTGTGACATTGAGGTCTAAACTATGTGGAGGTGTTATAGGAAACTACCTGTGCTCATATGGTGCCACAAGCAGTGAAGAACTTATGATTTACAGGACATTGAATAATCATAAAAGTCTTGCTTCAGTAGTACAGAGTTAAACCTTGATAAATTCTGTTTTGAAACACCTAAGAAACTATAAAACCAATACCAGAAGATTCAAATTGTATATAAGTGACTTGACTGTTCACAAAAATAGAGTTCAAAAAGTCAAATCACATAATGTGGATGTAAAAGCATAACATTATTAAGGTAACCGTTAAACCACACACATTTTATGGGAGTAGTCCTGATTATAAAAGATTTGTTTTCCTTACACATTTTGGATGTACAAAGCCTACAAAAAAAAACAAAACAAAGAAAAGACAATTGGCAATAGAGCTGGATGCCAGTGCTTCCTCCCTATTCTTAGATAGTCACGAGCCTGAGATTGGAATATCGTGGTTGACAGATGGCTGGGGTAGCAATCCATGAGACATTTATGTTCAATTATTCAATCAAAGGCAGACTTAAACCTAGGTTCAAATACTACAGACTCAGTCAGTCATGAGTGAAAAAACAAGCAAGAGTTTGAGGCTCTGAGTCAAGTTTCATTAGTGTGCGTGTGTGTGCGTGCGTGCGTGCATGTGTGTGTGTGTGTGTGTGTGTGTGTGTGTGTGTGTGTGTGTGTGTGTGTGTGCGCGCACAAATGGATTGAGAGGGGAAGAGGGAGAGAAAACAGGGAATATTAAGAGTTTAAGGACTGTCCTAAGCATATATTAATTAATAAAAATGAGGGAAACCATGGAACCTATGTTTCTTTGAGTCTGTCTTCCTTCACATAATATGATTGGTTTACAAGTCTTTCCATTTTATTATGAAAGGGGCTGTGTCATTATTTCTGATAGAGGCATAAAATTACATTGTTTATATATACCACGTTTTCTTGATCCATTCATCTCCGGAGGGCATCTTGATTGGTTCCAATAATGCTGCCAAAAACATAGTTGTAGATTTAGTGGGTTTTAGCTTGAGATCATTTCGACAAATGCCCAGGAGTGGATTACTGGCTCCAGAGCTACGTACATTTGACCTTACAAAATAATGCTAATTGAAATGAACTCCAAAACATGGGAAAAAAACGTCTTTTTCAGATGTTAACCTTGATGTCGGTAGAGTATCTAGATCTTATTTTATTTCATTTGTATTTTACCATTGGTTTATTCCTGGCAATCTCTGTCTTGATTCTGGTTCCTTCCATCTTGTATATACATTTATCTGATTTGGAGAAGGAAAGGGAAAAAATATAATGATGAAAGAAGTACAAAGAGTGACCCATTGCGACAATGATATTCACAAATACTATATAACAGAAATGAACTTTACAACTTTGGAGTGGGTGGGAGGTATAGGTGGTGAGAAGGGATAGGGGAACAACAACGGAGTGGGTAGCAATATTCAATAAGGAATGCAACTTACTCATGTAACTGTAACTACTCTGTGCAGTATTTTTGAAATAAAATAAAAATTTAAAATTGAACCTATCCTAGAAAAAATATAGTTTTCAAAATAATACATTTGTCACAGACCTTGTGAATGATTCTAAAGTCAAGCTGTTAGACTTGGAAAAGGATAGATTGGGAAGTCATCTCAAACAGCAATCAAAAGTCTGAGAGCTGTGCTCTGCAAAGGCCAAGCAGTCAAGGGAAGACAGGGGTATGATTTATTACATCAAGAGTATTTAAGTTCGAGTTGTTGGACACTAAAAGATTAAGACTTCGGAGACAAGATGGATGTCTGTGCTATGGTTGGAATGACTATTGTTCCCTTCTGCTCCCTAACAATAAAGGATTCAATTGTCACTATGTCTACAAACAATACTTCATGTTAATAGTTGTAACCACAAGCTATATTGATGTCTTTGTTTGCAGACATAACTGAAGCCACTGACCACCCCCCACCCCAGTAGTAGAATGAATATAATGCATGTTAAGCAGGATTTTGGGATCCAGAAAATGGCAACGGGGCTTTTGGTCCTCTGGTGTCTTCTTTCCTATCACTTCCTGTGATTTCTCAGTTCTTTGTCCAGGTATCCCATATCATGGATGTTCCATGGTTGCGGTTAGTGGCAGTACTGATATTCTGAACACCTCAAAACAAACCATGAACAACACTTCCTCAAAGAACATTGACAAATGTATAGAAGCACCTGGAAAGATACCAAACATCACCAGTCACCCTATGATACTCTAGCAAGAAAGTACAATTCAGGAGTATCTTTATTTCTGATTATATGAGATAGATAATTGTCCCTTTTGTATATTTGGTATTTGGTAGTGCATACATTTTCAGAAACACATATACATTGTGAAATAATGTCATTTATTTCATAGGTCACAGACCATGTAACTGGAATGATGACCCTAATATCTTCTCAGTTTCCTGATTCAGAATTAGATGATTGTGAATTGCCTAATTATGAACATTTCTCCATGAAACTCAAGAAGACAAAATGAAGTGTCAGGGTCAAGCCATTCCATACCTGTAAGGATTTTACATATATTAGAGTAATATACGCCTACACTGCTCAGCACTCATGGGACATTGGTGTGTTATAATGGTCTTCAGATCAGAAATATGCTAAAGCTTAAAGTAGAATGATGGGCTATACATTTTCAACGCAAGAATGATAATCACCCCCTGCAATTATTCTCAGTGGAGAATCCTTCCTAAACATTTAACTGTCTTAGCTTCTATTCTGGGCTTTACCATTATCAGGGAGGGTCACGCTGTATTGAGCTACAATACTGCAGCAACCTTAGCTGCCTTTGAATTTTATCTCCAATATTGATACCAAGGTCAACTCTGCAACTCTAATCACATAGTTAGTGGACACCTGAACTTTTCAAGCCTGGTTAAAAATTCAGCTATCACTGCTCATTGCCAGTGTTAAAGATCTCACCCCTTTAGATTTATTGTGTATCTTCTTGTATTTCCAACACTGCTTTAGATGTTGGATTTTGAAGTAGAGCTTTTAGTTTGCATTAGATTTATGGAGGTGCTAGTGGTGCCAGTTGAACTGCATATATTATAATGTAAGTAATTTGATGTTTTGACATAAGAATTTAATTTTGGCGATTGAGGAAGTGAATATACATGACTCACAAAAGTTTCTTTCTGTGTATTCGTATTGCTATATTGTGAACTTCCTAAAAGCCAGCCATGGGAGCACATGTCCCTAATCCCATCACTTCTGTCACTGAGATAAGGCTTGAAAAGTCTAGACAACTTGGCACTTCATAGTGAGAACCTTTCTACAAAGAAGTGGGAGAGAACAGCAAAAAGAGAATATGAATCTTCCAACTGTTTTGTTACATATTCCTTACACTTAGCCATTAAGACCACAACAATAGTATTGTTTATGAATTCTTTCCTACACTTTTCGTGTTCTGAGCTGTTTTATTTATGGATCTCTAAAAATCATATAAGAAACACATAAGAAATCTATATAAATCATTTAAAAATCATAAAAAATAGTTAGGGATATATAATCCAAAAACAGTAATTTTAGGAAAGTAGTAAGCACATATAATGTAATGCATTGACTTTGTTGAAAACTTCAGCAGTTGTATTTTATTTACTCTGATAACAAAGTTTATAAACTAAGTTTCAATAGTATTCCAAATGGAAAACAGAACTAGAAACATGAAGGGTAGCACTAAAGAATGCTACTGCTAACACTAATAGAGTAAGAATGAAATTTAGGCAAAACTCCTTCAGAGTAAAAGCCACAGGTCAGCCCCAACATTACTTTCATTGTTCTTATGAAGAAAAGAACTTTTTTGGTAGTAAAGACAAATTTTCACAGATATTAATATCAAATGGGTATATATTTCTTTTTTTTTACATGAATATTTTTTAATATTGTGAAAATACCATACAGAGGGGTTACAATTACATGGGCAAGATAGTGAGTACATTTCTTGTCAAGCATTGTTGCCTCCTCCTTTGTTTCCCCATAGATCCCTTAACCTCTCCACCCCCACCCCCACACACTCCCTACCACCCCCCTACACCCCCACTCCCCAACCACACCAAAGTTGTAAAGTTTGTTTTTCGACATAACATCTTGTACATCTCATTGTTGCAGTGGGTCCACCTGTATCCCTATTTAAACAGCTTGTTTTTTCCCTTCCATTCCACAAATTATATCAACCTCAAATACAGTGAAAGTATGGCTTATACCCTGGGGGAGGTACATATAAAGCAACAAAGAAATCATCTTATAAATGTGTTAGAAACAATCACATGAAAGAAAAAAAACAGTTGAATACATATCTTAGCGTTCATTTCCCTAACATCAACTTATCCGACCTTTTCTGCTTGACTCAGACATATAATAGTTATGCAAATAAGGGTAACCATGGGACCTATGTTTCTTTGGGCCTGGCTTACTTCACTTAATATAATTTTTTCCAAGTCTTTCTATTTCCTAACAAATGGGGAAATGTCATTCTTTCTGATGGAGGCATAGAATTCCATTGTGTATATATACCACATTTTCTTGATCCATTCATCTACTGAGGGGCACCTGAGTTGGTTCCATATCTTAGTTATGGTAAATAAGGCTGCAATAAACATAGTCGTGATGGTAGCTTTAGTGTGGTCTTGTTTGTGAACATTTGGGTAAATGCCCAAAAGTGGGATTGCTGGGTCATAGGGGAGCTCTATGTGGATTCTTTTGAGGAACTTCCATAGTACTTTCCAGAGTAGTTGAACAAGTTTACACTCCCACCAACAATGCAGTAAGGTTCCCTTCTGTCCACATCCCCTCTAGCATCTGTTGTTATTAGAGTTCTTGATTATAGCCATTCTAACTGGGGTGAGGTGGTATGTCAATGTTGTTTTTTTTTTCATTCTGTTTTTTATTTTTTTATTTTATTTTATTTGTGAACATACTGTACAGAGGGGTTACAATTACATGGGCAGGATAATACGTACATTTCTTACCAAGAATTGCAGCCTCCTCCTTTAGTTTACCCTTCACATCCCTTCCCAGCCTCCCCCATCCCCCCCAATCCCAACCCTTCTCCTTTCCTCCCCTTCCTCCCCCCCCCCCCGCCGAACCGACGTTGTAAAGCTCGTTTTGGACATGACAACTTATACTTCTAGTTGTTGCATCAGGTCCACCTGTATCCTTAAACAACTGTTTTTTCCCCCTCTCCTCCACAAGTCATACTGACATCAAATATAGTGAAAGCAGGGGTTATACTGTTGGGGAGGGACATATAAAGCAACAAAGAGATAGTCTTATAAATGCATTAGAAACACATGCATGAAAGAAAAAACATTAAAATACATATCTAAGGGTTCATTTACCTGACATCACATTATCTGAACTTTTCCCCTTGACTCATACTCTAGTTTTTATTCATTGGAATGAATATTCCAGTTTGCACTCTGGAAATGAGTTTCAATTTGCCCTAATTCCAACAAATTTCCTGACTCTATCTCTGAAGTTATCTTGTTCCCTAACATGAACCATTATATTACTTGTCATCAGATTCTCTTATCAGGAAAAACACTGTAGTTTCCATTGATCCTACCTTTTCCTGAACCACTGCACCCTAAAACAATTTCATATTTACTTATCATCTAATCCATTACTCAATGCTAACTCTCAACCTAAACCTTGCTGGAAAACTCTCATTAATCATTACAAGAATGATCACTGAGAAATCTATCTATCTATCTATCTATCTATCTATCTATCTATCTATCTATCTATCTATCTATCTATCTATCTATCTATCTATCTATCTATCTATCTATCAATAATGGTAACACTCTAGGTACTATTCAACCTCACATTTTTGTTTCTACTTGTTAGTGAAAACTCAATTTTACACTAAAACTTTCCTATTCATAACACTAATCATAATCAGAACTAAATACTGACGACACTGATTTTAATCCAAATATGTCAATACTAACACATACTAGTCAGTGTTACCCTAGTTTTCATTCATCCTAACTTGATGCAAATATGCCTTCCAAACATAGGTTTCAATTTATTTCCAATATCTTAGTCATTTTCTAACTCCAAACTTAATCTTAACTGGAATATTGAGAATAAATAAAACCTAATTGAAAGTAGATTCTAGTATTAATAGCAGTACTCTAGTTCACATTCATTCTAATTCTTACCAGACTTATTCCAAATTTACCATCAATTTGAACCTCAATTTTTTTCCTCCTTCACTCTAACCCTAAACGTGTCTTGAATCCTAACCATAACCTTAACACTAATGGTATCACAATTCTAAAATTTATGGAAAATGCTGGTTTTGTGCAATCCTAACTGAAATTCCACTTGTAATTCTAGAAATAAATTGCAAGTTTTACTAAACCCTACAGATTTTCTCATTCTTATCTCTGAACCTATCTTGTTCCATAAGAGGAATCATTAAACTAATTGATCTCAAATCCTGATATTATGAAATACATTGTACATCCATTATCCCAGCTTTTCCTGAATTCTTAGAACCTAAAATAAGTTCAGATTTAATTAACGTTTATCCCATTCCTTTTTTTTTACTTTTTGTTGGTTGTGGGGTTTCATCTCTGGGCCTGGGCATAATCCCTGAATTCTAGGCATGGGCATGATCACTGAGTTCTTTAACTCAAGGTGTGCACTTTACAACTTGAGCCACAGCACCACTTTCTGGTTTTCTGGTGGTTAATTGGAGATAAAATTTTCACCAACTTTCCTGCCTCGGCTGGCTTTGAACTGCGATCCTCAGAAATCAGCTTCCTGAATAGGTAGGATAATAGGCGAGTTTAATATATTTCTTTACTCAATCCTTAATCCCCTTTAATCAGAAACCTAATCCTAATCACAACCTGAATTAACACCAAATGGTTAATGTAAGGAAAATTTGTCTGGATTCTATTCAATCACACTTATTTTTTGCTTCTACTTCTTAGAGGAAAACTAAATTTTACCCTAAAGCTTATCCTTCCCTAATCCTAACAAGAACTAAAACAGTAACACTTTAAACCTAATTATATATGAATGTTTAAAATAACACTCATACTTGTTTTCATTCATTTTAACTTTGATGTCATTCATTCTTCTTAAAATATGTGGCAGTTTTACACATTATCTTATATTTTTTCTCATCCTAACCCCAGCTCTAACTGGAACACCTGGCGTAATCCTAAACCTACATATAACCGAATCATAATGTTAATATCAAGCATGTATTTCACAATTATCCTATCTCTTGATCAGCATGTAGGTCTAAATTTTACTTGCATTTTGAACCTAAATTTTTAAAAGTGTTTTTATATTTCCTGTCAAGTTTTATTTTTCATTTCTTTTTAAATTTTATTTTATTGTAATGAGGCTTACATAGGGATTACAGTTTCATGTGTAAGGTAATGAGTACATATCTTGTTGAGCATTGTTACCCCCTTCTTTGTTGTTGTCCCACTATCCCTTCCCTCTCCCACTTCCATCACTCTTCTTTCCCCATGGTGTAAAGTTCATTTTCAGTATAGTGTGCTATGAGTATTATTGTTGCAATAGGTCATCCTGTGTTGAACCTAATTTTTCTATTTCTCTCATTCCTAATTCTAATTCTGTATAATATCCTAACCCTAACCATAATAATAATGATAACTCAATTCAGAACTTAACAGAAAATACCCTTTTTTGTTCATCATGATAATACACTGTACGTCTTTGAATTAAGTTGCAGTTTAGCTTAATTCTTCCAAATTACTTTATATGTGCATATATAAAGATGTAATTTTATGTGAAAAACAGGAGATCTTCGGAGAAAGGAGTAACAAAAAGGAAATAGAGTGAGTAAAATCAATTATTTTAATATATTATGGAAAGAGAATAATTAAACTGCCACCTCTGAAAATTAATAACCATTAACAAAATAACTAAAAATAAATAAAGAAATAACACACTGCCTTCCAGTGTTCTTGAAGAGAACCATGATATGTCTTGTGAAAGAAATACTTGTGTTAGATAAACTTTGTTCATGCATAATTTATATTGTTATTGGCCAATTATTTAACTTAAATAAATAAAAATTTATCAAATAAGATTTCATGACAAAATATAAATCAGTTACTTAATAATTGTTTGAGAAAAAGTTATAGCCATGAGTTTTAAGAAGCTAAATTTCTATTTCCAATGATTTAAGTTTACTAATCTAGTATTTCTAGTAAGTTTAGAGAACATAATTGGCATGTAAAATAATGAACTGTACATCTTGTGTTTTGGATTTTAAACATTGTCTTTTATTCAAATGAATACTTAGGTTTACTTTTCAAAATAAATGCAATTTTATCTCCTTTCTGAACAAGTACTTACCCTGCAATTAAATGTATTTGGATACTCAGATATTTAAAAGCTAAATTTTCTATGTTTGTTATGTAGCTCTACATATTCAAAATGACATGATTTTTCTATTCGTAAATGTCTAACCTGTGAGATTTTTGCTCCATCAATATATATTATCTCATGAGGTTTTTGTGAAGGCTCCAGTAACCAGTGTGGTCAAAAACATTTCCTGGATTCTAAATTTTAAATCTAATCATTTTTAGCCTTTGATTGTATCAGTTATTGTCTCTTCAGAGCAATTAAACTAAAATAAATACTACTTTTTAAACATTTCACTCACATTGTAAATAATATTAACATAGGTTAAACAGAGACTAATCATTTCAAACTCGCCATATTTGATGATCTTAGCGTGAAGAATGTAGAGAGTATAAGAACCCTATACTCAATATTTTTGTTTAAATTAAATTAAATTATATATCTGGATTTCTAAATTGGAGTAAATCACATGGAAATAGGAAAACAACAAGAAAAATGATTACTTTAGAATCATTTTCTTCTTAAATTTTTTTTATTGTGAAAATACCATTCAGAGGGGATACAAACACACGGGCAACGTAACAGCTCATTTCTTATCAAGTATTGTTGCCTCCTCCTTTTTTTCCCCTTACCATCCTTTCCTATCTCTACCCCTTTGCCAGCCAAAGTTGTAAAGTTCGTCTTTCGACATAACGTCTTGTACATCTCATTGTTGCAATGGGTCCAATGGTATCCCTAAAATTACGAAGCAAAAATATCTCCAAGAAATATATTTTTCAATAAAATGTTTCAATCCTTAGGTAAAGTTCTTTATCCTTCAAATATTGAAGGATAATTTTTTTCTCAAAATAGAAATTCTGCAAATAATCTAATGTATGTTTTCATGCACAAAATTCTATGACTTCTAGCCTTGTTATGTGCTTTTCATTGTATTTTTATTGAGAAATGATACCTAATTATATTCATTACAAACTTCTGTATTAGTACAAATCATGCCTGTACACGCTAAGTTACATAATTTAATACACAAACAAAATTATCTTTTTTCTTGTCTCCCACAGGTAAGGATGAGATGCTGAAGTATATTAAATGAAAGCACTCTAAAAGAGAGTCTATGTGTATCCTTATTTAAACGACTTGTTTTTACCCTTCCCCTCCACAAATTATAACAACATCAAATCCAGTGAAAGCAGGGGTTATACTGTGGGGGAGGGACATTCAAAGCAAGAAAGAAATAATCTTATAAATGCGTTAGAAACAATCGTAAGAAAAAAAATTTGAATACATATTTTAGGGTTCATTTCCCTAATATCACCTTATCTGACCTTTTCTGCTTGACTCAGACATATACTAGATATTGCAAATAAGGGAAACCATGGAACCTATGTTTCTTTGGGCTTGGCTTACTTCACTTAATATAATTTTTTCCAAGTCTTTCCATTTCCTAACAAATGGGGCAATGCCATTCTTTGTGATGGAGGCAACAATGAGAAGTACAAGCCGTTATGTCAAAAACAAACTTTACAACATTGGTGGGGAGACTGGGAGGATTGGAGGGGCAGCGCGAGGATGTGAAGGGATGGGAAGGGGAAACAAAGGAGGAGGCTACAATGCTTGATAAGATATGAACTCATTATCTTGCTCATGTAATTGTAACCCCTCTGTACAGTATTTTCACAATAAAAATAAATAAAAATTAAAAAAAATAAAAGAGAGTCTATGTGTAATGGAAATTTGCAACATGAGGATGGGATCATGAGCACTTTCTCCTTGGCTGAACAGGAGTTCTTGGCTCTACAGTACTTTCTTGCCATTTATTCACACAGGGAAAGCCACAAAATTTGAAGTTCATATGAAAAAATTACATTCCTAAAAGTTGTGGCAACCCTGCTCAAAAGCTCAATTTTATCACTAGATCTTTGTGCTTGCTGGCTAATCAATTTCCCTACCAAATTTACATATTATTAAACATATTAGTCATTCAACTGGCAATACATGTCAGAAGATCCCTGAAATCACGTCTATTGTGGTGTAATAGAAAAGAAAAGAAAGATTATATTGATCTCCAATTCCTCCCTTTGGCCTTCGATATAGTAATTAATTGTCAAACAATCACATAAGATGTTAGTCTATTTTCCAAATATAATTAGAGATTAAGCAAGTGTTTTTTGTAGTAAAGTGATGACAGTAGTATCACAGCTCTGATATGAGCACCTCCCCCCTAACAAGTAATGCTCTATGGACTGTAAATATGGACGCAACACTAAATTCTCTCTCTCTCTATGTCTCTCTTTCTCTCTCTCTCTCTCCTCTCTCTCTCTCTCTCTCTCTCTCTCTCTCTCTCTCTCTCTCTCTCTCTCTCTCTCTCTCTCTCTCTCTCTCTCTCCCACACACACACACACACACACACACACACACACACACACACACACATAGAGCTGCCACCCAGACACATCTAAGATCAGTTCTATTCCTCTGTAATTATAGTTGATTGATGTTTGTTCCCTTGCTTTTCTTTGATTCAGGATCTTGTTTGGACCTGTATGTTTCCCTGAGATCAAGTCCCTTCTTAGTATACCGTGTATCTTTGTATGCTTCAGGCCAATTAACAGTACCTTGAATACAATATCTTCAAACTTGACATTCAAGTCAAACTCCATGAATTCATACTACTATTCCAAAATACTAAAATATATTGGATCTAGGGATAAAATGCCCACCTTATTATTTTAGAAGGAATTGACATCATGAAAAAGAAGAATATTAATCAGGAACTGAGGTATGAGAATGGGAGTATGTGGGAAAATGTAGAATACTGTATATGTGTTAGAGATACAGAATAATAGGCTCATTTATTGAAAACTTGTCATCCTATATTGAAAGCTCAATTTATGTATACAGTTTTCCAGTTACTTTGCTTACCGATCACTTCTGATCACAAATCCTCTTATTAATGTTGATATTATCTTTGAATAAATCACACAATTTGCAGGTACTTATCATCTTAAGGAAAGACAGTGTGCTTCTATGTTTTTCATTATATGTGATAAACCCTTATTTTTTGTTTCCCTGTTTGCTGAATAAATGTATTCCTGGAAACAGGATATTGACTGCAAATCTGAGTGCAATTTTCATTTTGTAAATTTCAAATATAATATAAACTTTGTTTTGACTAGTTATTTTTTTAAATGAGTGATATTCATGAACACAATATTTTGGTGCCTTTAAGTCAATTGAGGATTGCTGTGGTATTCTTTTGTCTAATTGTCTTAACCATTATGTTATTCATGTATAAACATTGCATTGTACTTATTTATTTTTATATATATAATAATCCCCAAGGATTTACTTTATAGTGATAATGGGGGGAGGTTGTCTTCTTGTTCCAAACTTTATATTTACGTCAGTAAAAGTACTAGAAACACATGATGTTTACTGGAGCAATATAAAAGATGAGAACATATTTCTAAAGAGAATGGATTTATTTATTAAAACATAGAATAGAGTAAAATATGTTTCTTGTTTGTAACTGCATACATTTCATATGAAAGTAGCTCAAGATAAGACTCAAAGATAAATTCATATTTATGTTACTGAGATTTACATCACAAAATAAGAAATATAGGTATTTTAAGGAATTGGTCATTCAAAGTCCTAGATACCTAATGGATGAAGAATGGAATTGAAAAAAAGCAGAGGAAAACAATTCAACATGCAGCTATTATGATTTTATAATACTAATATGAAAGCAATGGAGCTTTTGCCTTTCTGAAGAACGTTTAGGCAGTAATTTCAATATAAGTTAGCAATTGTAATGAGTCTGAAGTCTTTTCCTCCAAGATATCCAATAATACTATACTCATCTTTGAAGAGTAAATAAGTAATTATTTTCATTAGCTTTGCTTAATATGAATTTAATTGTAGTAAATACATTAAAATGTCTTTTTTCTCTCAATGTAATAACATACATTCTGTCTTTTTCTGTTTCTTCATACAAGCCTGAAATCACTACTTCAACGTAATATAAGCAGAAAACAAAAATAACCTGATACAACAATCGCAAATCCTAAAGTATGTGAAAACATGCACAATATAAAAAATAAATCTGAGGAAGAGGAAAAACAATAACAGAATAACAACAGAAAATTACCCTAGCAATCTCTAATGAAACAGAAGTTTATAGTCCTAGCAGATACTCCACTTCTAGAGGGTCACCTCAAATCAGATATAATTATACATATGCAGCTATAAATAGAGACATAACTATAAATATATAATTCATAAGAAGATTTTTATACTGTATTCAAAAGAAAATAGAATTCTATGAAAAGGTGCCAGCCAGGTAGTTGTCTGCTATGACTGGTTGGCCAACACATTCAAAAGCACATCTGCAGTATGGAAATAAATGGCAACATGGAAAAAAGCAGGAACAGAAGCGTACATCAGAGCAAGCCACATCCATACACATAGACAATTCACCATAGCACTGGACAGTCAGAACTGTCACTGGAACCACAAATATTAACATCACAACATCTCACCACAACTGATTTGTATTCCTACACTTAATGGACCTGACAAAAATGCAATTCCAGAAAAACAAATCATAACAGGAGACCAAACAAAGACCTGGCAAATCAACCAAGAACATAGACAGTCAACTATTAAGGTCATAGATCCCCCAAAAGAAAACCTCCAAATGGACAAAACAAATCAGAAAAATACAAGAAAAGTGATGTCAAGATAGTATAATTCACAGAGTAAATATCCAGACATTAGAACAGACAATCAAGGACCTAGAAGAGAGTTATCAAAACATATTACAGATACTGCTGAAAAATGTGATTAATGGAAAGATAGAAAACCTCTACAAGGAAATTTGTGAACAAATGAGACCAACAAAAGATTAGCAAAATAATTCATGGAGACTACAAACGGAAAGATAAATAAATTCTGAGAAGTCAAGGGAGTCCAAGAAAAAATGGATGCCTAGTTAAAAGATATGAGAGAAGACACAGCTAAGAAAACAACCCTTGCAACTCCCCCACCCAAAGAAAAAATGTACAGAGGGATGGAAAGATGGCTCAGTGGTAGAGCACTTGTCTTGCATGCCTGAGGACCTGGGTTCGATTCATCAGCACAACATAAGCAAAAAAAAAAAAAAAAGAAAAGAAAAAAGAAAAAAAGAAAAGAAAGAAAGAAAGAAAAATCCCGGAAGTGGCACTGTGGCTCAAGTGGTAGAGCGCTAGCCTTGAGCTGAAGAGCTGAGGGACAGTGCCCAGGCCCAGAGTTCAGGCCCCACGACCGGACACAAAAAATATACAGAAAGTCCATAAAAGAACTAAAACAAAGCTTTAATTGAGAGATAGTACCCCTATAAATTACCAACTAGAAGACAGGGAAATCAAAACCAAAGTAGAAAGTCTCCACAGCAAATAGATGACATAGAACATAATCTCAGGGCTAAATACAGGATAGATCTAATAGGAAAGAGGAAATAATCATTTAGAACAAATCCAAGAAATAAGAAATGATCTTGCCAGAACGTCAAGACTCAGTTAGAAGATCAAATTTCGGGGAGATAGGTATCAAGAAGGAGAAGAGCAGGAAACTAAATGTCTGGGAAACATATTACAGAATTCTAGCAGAGAACATGCCAAACATCCAAAGAGATAGGCTCATTCAGAGAAGAGAAGCCTTTAGAACAAACACAGAATTATAGAACTGAAAATCCACCATGACATCATAATCCATTAGAGGATCATTAACGATGAAGGAAAGGATTCTCAAAGCTGCCATAGAGAAAAGATTGATTATTTATAAAGGATATACAGTCAGAATAAAAACAGATTTCTTAGGTGATATGGTAAAAAGGAGAGCCTGGAATGATGTATGGCAAACACTAAAGGTAAACAACTACCAACCGTGGAATATGGTCCCAAGCCAAACTTTCCTTTACATTTAAAGGATAAATAAACATATTTCATGACAAAGACAACTTGAAACAACGTATCTCCACCAGATCAGCATGAAAGAATTTAATCAAATATATCCTACATAGAGAAGATAAAGAAGAACAGGAACTGGTTATATAAAATGTTCCCTACCAGAGTTCAAGGTAAATTTATTAAGAGTAGATCAAGCACAGCTCCTAACAACTGGTGTATAACATAGCAGGACTTATCAGACATTTCTTTCTTAACTCACAATATCAATGGACATAAATTTCCAAATAGAAGACATATTTTAGATAGAAGACATAGATTAGACTGCATTTAAAAACAAGATGCATCCATCTAGTATCTATGAGAGACACATTATCAAACATATTCTATGAAGCTAGAATTAAACTCTTCCACAAATCACATAGGGACTCACCAAAGAAAGAGAACTATAAACTCAACTCTTTGATAAGCATTAAAGAAGAACTTCTTAATAAAATTCTCACTAACCAATTTCAGCAACTAACAAAAAAATCATATGGTATGATCAAATAGGATTCAACTTGGATAAAAGTGGATTTAATATTCTTGTGACTAAACATAATACAAACTATCAGCAAAAGCAGGCAATAGAAACACATAATCGTCTATAAGGATGTAGAAATAGCTTTTAACAATCTCCAATACCACTTTATGATTAAAAGGTCTGAGAAGCGAGGAATGCATGGAACATTCCTCAATATAATACTGAGTATGTATATGACACAGATAATTAGCATTTACCTCACGGTGGAAGCCTGAAGACATTAACATCAGGAATGAGACAAGGATGTCCACTCTCTCTACTACTCTTCAATATGGTAGTCGAATTTCTTACAAGAACAATAGACAAGAGAAAAACATAAAGCAGATCCAAATAAGGAAGAAGTAAAACTATCCCTCTTTACAGATGAAATGACCCTGTATTTAAAGGACCCTGTGGCTTCCTCCCTCAAGTTAGTACAGGTGATGCTAACCTTCAGCAATGTAGCAGGGTATAAAAACCACAAGAATCAGTAGTTTATCTGTTACCAACAATGGGAAGATCCATGCTGAAATCCAAAATACAACCTCATATTTATTAGCCTCAAAAGCAAATCAAATCTAAACAAAACAAAACAACAATAACAGCAAAACTAGGAATTAATTATTTTAACTAAAATTGTGAAGGACCTATATGTGAAAACTTTAAAAATATAAAAAGGGAAATTGAAGGAGATTCAAGGAAATAGAAAGTCGTTCAATGTTTCTGGTTAGAAGAATTAACATTTTAAAAATTGCAATACTTCCCACAAACAATTGGCAATGCAATACTCATCAAAATCCCAACAATATTTTTCAGTGCAGTAGAGGAAGCAATTCAAGGCCGGGTGCTGGTGGCTTACACCTGTAATCCTAGCTAATCAGGAGGCTGAGATCTGAAGATCACGGTTCAAAGCCAGCCCCGGCCGGAAAGACCCTGAGACTCCTATCTCCAATAAACCACCAGAAAACTGGAAGTGGCTCTGGAGGTGAAGTGGTAGAGCACTCGCCTTGAGCTGAAGAGGTGAGGGACAGCACTCAGGCCAGAGTTCAAGCCCCACGACCGACAGAAAGAAAAAGAGAGAAAGCAATCCAACTTTAATATGGAATTACAAAATTACAGATGATACACAATGCTTAGAAATGAATTCATGGGCCTATAGTCATCTTACACACACACACACACACACACACACACACACACACACACACACACACACACACACACACACACACACAAACACATACACACACACACAATGGGATTATATTCACCCATCAGAAAGATGACTTTTCACCAGTGGTAAGGAAAATGAAAGGTTTGGGAAAATTATATTAAGAGAAAAGAGAAAGGAAAGCAGACACAGAGCAATATAGGTTTCAGGGATTTATTCATTTATTGAAACTAGAAGGTGTAGTCAAATCTATAAGTAAACAAGACAGATTCTACCTCATCCCAGTTAATATGGCCATTACCAAGAAAACTAACAATAGCAAATTCTGGGAACTCTATTACACTGTAGGTGGGAAATTAAACTGGTTCAACTATTGTGGAATGCAGTACGGAGTTTCCTGAAAAGACTAAACCTATATCTCGCTTAAGAACCAGTAATTTGCCTCATGGGCAGTAATCCAATCAATAACAAACAGCCTCACATGAAAGCTACCAGTATATACATGTTCAGGGCCCAGGCCCAGAGTTGAAGGACTGGAAAAAATTTGCCACTGCTGGTATTTGTTTTCACAAATATGAACCGATGGATATAAGATACCAAATCAATCTATTTCCAGTAGCTAGTTTAGAACTTAAAGGTAGTGGGTGATAAAATGACTCTTTGTTGAATGTTAGGAGAAGATGTAGGCAGTCCATGAAATGGGGATTTGTTGTTGTTGTTCGAGGTGCTTGAAGTCTGGGCTTAGGCACTGTCCCTGAGCTCTTCAACTCAAGGTGAGTGCTCTACCTCTTGAGTGACAGTGTCTCTTCTGATTTTCTGGGGGTTAAATGGAAATAAGAGTCTCAGGGACTTTCTTGCCCAAGCTGTCTTTGAATTCAGAACTCAGTTTCCTCAGTAGCTAGGATTACAGCTGTGAGCCACTGGCACCAGGTAAAAATGGGGGATTTTTAGAAAAGAAAATCAGCCTCTTCACCTATGGCTAAACCTCAGATAATACTATTAGAACACTTCACCTTTAACTCATTTCATCAGACATTTGTAAATTTTCTCTTTTCCTTCATGTGGGAATACTGCAGTCAATATCAACTCAGCTGGGGGACTGAATCAATTGTATGGTAATTGCTAGCACCTAATTTAAGAACTTTTACATCAAAAGAAATAAAACCCTCATTTGGAATAATTGTGTTTTCTTTTGATTACAAATCGGTACTGGATTACTTCCTAATGTGATAATGGACCTCCTAAGAGAATGATGACATTTTCTTTCTCTTCAGCCTTCTCCCACATATGGTCAAATATTTAAGAATTCAAAGATTTGCATTGATAATTAAGCTGACTTCTAAGAAAATATGCATTTCTGGAATTTGGTCTGATGTCTTGTTCTTATATACACAGGTTTTCTATGATTTATTTTTTCTACAAGGAATTCTACTTTCCAATTTGTGTGACCAATTTTAGTGTCTCTGATCAGTCTTTCTGATCCTCTCTCTGGAGTCTCATTTGAGTTTACCTCATAAAAAAATATTTTAGTTATCAGGTGAATGACTCTCAGCTTCTGTTTTTTGCCTGACTTCATTTAGGCTGTGATAGCAACCCTCCCTGGCTGTGCTTCCTGGAGTGCTTTTTGTGTGTTTGTTAGTGTGTGTGTGTGTGTGTGTGTGTGTGTGTGTGTGTGTGTGTGCGTGTGTGTGTGTGTTTATGTGTGTGTGTGTGTGTTTTGTTTTAGAGGTCTAGGATTATTATTGAGGGCAGTAGTTTCTCTTGGCCCCTGTGATCCCCTGCCATCGAGTCAATGGGTTTTTCTAAAGATACAAAGAACAGTTTACTAAATTCCTGTTTTAATTGTCCCACAATGAGGCAAACAGGTATCCTTGCAAAGCCATCAATAATGCTTTGTAACCACTTACAGAAGTTGTCTGTCAAGATGGCTTTCCAATGTTGACTGTGAAAATTGTTCATTTCCAAGTAGGCACCATAAAGCACATCACATACCTGGTATCAAACTTTTGGATGGAAGGTTCCTCTTCCTTCCTTCTCTTATGATAGATCAAACCATAATATTCTCAGTTGTGGAGCCTGGAGCACAGTTTCTCAAGAATATTCAGTAGTGTAAAAAAGGACCAACTTTCAAAATAAAGGTGCAAATACTTGTCTACAAAAGACTGATTTATCTTGCTTATATCTGTTGTTATTTTCATTACTTCAAACACATGCATAATTTATATTGGTATTAGAAAAGTGGCAAAGGATTAATGGAATAAGCATTCAGTTTACTTTCGTATATCCAATATAATACACTTAGCCCGTCATGGAAAATTAACTACAACTGTAGAAAAAATGTCAGGAGTATAAAATAACCCTCAAGATAAGGTCAGAAAGATGGTGGAGGAGAAGCTGGAGGCTAAACAAGCTCTAGCATAAAAAAGCAGTTTTAGTGTTCCAGTGAACAGTACTAGGCCAGAGAATTACACCAAGTGTGCAATCACAGTACAGAGAGTTTGGCCAGAGAGGGAAAATCAAGGCAAACAGACAGATCTGAGCACTTGCCAGGAGCTCTGGCAGCGGCAGCAGCGGCGGCACCCATAGCCGTCATACCTGCAACACAGAGCGTCTGGGACAAAGGCACCAGATGCAGCTGGCAAGCTGATTCTACTCAACACCAGCAAGAACTGTCAAGGAGCAGATATATTCACACTGCAGAGCGCAGACCAGAGACGACCCAGGAACCAAGACTCCGGTGGCATGAGTAGAAGCCTGACATCCTCACTTCTTCTCAGGGATCAGAGATGGCAAGGCATTCATCCCCCACACCACAACTGGAGATCTCCATCTTTGATACTGACAAAGACTTGGCTGAGCTGCCAGTTCCAATTCAGGCCTTGGGAGAAAACAAGAAAACAAGGTCACAGGAACCTGCCCAGACCTGCCAGGTTCAACTCCACCCAGGAAAAAGTCACCCACCCCAGGCAGAGGAAATCTTCCTCGTGGGAGTAGCTTTCTTCACTGAGTAAACAGGCAGCCACTCCCTACAGCAGCCTAGACAGTCAATTGGAATTAAGTAAATATAAACTGTGAGAAAGGCTCCAGGCTGAGCTCTGTGAGTGTCTCAGAAGCTAGCCCCTCAGGGAAAAGCTACTGTTTGCTGAGAGGCCTCAACTCAACACAGAATCTAGCCTCATCAAAGCATCTCCAAACAAGATTAAACAGACATCTCCCTCTTTTGCGTTATTCAAAACAGATCCTTCTCCCACTGAATTAGACTGAGAGGAGGATCACAAAATCCTGGGTAAAGCAGAGCATTTTTCGGCTCGCCCAAACAAACTGCCTTAAGTAACCAATCAAGCCACAGGAAAACCAAACACCACAAGAAGACCAGGGACTCTACCAAAAGGCTGGTTATTGACACAAGGGAAATACAGAATCTTCCATCCCTCAGCCCACAAAAAAATCAAAGAACTTTCTTTTTGTTTTTGTACCTTATTTTTATTTTTTAAAATTTTTTGTTCTTTTAATTTTTGTTTTTATTGTTTTCTTCCTCATATAATTTTTAATTTAGGTGAATATGTGTGTGTGCTTATTTTTAATCCCTTCTGAACTTTTGAGCCTGTTCTTTCTTTCTTTCTTTCTTCCTTCCTTCCTTCCTTCTTTTCTTTCTTTCTTTCTTTCTTTCTTTCTTTCTTTCTTTCTTTCTTTCTTTCTTTCTTTCTTTCTTTCTTTCTTTCTTTCTTTTCTCATTCTTTTCACTTCTTCTCTTTCATTATTTTCTGCATGACTTAATTGCTGTTCTGCTCAACCTCAAATATACCAGTCCTCCATTATTAGATCTTATCCTCCATTGTGTACACACTTAATCAAGAAATTTATTACTCAATTCAAAACCTCTTAGACTTAAATTCTTTAATAGCATTATTACCACTTGATACCCATATAATATTTTAAAACATTTTAATTTTTCTAGTTTTTCACATCTCCTTTCTATGCCTCCCCTCCTTTCATCCCATCCCCATTCTTCTCTGAATACTACTTCTTCAAACTTGCAGTTTTTAAGGGTTTCATTTTTTAATATTAAATTTTTGTTTTTCCATTTTTCCTGTGTCTTTTTTCCTTTTTCTTCTTTTATTCTTACTCTTTTTTCTCTCGCTTCTATTATTTTGTCCTATCAATTTCCCTCTTTGAGATGAGGACATGGTTAATTCCACTCTCCCTCACCTTCCCACTTCCCTCCAATCCTATTGTTCCACAAATTTTACCGAAACCTAATAATTTCTGGTTGCCAAATTCTCCTTTGCTGTTCTTAGGCCATTAAGACATAGTTGTTTGATGTTCAATAGATTGTATCTCTTGAACCAGATTGTATCTGCAGAATTTTGACTGTGCAACTACAGACTTTGATTGATGATTACCTTAAAATAGTGTTCTAGCAAAAAACATGTTATTCTCATCCCAAATGGGCAGAATAAGCCGGGAAAACACAAGAAAAATGGCAAGCCCAGGGTTCTCAACTCCCATTCATGACAATCAGGGGAGAGAAGAGATAATGAATAATCCAGAGGAGAGTTCCAAAAAAGCTCTATAAACACTACAGGTAAACAGGGTAAATGAAAAGAGTTAAAACCTGCAAAAGTCTCAGTGTGAGCATGATAGGGAGAGAGAGGAGGCAAACCAAAGATCAATACAGGAGACTTATTAGCTTGAGGAAACTACTCAAAGATTGATACAGGAATTTCGTGAGCAGATTGAGAACAGTCAAAGAGAAATAAAGGAATTGTGTGAGCAGGTTGAGATTACTCAAAGAGATAGACAGGAATTGTGTGAGCAAGTTGAGATCAGTCAAACAGATAGACAGCAATTACGTGAGCTGGCTGAGAACAGACAAAGAGCAAGTCAGAAATGGTGTGAACAGGCTGAGAACACTCAAAGAGAAATTCAGAAAATGTGTAAACGTGGGGATGCTAACCAAAGAGAAATACAGGAACTGAGAGATCGTGATGAGAAAGGACAAAGATCAATGGAGGCATTCATGGAATACAGAAACAGAGAGCTGAAAGAAATCAGGGAGACCGCAAAGGGAATGCTCAGTGGAGAACAACAGAAGGAATGGGAGTCCTAGGAAACCATAACCAATCAACTAAATGATTTGAGAATAAACACTGAACACCAACTTACGGAAGTAAAGAAGTTCTTACAAGATCTAGAACAAAGTTCTAACAAAGAATTTGAAGTCATCAAAGTCGACCAATTAGAAGGAGAAGAAATAAAAAACAAAGTAGAAAGTCTTGACAGTAGGTTAGACCTTGCAGAAGATCGAATCTCAGGGATTGAATACAGCCTAGATATTATAGAGAAAGAACATAAAACCATCCATGACAAATCCAAGAAATATGATATAACTATTCAATTCTCTTTGGAAAACACCAACAAAAGGCCTAATCTGAGGTTAATGGTGTAGAGGAACACCTAGAGATAGAAGTTAATGGTCTAGGAAATTTGTTTAACTGGATCCTAGCAGAGAACTTCCCAAACATGAAAAAAGACAGGGCTATTCAAATACAAGAAGCTTTTAGAACTACAAATAGACCAGACCAGAACAGGACATCCTACTGTCAAATTATTATCCGGACAGGATCAATTCAGACCAAGAAAAAATGCTTAAAGCTGTCAAGGAGAAAAGATCAATAACCGATAAAGGGAAACCAATTAGAATCACCTCAGATTTCTCAGCAGAGACAATTAAAGCAAGAAAAGCCTAGAATGATGTATGCCATGCCCTAAAGACAAACAACTATCAACCAAGAATACTGTACCCAGCTAAAATCTCTTTCATAACCAAAGGTAAACTAAAAAAATTCCATAGCAAAGAAAAATTGAAACATTATATATCCACCAAACCAGCAAAGAAAAATTAAAACAATATATGTCCACCAAACCAGCACTACAAAGATACCTAAAGATGTCCTACACATAGAAAACCTACAAGACCACAATAAACACCAAGAAACCTCACTCAGACTGAGAATCCAAGAACCATAGGAAGAACCTAGTTGCGGCATCAGCAAAGAAGGTGAATAACACAGCAGGAGCTCCCAAATATCTCTAAGTCCTATCTCTTAACATTAATGGGCTTAACTCTCCAATTAAGCGACATAGACTGTCTAGTTGGATTAAAAAGGAAGATCCTTCTACCTATTGCCTTTAGGAATCCCACCTTGTCCATAAAAACAACACATTTTGAATGTGAAAGGCTGGAACAAAATCTAAAAATCAAACGGCCCCCATAAACAGGCAGAAGTTGCAATACTAATATCAGATAAAATAGACTTCCAATTAAAATTAGTTAGAGGAGATAAAGAAGGTCTCTCAATACTAATTAAGGGATCTCTACTTCAGGATGTTATTACAATTCTAAATCTCTATTCGCCAAACAATGGAGCATCCAAATTTATCCAAGAAACCCTACTTTCTCGCAAATCTCATATATATCCAAATACATTAATTGTCGGGGACTTTAATACACCACTATCCCCACTAGATAGATCAACTCAGCAAACACTCAACAGAGAAACCACAGACCTAAACAACTGCATAGATCAACTAGATTTAACAGACACCTACCAAATATTTCACCCAGCAGCATCAGAATACATGTTCTTCTCAGCAGCACATGGAACATTTTCCAAAATAGACTGCATTTTAGGTAACAAAGCAAACTTTTCCAAATTCAGGAACACTGTAGTTAAAACTTGCACTCTCTAAGATCACAAGGGAAAAAATAGATCTCAACACCAAGAGCCACCAAAGGAAGTCCTGTAACCTATGGAGGCTGAACAATACTCTGTTGAACCACCAGTAAGTCATGGAAGAGATTAGAAACGAAATTCATGTGTTCAAGGTATTCAACAAAAATGAGCACACAAAGTTCTAGCTCCTCTGGGACACAGCAAAGGCAGTACTCAGAGGTAAGTTTATATCTTTGAGTTCTTACATCAACAAATTGGATAGATCTGAAACTAAAAATTTAATGAGACAGCTGATCCTCCTTGAAAAAGAGCAATATAAACCCCAATGCAGTAGATGGAAAGAAATAATTAAAATCAGAATTAAATGAATTAGAATAAAAAAATAGAAAGAATCAAAAAAACAGAGTTTGTTCCTCGAAAAAATTAACAAAAAAGACAGACCCCCCCCCCCAGCAAATCTTATCAGAAAAAGAAGAGAACACAGCAAAGGCAGTACTCAGAGGCAAGTTTATATCTTTGCATTCTTACATCAACAAATTCGATAGATCTGAAACTAAAAATTTAATGAGCCTCCTTGAAAAAGAGCAAGATAAACCCCAATCCAGTAGATGGAAAGACATAATTAAAATTAAATCAGAATTAAATGAATTAGAATAAAAAATAGAAAGAATCAACAAAACAAAGAGTTGGTTCTTTGAAAAAAATCAACAAAATGGAGAAACCCCCAGCAAATCTTATTAGGAAAAGATGAGAACACACCCAAATAAACAAACTCAGAGATGAGAATGGAAATATCACCACAGAAACAAACAAGATTCAGAACATCATAAGGGAATACTTCTCAAAACTTTATGCTAATATGTTTGAAAACTTGGCACAAATGGACATTTTCCTAGCAAATATCGACATGCCAAAACTAAACCAAGTTGAGTCAAACCATCTTAACAGGCCCATATCAAGCATTGAAATAGAAACAACAAGAGACCTCCCATCTAAGAAAAGCCCTGGACCAGATGGTTTACAGCAGAGTTCTACAAGGCCTTCAAAGCAGAAATCACACCAATGCTCCTTCAAATTTTTAATGGAATTGAAAGAGAAAGTTCACTACCAAATTCATCCTATGAAGCTATAATAACCCTCATCCCAAAACCAGGCAAGGAAAAGAGAATTATAGCCCATTTCTTTGATGACCATTGATGCAAAACTTCTCAACAAAATTTTGTCCAATCGACTTCAACAATTCATCCAAAAAATCATATACCACAATCAAACAAGATTCATTTCAGGGATGCCATGCTGGTTCAATATACGCAAATCAACTAACATAATTAATCACATCAACAAGAGCAAGAATAAGAACCACATGGTTACCTCAATAGATGCAGAGAAAATATTTGACAAGATCCAACACCCCTTTATGATGAAGATTATGCAAAGACTAGGAATCCATGGACCCTTCCTCAATACAATAAAGGCTGTATATGACAAACCTACAGCCAGCATTATACTTAATGGTGAAAAACTAAAGCCATGTCCTATAAACTCAGGAATGAGACAAGGGTGCCCACTCTCTCCATTGCTCTTCAATCTAGTATTAGAACGCGTAACTAGAGCAATAATACAAGATGCAAACATCAAGCAGTTCCAAATAGGGAAAGAAGAAGTAAAACTTTCCCTCTTTGCAGATGATATGATCTTGCATTTAAAGAATCCCATCGAGTCTGCTCCCAAATTCTTCAAGGTGATTCAAAACTTTGGCAAAGTAGCAGGGTATAAAATTATCCTTCAAAAATCCATGGCTTGTCTATATGCCAACAATGAGAAAAGTGTGGCTGAAATAAGGAAAGCAACTCCATTCTTAATAGCTCCACAAAAAATAAAATACCTAGAAATTAACCAAACAAGTGAAGGACATCTATGATGAAAACTTCAAAAACCTGAAAAACGAAATCAAAACAGAACTTAGAATGTGGGAAAAACTCCCATGCTCCTGGATTGGAAAAATCAACATCGTGAAAATGGCAATACTTCCCAAGGCTATACACAAATTCAATGTGATACCTATCAATATTCCAATCTCATTCTTCAAGGAAATAGAAGACTCAATCCAAAAATTCATACAGAACAATAAAAGACCCCGAATAACAAAAACAAGCTTTAACAGAAAGAACAGTGCTGCAAGAATATCAATACCAAATTTTAAACTCTACTACAGAGCCATAGTAATCAAAATAGCTTGGTACTGGCACAAGAACAGACCGCAGGACCACTTGAATAGACTTGAAAACCCGGAAATGAACCTAAAGACCTGTAGCCATCTAATCTTCGATAAGGAAGCTAAAAAATAGAATGAAAGAAAGACAACCTCTTCAGTAAATGGTGCTGGCAAAATTGGTTAACTATTTGTGGAAAACTAAAGCTAGATCCTTATATATCACCTTGCAACAAAATCAACTCCAAATGGATCAAAGACCTCAGAGTCAAAGCAGACACTCTGAAAACATTACAGAATGGAGTAGGAGAAACCCTAGGTCTCCTTGGAGCAGGCCGAAATTTTCTTAATAGATACCCAGAAACACAACAAATGAAAGAAAGGTTGGACAAATGGGATTGCATGAAAGTGTAGATCTTCTGCATGGCAAAGGACATAGCTCACAAGATCAATAGAAAGCCCACGGATTGAGAGAACATTTTCACTAGCCATACAACAGACAAGGGTCCCATATCTAAAATATATTTGGAACTTAAAAAATTCAATCCCCCCAAAAGAAATCTTCAAACAAACAATTGCCCAATAAATAACTTTGCTAAAGACTTGAAGAGAAACTTCTCTGAAGAGGAAAGAAGGATGGCCAATAGACCCATGAAAAAATGCTCAAGCTCTCTAGCCATAAAAGAAATGCAAATCAAAACAACACTGATATACCACCTCATTCCAGTTAGAATGGTTATAATCAAGAATTCTAATAACAACAGCTGCTGGAGGGCATATGGACAGAAGGGAACTTTATTGCATTGTTGGTGGGAATGTAAACTTGTTCAACCACTTTGGAAAGCAGTATGGAGGTTCCTCAAAAGACTCCACATAGAGTTCCCTTATGACCCGACAATCCCACTTTTGGGCATTTACCCAAATGATCACAAACAAGACCAAACTAAAGCTACCAGCACGACTATTTTTTTTGCAGCATTATTTACCATAGCAAGTTATGGAACCAACCCAGATGCCCCTCAGGAGATGAATGGATCAAGACAATGTGGTATATATTCCCAATGGAATTCTATGCCTCCATCAGAAAGAATGACAAAGACCTGGAAAAAATTATATTAAGTGAAGTAAACCAGGCCCAAAGAAACATAGGTCCCATGGTTTCCCTTATTTGTAATAACTAGTATATGTCTGAGTCAAGCAGAAAAGTTCAGATAAGTTGATGTTAGTGGAATGAACTCCAAGATAAGTATTCAAATTTTTTTTTGTTTTTCTTTCCTTTTATGCAATTGTTTCTATCATATTTATAAGATGATCTTGAGCATCCCTCCTTTTTTCGTGTTCTTTGTTTTGTTGAATGTTGTAGATTTGATGGGAGTATTCTTCTGCTGGTGTTCTTGTAGTAGTTCTTGTCCTCAGCTCTCTCACGGAATCTTTTTGTTTCAGACATCTGAGAGCTGTGATGGGAAAGATGGGCTGGCCACATTCCCAGGCTCTGGGAAATCCTCTCTTCTCTCAAAAAGTGACTAAGAGGTCAATATCCTAACCTACTCCAATGTTGCCTCAAATCTCTTGCTCACCACTCAGCCACCTCTACTTTCCTCAATGGCAGATAGTGGTGTCAACCAATAGAGGGAATTCTGGTGCTACAGGGCAGCATGGAATATGAGCATGGTCAGCATTCTTGAATCCCATTGGTCAGAAAGAACCATGAAAGAATGGGGTTGTGGCTGGAATCCTGTGATACAGGCAAAATGGGCAGAGTAAAGATGACAGTGGCTTCGCCAGACCCTTTCCCAAGGAACTCTGTCCAATTCAGTTGGGGACAAAATTGTGACCCGCTTTACCTGGGTGGCTGTACAAGTTGTTGTGTATGTCTGTTTTTTGCCAGTCTTGGACCTTGAACTCAGGATCTGGGCACAGTCTGTGAGCTGCATTTGATCAAGGCTAGTGTGAGACACACATCTCTTCTTGTGGCTTTGTTGCCACTTACGTTGGACAGTGGTCTCAAGGACTTTCCTGCCTAGGCTGACTTTGAACATGACCCTCCTTTCACAGCCTTGTAGGTATCAAGGACTGCTGACAGCCAGTGGTTCCTGCCTAATTATTGGTCTTGCTGATGTTCTTAAACAGACAGGTGAGTTCCCTATCCTCAGGTTTAAGTGGTGGGAGCTGGAGCCCACAGTTTGAATCCTGGTCCTGCCACTTCCAAATGGCAGCAGATCCTAAGAAACTCGTTTTATCCATATGAATACCAATGGAATGTGATATATGTCATGATTGAATGGGAAGTTCTTGAATGATTCCAGTATAAAATAATACACAATTATAGGACACTGATCGATTTTAGTTAATACTTTATTAAGCATTTAAACAATCACATTCATTAAATGGAGGCAGAATGAAATACCTAAGAATTGGGTGTCAGATTGCATAGAGATGCCATTTTTCTGCCAGGACAGGGATTTGAACTCATGGTCTTGTTAAATATGTTGCACTGTGTAGGAAGGGGAGGCTTGCCTCCTTGAAGTCAAGAAATTCAAGTCTGTTACTTAGGCCTGAAATCAATCCTCCACACTAGATAAAATCTTATTCATGTATATTTTAAATATATGATTTATATTTACAGACATATGTATGTACATATTGAGTTCAGTATATTTATTCATTTTATTTTTGTTTTGTTCATGTATTGACTGTTTATTTTATTGTCTATTATGGCACATAGAACATTGATTACATTGATTACATAGGATATAGGAGTGCATATGTATTCTACTTCATATATGACACCCAGGACTTTCACAGAAAAGGAAAACATGTGTCACCATCAGCTTTTTACTCTACGATTCATTGTTTGGGAGTTCTGGCAGCTGAACTCATGGCCTACAGGGCAAAATTCATGAATGGGTCAGTGTCAGCATGCCATCCTGCGGCAAATTGAGCTGACAGGAAGTTCCCAGGGCCTGAGATAGAGCCCCTGCGGTTGACAAAATAAGAACAAATTGACATTCAGATGGTAGTAGGCTAATAAATATATATCTTTATTGAGTGCCAGAGGTGTCTATCCATTATTCACTTATATAGACTATATTCCTACCAATTCTTGGGTATTATTATGCCTCCATGTAATTAATGTTATTGTTTTCATCCTCAATGATATGTACAAATCGTTATGTTGAAAACTACTTTTACAACTTTGGTGCAGGGGTGGGGTGGGGAAGGGGGTTTGGGGAGGATTGGGTGGAGAGGTGGGGGAAGGATGGGAATGGATGGGAAGGAGAAACAATATAGGAGGCTACAATGCTTGATAAGAAATGTACTCATTATCTTGCCCATGTAATTGTAACCCCTCTGTACAGAATTTTCACAATAAAAAAATAAATAAATATACTCTTAAGTAAATCGGTGTCCTGATATCATTGCATCCCTGTAAGAAAGAGTATTCTTTTAATGTTTCATATTATATAAAATCAACCAGCCCACTGAAACCATGATGTCTAATTTTATACAAAAATCATTCATGAGCAACTCATTCAACCGTGACAATTATAACATTCCATCGTTATTCTTGTAGATTGGAACGAGTCTCTTATGATCTCCCATCATCCAGAAGTGACATGACTGGGATTCGACTCTAGTCCCTGCAGGACTATGGCCCAATAGCCCAATAGCCTACCAGCCTTCAGAAATGCAAGATGAAGTACCATTTGGAGCTGTGTCATTCAGACCCAGATGGTCATGGTGTAAAATTTAAAAAGGCCATCCCACCACTTATTTTCTGTGCATCCCTCCCCCCCTGCAAGGCCTGGAGGTCTAGGATCCCAGGATCGTCTCTGGTTCCAGTGGCTGCACCCCAGCCTAGGGTGATGGAAGCTGAGGCAGAGATGCCATGAACTGAGTTCAAGAACTTGCTTGGCAAAAAAAAAATCTCCCTGGATTGCAATTGGTGCCGTTTTATCTGCCAGGCTTTGGATTTGAACTTAGTGTCTAGGTAACCCTGCAGCACTGTGGATGAAAAGGAAGCTCACCATGCTTGAGGACAAGTAAGTCAGGCCTGGTCCCTAGGCTTGAATTCATGCCCCAGCCCTGAGAAACACACTATTTATATACATTGTAAAGATAGGATTTGTACCTACCTATAGATGTTCAGTCCATATCCTGTGTGTTGTGGTTATTTATTGTATTTCTGTTTTATTTGTTTATGTACCACTTATTTTATTGACTGTGAAAACACACATTCCATTTATTATTATATTGATGACATCCTATCACATATATATAGATTTGTAGACATGTTCTCCTTCATGTCTTACACCCAGGACACTCAGAGAAAAGGAAAACAGGTGTTACACTCAACTTCTTACTCCACGATCCAATTGTTGGCAGTGCTGGGACCTGAACTTAGGGCCTAGCAGACTCAATTCATGAATGAATGTGTCAACACGGCAACCTCTAGCGAGGAAGCTGCCAGGCAGTTCCCAGACCCTGAGATCGAGCCACAGGTGTGGACAAAATAGCCATAAATGGATAGGCAGGTGGTAATATACCAATAAATACATTTTGTATAGAGTGCCAGAGACATCTGCCTAGGAATCAAGTATATCAACTACGTTCCTACCAACTCTTAGGTAGTTATTATGCCACAATTGAAGGAATAAGATTCTTTTCATGCTTAATAGACTATTAAGATCAATCAGCGTCCTAGGATCATTGCATCTAATTTTAGACTAGACTGACTGATGCACTCAGAAACTTCTCATTCAATCATGAGTTTGCTGACATCCCATCGGTATTTTGATGCATAAGAACGAGTGTCTTGGGAATTCCACATATTGGTAGGTGTCAGGACCAGGACTTGAACTCAGGGCCTACATTGCGGCATGGGCCTATGTCTTCCCTGGTAGCCCGCTATCCTTCACCAATGCAAGGTGAAGTACTCTTTGTAGGCATGTCATTAAGACCCAAGATGGTCACCTTGGAAAGGAACAAAATGTAAAAATCCATCCCGCAGCTTTCCTCTGTCTCTGTCTGTCTGTCTGTCTGTCTGACTCTCTCTTACTCTCTTACTCTCTTACTCTCTTACTCTCTCTCTCTCTCTCTGTCTCTCTCTCTCTCTCTCTGTCTCTCTCTCTCTCTCTCTCTCTCTCTTTCTTTCTCTGTGTTTTCCTGCAAGACTTCAGGGCCTAGTATCCCAGGATCGGCTATGGGCTCATGGCAGCCCACCACCCTGAGGTGATTGAAGCTCAGGCAGAGTTACCACAAACTGAGTTCAAATCCTTTCCTTGGCAATAATAATAATAATAATAATAATAATAATAATAATAATAATAATAATAATAATTAATAATAATTAATAATAATAATAATAATAATACAACCTCAACCTGGCTCAGAACTCGCACCATTTTTCTGTCACAGCTGGGATTACAACTCAGGTCTGGGTAAATCTAAAACACTGTGGGGGAAAGGGAAGCTCACCATCCTTGAAGACTACAATATCAGGCCAGGTCACAGGTCCTGAATTGAAGCCCCAGCACTGGAAAAAATAATGTACCCACCTATTTTACGCATAGGATCTCTATTTACATATATGTATGGAATGCATCATGAGTTCAGTTTAGTTACTCTTTTTATTGTGTGTCTTAGTCATGGATGCATTTGTGTTTTATTGAGTATGATGACAGACATAACTGTGCCAACACGGGTAACAACTTATTCCTATGGTTATAGAGTTGCATATATAGAATTCTCCAGCCTCCCTGAGACCCAGGACTTTCACAGGACAGGAAAACAGGTGGATCAATGGGCTTCTCACATTAGGATTAATCTTTATGCAGTATTGGGATTTGAACTCAGAGCTTAGCAGGCCCAATTGGCGAAAGGGTGTAGGTGAGGATACCAACCTGTGAGCAAATAAGGAGCTAGGGGGTTCCTGGGATCTGAGATTGAGCCCCGGGGTGGGGGTGGGGCACAATATTCATCCATTCATAAGCTGAAGCTAGTATGCTAATAAATACCTATTTGGATAGAGTAGGAGATGTTGCTAGCTGTGTTGGAATCTCATCTACCATGTTGTCGGGTCTTCGTTCATCCCACAAAAGAGGGACAGCATCCGAGGAAAGGTTAGTGCGGCCACTTGCCCGTTCCCCAGCCTACCTCATCCCGGGAGACAATCAGATGAAGCAGGAAAACTCGTTTATTAACACAGAGCAAGCCGTTTTTAAACCAAAAAAGAGCAGGTGGCATGGGAGGGGAGGAAGAGGAGCCAATCATTGTCAAGGTCACACACTATCATGCACCTAAGCTTCCACGGTCTAGTTACATATTGTAAAGCAAATCGGGCTCTGCCCACTTAACTACCCTTGAGTAAAAGGAGCTCAGGGACAGCGCACAGGCTCATAGTTCAACCTCAGGACCTGCCCCTTCAAAAAGAGCCTGTACCTCCACCTCTTTGTCTATGTATGGATGTATTCCTACAGGTGAAGCTCCAGAGTAGAGTAGCTATGATGAATGGCACCAAGCTAGGAAATTTGTATTTAATACTATGAGTTCATAACACAGAGAATGCTTTTATGACATTGCATGTTCCAGGGCTCCCCTCACTGCTCTCAGTATAGCCTGAAGGTTGCTTTTCACCCCAGTCCTGCTGGAAGAAGTCTCTCTCAGTGTCTAGACAGGCAGACAAAAGGCCTCAATCCTGTACAGCTGTGTAACAAGCAACGTATCCTGCCTTTGTGAGACTATATTCTGATGTTCAGATACAGGGCTCAATATAATTCAGGAGTCCTTCTGGCAGACAACTAGGGCACGGAACCTAATTAAATGTTTCATAACCTGCGACGGTGGGCCTATGATGCCTCTCCTAGCTTTCTGGAAGCTTCGGAACATGTCAGATATCACAAAGTTTCCTGTCATCTAGCGCTGGTGAAGCTCATCAGGTTTTGAAACCTTTGACCTCTCCTAGTTGGGCCCTGAGAGGCAGAAGTCTACTGCTTTCCCATTTTGTGTCACAGCTTCACTTCTACTCTCTGTGTGTGTTTGTGTGTGAGTGAGCGAGTGCACGTGTGAGTGTGTATGTGCATACACTAGTCCTGGAGCTTGAACACAGGACATGAGCACTGTATCTAGTTTCTCTTGTATAAGGATTGCCCTCTCCTACTTGAAACAGAGAGCTATTTCAGGCTTTTTCTTAGTGATGTTGTCCAGAGTAATCAAGCCTAGGTTTTCCTGTATGCAAAGCACTCTACCCCTAAGGCACATTCCCAGCCCTCTACTTCAGGTTTGTTAGTTAGCTTATGTCTTTTTTGTTGTTGTCAGTTGTATGAGTTGAAGTCTGGTTCTGGGTGCTGTCCCTGAGCAATTCAGCTTTAATCTTGTGCTCTACCATTTGAGCCCCCGGTTTTCTGGTGGTTCATTGGAGCTAAGTGTCTCAAGGACTTTCCTGCCCAGGCTAGCTTTGAACCATGATCCTCAGATCTCCTACTACTGAGTAGCTAGGATGACCAGCATGAGTCACAAGCACCCAGCTTCCACTTCACGTTTCTTAGTCTCAAGGGATCTTTTGTCTGGGATAGTTTGGAACCCAGATACTCTGATCTCAGCTTCCTGAGAAGCCAGGATGACGGACGTTGGCTATCCAACCATAGGCTGTGGCACTCTGCTGCAAGGGGGTCCTTGGCTCCACGTGGTGGAGTGCTGGCCATGAGTCCAAGAGGTAAGGATCAGCGCCTAGACCCTGAGTTCAAGGTTCACGACTAAAAACAAAACAAAACAAAACAATTGTCTGCAGTAGAAAACTCACTAGTATTCAGTAATACATAATTTTGTCCCTGCCATGGGGACATATCTGAGCCTCAGTATTCTTGTTTGCCTAATCATCCAAGTTGTGGAGCTATTACAAGGGCAAGATGAAAGAATGCACACTTTGAAGGACAAAACACATTACACTCTTTATTCAGCACACAGCACCCAGCACCCAATGCAGGACTCAGAACACTGCACCCTGTGAAGGACTTAGCACATAGCATCCTGAGCAGGACACAGCACACAGCACCACACAAAGGACCCAACACCTCAGGAAGAACTCATCACATAGCTGTATCCCACAGGCTGTCATTAGTATTAGGGTGCTTTCATCAGTATCACCATTCTTTCAGAAACACATCACAAACTGCACAAAGTTCACATCTAATGTTTGAAATTGGTGGGGTTTTCTTGGGAGGAGGGAGTCAGCCATAGGGATTGCACTAAAATGTTGGGGGTACTGTCCTAAGACCTTTTGCTTGAGCCACAGCACAGAGTTTCACAGACATCCTGCAAGGGCTGGGTTTTAAAATCATCAGTGTCAGATCTCAGCCCCTGAATACCTTGGATGACAGGGGTGAGCAAGCCAGCAGCATGTGGTTCTGTGGAGCTGGGTTGCAGTGGCATACCTCTGGCTAAGTCAGGTTAGATGGCAGCTGTCAGCACCAGACTCATGGCTTGCTCTGTGATGAGGTATTTGAAGCCCTATACTTACAGAGTTGCAGTTACAACATTCAATCTTATTTTGGTGCCAGTCCTGGGTCTTGATTAAGAATCTAGACACAGTCCCTATGTTTTTACGCTCAAAGCTAGTGCTCGACTGCTTGAGTGACAGCACAACTTCTGGATTTTTATGTGCATGTGGTAGTGAAGAATCGAATACAGGGCTGTGTATGTACAAGCCATCACTATACAACTGAACCCCAGGAGTGACAAGTGTATAAACAGATAAATATGTAGATTGACATATACATATATATATATATCCATATATATGTATACATATGTATAAAACAAGAGAAAGTTGTATGTATATTATGAAATTACATATATTACTAGTAATTATTGACAAATAAATTATTCCTTCAAGTTTTAAGTATCATGGTTGAATATATAACAAGGTATTAATTGAAAATTAGTCAAAGTAGTATAATTATTGTGTATAATTTTATAGTATACTCATACACTAACTACTAATTTAATTGTTACTTTTATAACATTCCATTTGCATAGACGTATATTGGCATGCATTTCTATAATCTCTCAACAATCATTAGTGGCAATCCCAGGATTCTACCTCCAGGCCTAAGTTGAAGTTTTGGTTATGGCTTCCCTAATAGACAGCCAAACATCAGCACGCAAGATCATGTACACTTTCTGGGCCTTTTCATTTACGCCCAGGATGGTCAGAATGCAAAGGGGAAAAATGTAAAACCACCTTCTTGAACTTCTCTGTTTTATCCTTCTCCTTTTTATTTTTTGCCAACCCCGAGATTTGAACTTGGGTCCAAGGATCCAAGGGTCAACTATGGCAGAGATGCCAAGACCTGAGTTCAAGCCCTGTGCTTGGCCAAAGGAAAAAAAAAAGCCCTGGCTTGGAATTGACACCACTTTTGTGGCAGGCCTGGGATTTGAACTCTGGGTCTGGGTAACTCTGTGGCACTGTGGTTGAAGGGGAAGCTCACCGTCCATGAAGACAAGAAATTTTAGACCAGTTCCCAGGGCCTGAATAGAAGCCCCAGAACTGAAAAAAATAATATTCATATATGAGATTTATTTACATGCATGGGTTTAGTGAGTATGACGTTTATTACACTTATATATTTAGTATTATTACACACATAACATTTCATTTATTACATCCTATCACACAGGATATATTTGCATATAGATTATATATCATACTGAGACCCATGATATTTTTCAGGAAAAAAAAAATGTGTCAAAAGTGGCTTCTTACTCCATGAATAAATTTTTGCTTGGATTTCAACTCATGGCCTAGAATGCCCAATCCATAAATGGGGTCACAGTCTTAGCTCACCATCCTCTGGCAAACTGAGTTGCCAGGAAATTCTGAGGACCTGTGATCAAGCCACAATAGTGCCCAATACATACACTTAGAGAGAGAATGTGAGGATATCATGAAATTATATATATAGTTACCAATTATTAGTTTAAGTTATGTCTCCATTTAATGAAATATAATGGCTGAATACTTATAAAACCATTAATTAAAAATTAGTCAATATCCTTCCATTAGAGGAATCATACCATGGTGCTAGAATGGAAGATTTAAGTTCAATAATTTTTCTGTGGCATTTTAAAATAGAATCATGAATTAACCGCAAATATAATTATTACTTTGATTACTTTGATAACATTCCATTAGCATTCACATAAATAGGAATGAGTTTGTCAGGATCTCCCTCCATTTGTGGGTGGCAGTCCTGGCATTTTAACTGTAGGCCTAGATGATTTATTTCAAATGTAAACAATTGGAATAACACTGTGAAGATTTCAGATTGTCATGATTTTAAAAAAAACAACAAGAAGAAAAGAAAGCCAGGTGTCAGTGCCTCCTGTATTTAATGCTAGCTCCTCAGGAGGCTGAGGTGTAGAGAATGCCAATTTGAATTCAGCCAGGGAAGGGAAGTCCTAGACACTCTTATTTCTAAGAGATCACAGGAAAATATGCCCATGGGTTGGGCCTGTGCCTCAAGGGCAGAGCTCTACCCTTGAGCAAAAGGAGATCAGGGATAGGGCCTAGTCTCATATTTTAACCTCATACCTGCCAAAGAAATAAAATAATTCAGTAACTCCATTTCTCTGTGTATAGATGGATGATGTATGGACGATGGGCTTTCAGCAGATTGCCCATGCCCAGACACCCAACCTGGGTAAGCTGGGAAAAGCCCCCAGAGAGTACTAAGTATGAGCCAGTAGCTTGAACAAAGCATCCTTCTCTGCCATTTAATAAATGAAACCCTGAAGGCTTGCCTGGGCTGGTGTATGCAACGGGTGTATTATTTTCTGGCTGAGGTGTTCCATTGGGACATCAGGCAGCCAGCCACTGCTTCCACAGAGACCACAGTTCCTAGGCTGTAGGAGTTGTGGAAGGTTCTGGCTCCATATTTCCTATCCCTCTGTAGGATGTGAGCCTAGATCTCTGGGGCCTGGTGGCTATCACTCATTCATCATTCCTCATTGACGAGTCTCAGACTGGTCCAAGATCCTGGCAAAGATATAAAATGGCCAGCGACTTCTGTCCTGAAATCCCACCCTCATAGATCCTGTTAGAAGTGAGCCTTGGGCTGTGAATGTGGCTTAGTGGTAGAGTGCTTACCTAGAGAGCATGAAGTCCGAGGTTCGATTCCTCAGTAATATATAAACAGAAAATACCAAAAGTGTCACTGTGGCTTAAGTGATAGAATGTAGCCTTGAGGAAAAGTAACTCAGGAACATGCCCAGACCCTTAGTTCAAGCCCAAGATTAGCAAAAAAAATGTGAGCTTGGTGAGACATACTCTTCTGGGACTCAGAGGAGGACCAAGGTTATAGGTAAGAGGGTTATAGGTTATAGGTAAGGTTCTGGTGGCTCACCCCTATACTCTTAGCTACTCTGGAGGCTGAAATCTGAGGATCATAATTGCAAGACAGTGCAGGCAGGAAAGTCTATATGATAATCTTTTCTCCAATTAAACACCCAAAAAGCCAGAAGTAGAGCTGGGTTCCAAGTAGTAGAGTGCTAGCCTTGAGCATAAAAACACAGGAATAGCATCCAGGTCATTAATTTCAAACCCAGGACTGGCACACAAACACAGAAATACACACACACACACACACACACACACACACACACACACACACACACACACACACACACCAGTATAGAGCATTTGCCAGTCAGCCTACCAAGTTCCATCTCTAGGAACTCAATACTTTTTTTTAAAAGAGGGAGAATGGAAGGAAGGACTTGCTCCAGGAGGTGATATAACTAGTGCCAAAATTCCACAGGAGTTCTAAGATGTGGAACAGGACAGAGAGCCTCAGGCAGAAGGTACACAGCATGGGCAAAGGTCCTGAGGTGTGGTGAAGAGCAGGTGGTGTGGAGGGAATGAAGGTTCTGGGTCTTCAGACAAGTCTGGCTGAACACTCAAGGCTGGGTCAAGGTTTGTACTTGAATCACACGTAGGGCAGAGGGTACGGTCCAGAATGGGGCCCAGGGGAAGATTAGCTTGACTTTTCACCATGTACCCCAGCCATTTCCTGTGGCTGAAAACCTATTTTTCATAGGCCTCCTTTGCATGGAGGAGTCAGGGCAAACGTAGGGAAGAACCCTTGCTTAAGAAAAGCTTCTACCCAATGCCACCATGGCTCAACCCCTGTAAATCCTAGCTACTCAAGAGATTGAAATCAGAGATCTTGGGTCAAAGCCAGCTCAGGGGAAGAAAATTAGTGAGACCCTTCTTGCCAATGAACCACCAAAAGCCAGAAATGGAGCTGTGGCTCACGTGGTAGAGTACAAGCCTTGAGGGAAAATGTTAAGAGACCAGAGCCCAGACCCTGAGTTCAAGCCCCAGTACAGGCATAGAAAAAATAAAGAAGATTTCAGAAGTTCCAAGTTCACTGTGGAGAAAGGCCATTGTCAGCTGGGCAAAGATGGCTCATGCCTGTCATCCTAACTACTCAAGGCTGAGACCTGAGGTTCAATCAAGATTCAAAGCTAGCCTGGGCAGAATCTTATCTCCAATGAATCACCAAAAAGCTGGGAAGCTGAGCTACTGTAGTTCAAGTGGTACAGCACGAACCTAGTGCAATCAAGCTAAAGGATAACATCTAGGTTCTGAGTTCTTGTCCCAGTAAACACACACACACACACACACTCTCTCTCTCTCTCTCTCTCTCCCTCTCACACACACACACACACACACACACACACACACTAACATCATTAGCAGGTGCCAGCAATCCTAGCTACTGAAGAAGCTGAGCTCTTAGGATGGCAGCTTGAAGCCAGCCCAGGCAGGAAGTCCATGAGACTCTTATGTCCACTAAACTACTAAAAAGATGAAAGTTGAGCTGTGGTTCAAGTGGTAGAATGCTAGTTTTGAGCAAAGGAAGCTCAGGGACAGTGCCTAGGCCCTGAGTTACAGCTCAAAGATTTTTTTTAAGACACCCTTTGCCAGCCTCGCAGGCCATAAACCCAGATTTTGGTCATCCTAGATCTCACCTCCATTTCCGCCACTTCAACAGTACTGCCACATGTGGCCAGTGTGTGGCCAACACTGGGTTAAGAAGTGAACATACACTAGGGGGGAGGGGCATAGCCAGGTGAAGACTAATACCCTAGAACATTGAGATATTGGTCATACCAGTCTGTCATCCCCCAGCTCCCTGGCCTTGGAATCTAAAGTCTGTGCCTCTGTATTCTGGGCATCTGGAATGGTCTAGAAGGCCCAGCTGTGGCCAGAAGATAGACTTTCCTGTGATAATGTACATTTACTTTTCCTAGACACCGACCAATATTTCCAAGCCACCATGGTCTCACCTCCCATGTAGCCCTGGATCCTCCTTGCTCAGGTGGCCTTCAGTCAGTTGTCAAGCTTGAGTTGGCCAGAGCCACCAGCAATCCCTCAATCCCCACTCCACTGCCTGCGTGTTGAGAGGGATTTCAGAGGCCAAGCTGAGGAAAAGGACAGGACATCGTATGACTGAGGCCCTCCCTCTGAGGCATGGGAGAACCTATGCCAGCTGGCACTGCTGTACCAGTATCCGCTGGAGGCAGCCAAATATTTGGACAGCCAGACTTGTGCCCCAGATAAAAGCTGGAACACAGGCCACTGGCAATTTACGGGATTTTTTTTGTCGGTCGTGGGGCTTGAACTCTGGACCTGGGCGCTGTCCCTCAGCTCTTCAGCTCAAGGCAAGCTCTCTACCACTTGAGCTACAGCGCCACTTCCCTGGCAATATACGACTCATTGTAGATCCTGATAGGGAGCTAAAGGCAAGGCCGGTGTGGAGGAAGGGCACCATCTGAAGTCAGAAAGAGGAAGACAGGCACCTAAGAAGGGGACAGAGAAAGATGAGGGAAAATTACACACACACAGACACACAGACACACAGACACATAAATACACACACACACACACACACACACACACACACACACACACACACACACACACAAACACGGACATTCCAAGGCCTCAGCGGTTCCTGAGAACAGAACCACGAACTCCCTCCATTCGGATCATATCTGACCTGTGAGAAGATGGCACTATCGTACTCAGTCCAACTGTAGACACAACATTGAGCCTCTAACATATCTTGAATGTCTCATAACCCAGCATGGAATTTCCTACCATACGCACTGCTATGTTGAAACTAAGCCACCTCTTTGTTTATTGCTGGTCATGGGGTTTGAACTCTGGGCTAGGGCACTGACTTTCAGCTCTTCAGCTGAAGATGATCACTCTACCATTTGAGCCGCAGTGCCAGTTCCTGTTTTCTGGTGGTTCATTGGATATGAAGTATCACCTAGCTGTCCATGAACCGTGGTCTTTATATCTCAGATTTATGAATAGCTAGGATGACAGTTGTGAGCCACCAGCAGCACCCTGCTTTAGCCACGTTCATATACCCAGAGGAAACCCAATTTGTCAGGTCACGAACTTCTTGTAGCCCTTGACATCAAAGTTTGACACTCAGCATCCAAACCCATCCTTCAATGGAGAGAATACAGGCACAAAAATCCGATCTCTGCACCCATTCACCCAATCACTGCCTGCCAAAGGCCTCGTCCTCTTGAGTTCTTGGTAAGGCACCGCCCATCCTACTGTGGCTTCAAACTGGGGAAAACTTGGGGAGTCCTTAGAAATGTCTGTACAGTGAGGCCAGCACCTGGTCTCTCAACCACAGCACCCCCACACACACCTCCACATTTTTGCAGGTAAAGATGTTTTACTTTCTTTGTTTTTTTTGGTTGTGGGACTTGAAATCTGGGCCTGGGTGCTGTCCCTGAGCTCTTCAGCTCAAGGCTTGAGCCACAGCACACATTCTGGTTTTGTCATGGTATGTTGGAAATAAGAGTCTCAGGGTCTTTCCTACCCAGGCTGGCTTTGAACTGTGATCATCAGATCTCACCTCCTGAGTACCAAGAATGACAGTCATGAGCTACTGGCACCCAGCCAAAGATACTTTTCCATGCATGTCATCTTATCCCCTTACGAGACTAAGATCTGCAGACTGCAGTTGGATTCCACCCTTGGCCACAAGTCCATGAGAACTCTTTATCTCCAATTAAACCCAAAAAAGCTAGAAGTAAAGCTCTGGTTCAAATGTTAGAGTCCTATCTTGGAGCATAAAAGACAAGACACCCTCTGTTCTGGGAAGATGGCGGAGAAACTGGATTCTGAACAAGCTCTCGAATAGAAAGCAGTTTTAGAGTTCCAGTGAACAGTCCTAAGCCAGAGAATAACCCCAAGTGTGCCATAACAGGACAGAGAGTTAGGCAACAGAGGGGAAGCCAAGGCAAGGAGACACATCTGAGCGCTTGCCAGCAACTGCAGCGGCGGCAGGTTCGCAGCTGCGGCTGCAGCCATACCTGAGTCACAGAGAGCCCAGGACAAAGGAGTCAGACACAGCTGGCAAGTGGATTCTACTCAACACCAGCAAGAACTGACAAGGAGCGGACATCTTCATCCTGCGGCTTGCAGACCAGAGACGACCCAGGAACCAAGACTCGGCATGAGTAGAAGATTGAGGTCCTCATTCCTTCTCAGGGAGCAGAGGAGGGGAGGCAACCCCTCCCCCCTCAGCACCCGTGATCTCCATCTTGGATAACAGCAAAGCTCGGTGGAGCTGCTAGCTCCAACTCAGGCCTTGGAATAAAACGAGTCATTTAGCAGGTCACAAGAACTTAACGGCGAAGTGACCTGCCAGACTCAGCTCCATCCAGGGAAAAGTCACCCAGCTCAGGCGCCAGCCATAGGAGTCGCTTCCCTCACTGGGTAACCAGAGCCAGAAGCTGCCCCTCCTTCTAGCAGCCTCCACAATCAATTGAAAAACAGAAACCCTGAGAATGGCTCTAGGCTGGGCTCTGTGAGGTTTTCACAAAATAGCCCCAGGGAAAAGTTGCTGTTTGTTGAAAGACCTCAACTCTACCCAGAACCTAGCCTCATCACTGCATCCCCCTGTTTTGTGATTCTCAAAGCAGATCACCCTCCCAGTAAACTAAACTGGGAAGGGGATCCCTGTTTTGTGATTCTCAAAGCAGATCACCCTCCCAGTAAACTAAACTGGGAAGGGGATCTCAAAATCTTGGGTAAAGCAGAGCATTTTTCTGCCTTTTCGAACAAACTGACTTAAGAAACCAATCAAGCCACAGGACCTCAAGCAGACCAGAGACTCCAACAAGAGGCTGGTCACAGACACAAGGGAGATACAGGATTCTTCCCACACCTCCCAAAAAAATAAAAAAAAAAAAATCAAAGAACTTTTTTTTTCTTCTTTTTTTTCTCTTTTCCTTCTTCTTTTTTTTTTGATACCTTATATATATATATATATATATAAATTTTTCTTTTCTAAAACTTTTATTAATCTTTAATTTTTGCCTTTTTTGAAAAAAAATTGTTTTCCAGTAACTTTTTTTCCCCTGATAATTTTTATTTTAGGAATACGTGAATGTGCGTTTCCCTTTCTTTTCTTGTCTTCTTTTTCTTTTTCTTTCTTTTTTAATTATCTCTTTGTTTTTTGTTTAGCTCTACTGAACTTCTGATCTTTTTTTCTCCCTTTCTGATACTTTTCACCTTTCCCTCTCTTTTGTTCTTCTTTATGTGACTTAACTCTTGTCCTGCACATCCTCAGATAAACCCATAGTTAACTAGTAAACCCTATCCCCCTTTGTGGACACACTTAATCCACAAATTAATTACTCAATTCAAAACCTCTGAGACTTAAATTTCTTAATAGCAGTACTACCTCTTTATACCTATATAATATTTTAAGCATTTTTTTAAGTTTTTCACATCTCCTCGATGTCCCTACCCTTCTCTCAATATACTCACATTCCTCTCTAAATAGATTGTCTCTTAATCTCCATAATAACTTTAATTTTTACGCTTCTAATTTTTTCTGGTCTCTTTTCATTTCTCTTTCCCTTTCTTCTTTTTCTGTCTCTCTACTTGCATCCTACCCAATCTATTTCCTGCATTGATATTAGGACATACTTAACTCTCCCTGTGCCTCCCCACACCAATCTATTCCTATTTTTTACCCACATCTCTCCCTAACCCTAATAATTTCTGGTTTTCCAAATTCTTCTATGCGGTTCGAAGCCCATTAACATATAATTGTTTGATGTTGAATAGATGTAACTGTTGAACTAGATTGTACCTGTAGACTATTGACTGTACAAATGCAAACTTTGGTTGATGGTTGCCGTAAGATAGTGTTCTAGCACAAAACTGGTGCTATTTTCATCTCAAATGGGCAGAGTAAGCAGGAAAAACACAAGAAAAGTGGCAAATCCGGATATCTCAACTCCCAATATTGATAATCAGGGGTCAGAACAGATAATGAATAATCCAGAGGAGAGTTCCCAAATAGCTATACAAATACTGCTGGCAAACATGATAAATGAGAAGTTTGACAACTTACAAAGGACTCTGTTTGAGCGTGATAGGGAGAGAGAGGAGGCATCCCAGAAGTTTATACAGGAATATCATAAGCGTGAGGAAGCTACTCAAAAACTGATACAGGATTTGCGTGAGCAACTTGAGAATACTCAAAGAGAAAGGAAGGAATGAGATGAGCAGGCAGAGAACACTCAAAGAGAACTGCAGGAATCCCACGAATGGGAGGAAGCTAAACAAAGAGTAATACAGGTATTGAGAGACCAGGTAGAGAATACACAAAGATCACTAAAGGCATTCATGGAATCCATTAACAAAGAGCTGAAGGAAGTCAGGGAGACCACAAAGGGAATGCTGAATGGAATCCAACAGAAGGAATGGGAGTCCAAAGAAACCATAACCAATCAACTAAGTGATTTGAGAACAAACACTGAACACCAAATTAAGGAAGTAAAGAAATTCATACTAGATCTAAAACAGAGCTTCAACAAAGAATTTGAAGCCATCAAAGCTGACCAATTAGAAGGAAAAGAGATAAAAAAAACAAAGTAGAGAGTCTTGAAAGCAGGTTAGACCATGCAGAAGATCGAATCTCAGGGATTGAAGACAGCCTAGATATTATAGAGAAAGAACATACAACCATCCAAGACAAGTCCAAGAAATATGATAGATCTATCCAACACCTGGAAGACACAATCAGAAGGCCTAATCTAAGGATAATGGGTGTAGAGGAGCACCTAGAAACAGAAGTTAATGGTCTAGGAAATTCGTTTAACAGGATCCTAGCAGAGAACTTCCCAAACATACAAAAAGATAGGCCTAGTCAGATACAAGAAGCTTTTCGAACCCCAAATAGACCAGACCAGAATAGGACATCCCACCGTCACATTATAATACACACAGGATCAACTCAGACCAAGGAAAAGATCCTTAAAGCTGCCAAGGAGAAAAGATTAACCACCTATAAAGGAAAACCAATTAGAATCACCTCAGATTTCTCAGCAGAGACAATCAAAGCAAGAAGAGCCTGGAATGATGTATGCCATGCCCTAAAAACAAACAACTATCAACCAAGAATACTGTACCCAGCTAAACTCTCCCTCATAACTGAAGGCCAAATAAAAAACTTCCATAGCAAAGAAAATTGAAACAATACATGTCCACCAAACCAGCCCTACAAAAGATTCTTAAAGACATCCTACATATAGAAAACCAAGAAAGCCAAGAAACTGCACCCAAACTAAGAATCCAAGAACCATAGGAAGAACCCAGTTCTCGAAGCCCCCAAGAAGGTGCATAGCATGGCAGGAACTCCCAAATACCTCTCAGTCCTATCTGTTAACATTAACGGACTGAACTCTCCAATTAAGCGACATAGACTATCTAGTTGGATTAAAAAACCAAGACCCTTCTATCTGCTGCCTGCAGGAGTCACATCTTGCCCATAAAAACAAACACATTTTTAATGTTAAAGGCTGGAACAAAAACTACGAAGCAAACGGCCCCCATAAACAGGTGGGAGTTGCAATCCTAATATCAGATAAAATAGACTTCAAATTAAAATTCATGAGAAGAGATAAGGTTGCTACATACTAATTAAAGGATTTCTCCTTCAGGAGGATATTACAATTGTAAATATCTATTCACCAAACAATGGAGCACCCAAATTTATCAAAGAAACACTACTTTCCCTCAAATCCCATATAGATCCAAAGACATTAATTGTTGGGGATTTTAACACACCACTCTCCCCACTAGATAGATCATCTCTGCAAAAACTCACCAGAGAAACCGCAGATCCAAACAGCTGCATAGATCAACTAGATTTAACAGACATCTACCAAACATTTCACTCAGCAGCATCAGAATACAGGTTTTTCTCAGCAGCACATGGAACATTTTCTAAAATAGACCACATTTTAGGCCACAAAGCAAACTTGTCTAAATTCAGAAACATTGAAGTTATACCTTGCATTCTCTCTGACCACAAGGAAATAAAATTAGAACTCAACACCAAAAGCCACCAAAGAAAGTCCGGTATCACATGGAGGCTGAACAACACACTGTTGAATCATGAGTGGGTCATGGAAGAGATTAGAAAGGAAATTCAGATATTCATGCTATTCAACAAAAATAAACACACAAATTACCAGCTCCTCTGGGACACAGCAAAGGCAGTACTCAGAGGCAAGTTTATAGCTCTGAGATCCTACATCAACAAATTGGAGAGATCTGAAACTAACAATTTAATGACACATGTAAACCATCTTCAAAAGAGCAGCAAGATAAGCCCCAATCCATAGACAGAAAGAAATAATCAAAATTAAATCAGAATTAAATGAATTAGAATCCAAAAAAACTATAGAAAGAATCAACAAAACAAAGAGTTGGTTCTTCGAAAACCTTAACAAAATTGACAGACCCTTAGCAAATCTTATCAGAAAAAGAAGAGAACACACGCAAATTAATAAACTCAGAGAGGAGAATGGAAACATCACCACCGAAACAACCAAGACTCAGAACATTATAAGGGAATACTTCTCAAAACTTTATCCTAATAAGTTTGAGAACTTGACAGAAATGGACCTTTTCCTAGCAAATATTGACATGCCAAAACTAAGCCACGATGAGTTAAACTATCTTAACAGGCCCATATCAAGCATTGAAATAGAAAAAGCAATAAGAGACCTCACAGCAAAGAAAAGTCCAGGACCAGATGTTTTTACAGCAGAATTTTACAAGGCCTTCAAAGTTGAGCTCACACCAATACTCCTCCAACTCTTCAATGAAATTGAAAGAGAAAGCTCACTACCGAACACATTCAATGAAGCCATCATAACCCTCATCCCAAAACCGGGCGGGGACTCATCAAAGAAAGAGAACTATAGACCCATTTCTTTGATGAACATTGATGCAAAACATCTCAACAAAATTTTGGCCAATCGACTTCAACAATTCATCCAAAAAATTATACACCACGATCAAACAGGATTCATTTCAGGGATGCTAAGCTGTTTCAATATACACAAATCAATTAATATAATTCATCACATCAACAGGAGCAAGAATCAGAACCACATGGTTATCTCAATACATGCAGAAAAAGCATTCGACAAGATCCAAGACCCCTTTATGATGAAGGTTTGGGAAAAATTAGCAATCCATGGATCATTCCTCAATACAATCAAAGCTGTATATGACAAACCTACAGCCAGCATTATACTCAATGGTGAAAAACTGAAGCCATTTCCTCTTAACTCAGGAATAAGACAAGGTTGCCCACTCTCTCCATTTCTCTTCAATCTAGTATTAGAATGCCTAGCTACAGCAATAAAACAAGATGCAGACATAAAGGGGATCCAAATAGGGGAAGAAGAAATAAAACTCTCCCTCTTTGTAGATGACATGATCTTGTATTTAAAGAATCCCATAGACTCCACTCCCAAATTACTCAAGCTGATTCAAAACTTTGGCAAAGTAGCAGGTTATAAAATTAACAGCCCAAAATCAATGGCTTTTCTGTATGCCAACAATAAGAAAAGTTTGGCTGAAATTAGGAAAGCAACTCCATTTGTAATAGCCACACAAAAAATAAAATACCTAGGAAGTAACTTAACCAAAGAAGTGAAGGACCTCTATGATGAAAACTTTAAAATCTTGAAAAAGGAAATCAACAAAGAACTTAAAAAATGGTAAAACCTCCCATGCTCCTGGATTGGAAAGATTAACATCGTGAAAATGGCAATACTTCCCAAGGCTATCTACAAATTCAACGCAATACCTATAAAAATTCCAACCTCATTCTTCAAGGAAATAGAAGAGGCAATCCAAAAATTCATATGGAACAATAAAAGACCCCGAATAGAAAAACGCTCCTCAATGGAAAGAACACTGCTGGAGGAATATCAATACCAAATTTCAAACTCTACTATAAAGCCATAATAATCAAAACAGCTTGGTTTTGCATAAGAACAGACCTCAGGACCAATGGAATAGAATTGAAAACCCAGAAATGAACCTACAGACCTATAGCCATCTAATCTTCGATAAGGGAGCTAAAAAAATAGAATGGAAGAAAGACAGCCTCTTCAGTAAATGGTGCTGGCAAAATTGGTTAACTACATGTAGAAAACTAAAGCTAGATCCTTATATATCACCCTGCACCAGAATCAACTACAAATTGATCAAAGACCTTGAACTATACGCAGACATTCTGAAAACATTACATGATGGAATAGGAGAAACCCTAGGTCTCCTTGGCTCAGGCCGAAATTTTCTGAATAGAGACCCGGAAACACAACAAATCAAAGAAAGGTTGGACAAATGGGATTGCATAAAGTTGCAGAGCTTCTGCAGGGCAAATAGCATTGCTAGCAAGATCAATAGAAAGCCCACGGATTGGGAGACGATCTTTACTAGCCATACAACGGACAAGGGTCTCATATCTAAAATATACTTGGAACTCAAAAAATTAAACCCCCCAACAACAAATCCTCAAAGAAACAACTGCCCAATAAATAAGTGGGGGAAAGACTTAAAGAGAAACTTCTCTGAAGAAGAAAGAAGGATGGCTAATAGACACATGAAAAAATGTTCAACATCCCTAGCCATAAAAGAAATGCAAATCAAAACAACATTGAGATATCACCTCACTCCAGTTAGAACGGCAAAAATCAAGAACTCTAACAACAACAGATGCTGGAGGGGATGTGACAGAAAGGAACCTTACCTCATTGTTGGTGGGAATGTAAACTTGTTCAACCACTTTGGAAAGCAGTATGGAGGTTCCTCAAAAGACTTCACATAGAACTCCCCTATGACCCAGCAATCCCACTTTTGGGCATTTACCCAAATGTTTACAAACAAGACCACACTAAAGCTACCAGCACCACTATGTTTATTGCAGCATTATTTACCATATCTCAGATCTGGAACCAACCCAGATGCCCCTCAGTAGATGAATTGATTATGAAAATGTGGTATGTGTACACAATGTAATTCTCTGCCTCCATCAGAAAGAATGACATTGCCCCATTTGGTAGGAAATGGGAAAACTTGGAAAAAATTATATTAAGTGAAGTAAGCCAGGCCCAAAGAAACATAGGTCCCATTGTTTCCCTTATTTGCAATATCTAGTATATTTATGAGGCAAGCAGAAAAGTTCAGATAATGTGATGTCAGGAAAATGATCCCTTAGTTATGTATTTTAATGTTTTTTTTCTTTCATGCATGTGTTTCTAACATATTTATAAGATTATCTCTTTGTTGCTTTGAATGTCCCTCCCCCACAGTATAACCCCTGTTTTCACTATATTTGATGTCAGTATAACTTGTGGAGAGATGGGGAAAAACCAGTTGTTTAAGGATACAGGTGGACCTGTTGCAACAAGGAGAAGTACAAGTTTTCATGTCCAAAACAAGCTTTACAACGTCAGTGAGGGGGACGGGGGGGTGGAGGGGTGAAAGAGAAGGATTGGGATTGGGGCGGAGGGGCTACGCCTGGAAGTGATGTGAAGGGTAAACAAAGGAGGAGGCTGCAATGCATGGTAAGAAATGTACGCATTATCCTGCCCATGCAATTGTATCCCTCTGTACAGTATGTTCACAAATAAAATAAAATTAAATTTAAAAAAAAGACAAGACACCCCCTAATTTTAAGCATTCCTTAGCAAAGATCCACCCAAGAAAGGGAAGCAGGTGGGCCCACGGGTGATCAAAGCTCACATGTAATAATCAAGACTCTCAGAACAGATCCCACCCTGCTATGATTCTAAAGATAATTTGTCCTACACCATGGCAGTCTTAGATGTTACTGACCATGCACCAAATTAGGACGTTCAAGAATGATCTGATACTGAGGATCCCCTGACATTATCAAAGACTCAGGATTTCTAAAAGTCCTGCCTCAAAACTGGACAGTACGGTGAGATCTAGTTATCCAAAAACATGATATGAGAACCAAAGGGTTTCTTGGTCAAGTGATTGAGACTGGGGGGGCTCTAACTCACTCTCTCTTGGGAAGGGCTGATCTATCCCAGGAATGTTCCTGTGTTTGAGTATTATCAAAAAAGCAACCCTGCTCAGACCCCTGTGCCTCTGGTTTTCCCACCAGTCTCTACCCAGCCCTGCCCCACCTTCAGTCTGCCCTCTCTGAATCCCAAATCTGCCATCTCGACTAAAGACTGAGTCAGCAAAGAGACCCCCTTCTGCCACTGGGAATGGCAGTCACTGGGCCCTAGCACCTTCTAGATGAAGACTGGGAGAAACATGGGTCCCAATCCCGCCCTCATTCCCAGGCTGTCCTGTGCCAGTGGCATGCTTACCTCTGTCTCTCGTGGAGGAATGAACACCAGGGGTGTCATATTCAGATTGAGCCCGATTGAGCACTTGAAAATCCCAGCCCCCAAGGATGTACTGCACAGGCATCCTGTAGTGAATGACAGCCAGGTCGTCAATGGTGAAACCAAGGGGCCAGGACACTTAATAGCAGTGTGGTTTGATCAAAGTCTCTATCACTGGTAGTCTAGGTTGTCAGGTGAGACCATGGCTAAAATATCCTGACACACCTGACCTGGGATCATCCTCCCTCTTCATCTTCCTAATTATCACTTGCCTCCCCCCTTCACACTCCCTCACCCCAATACCTCCCTAGCCCTTGGACACTTTCTTCTTATCTGACCAGAAAATAAACTCGTTGGGGCCAGGGATGGTTGAAACCTAGTGACCCACCCTGATCCCTAGGGTCTACTGAGGCTGCTTTCCTCTGCAGTCGGTTGAGCACACAGCTCCTGGATGTCATGAACTTGCTGAGGGGTCAGTGGCTTGATCCTACATAATGGTTTTAATCTCTGAAACTGTTCCCACAGAGATTGTGAATGGTTGGCTCCCTTGATCCAGGGACTCCAAACCAAGTCTTGCATGTTCTCCCTTCTTCCTTCTTTTCCTCTTTTTCTCCCTCTGTACTACCATCCTCTCTCTCTCTCTCTCTTTCTCACTCTGTCTCTCTCTGTCTCTGTCTCTGTCTGTCTCTCTTTCTCTCTCTCTCTGTCTTTCCTTTCTTTGTGTCAGTCATGGGCCTTGAACTCAGAGTCTAGGTGCTATCCCTGAGCTTTTTTACTCAAGGTTAGCAGTCTATGGCTTGAGCCATACATCCACTTCTGGTGTTTTGTTTTTGGTAGTTAATTGAAGGCAAGAGTCTTACAGCCTTTCCTGCCCCGGCCAAAGCCTCTATCCTGGGATCTCAGCTTCCTAAGTAACTAGGATGGCAGGCCTGAAGCACCAGCATCCAGCTCAAACCTAGGTTTCTTCATGTTCTGTGGAAATAGTCCTGGAACTTATCATTGTCTAAGACCTCCCAGAGCATGGTGCACACTGTATAGGTTTGTCGGATAAATAAATGAGCATCTGTCTATGACAATACTACAGAAAAGTCCCATCTGATTCAGGTAAGAATCCCCTGTAATTATTCCTCTGACAAAGCCTGATGTCGTTCTCCCACAGTTCTCTCTCCTCCCTCTTCAGGCCCTCCTGGTGGCACCACACTTATCTGTTTTGAGTCCTAGGATGTGAGCCATGATGTACTCACTGGATTCCAGGGCCTCTAGGATGCCTATCTTCTCAAAGATCTCTGTCCAGCAGCTAACCAGCTCTGTGGTACTCAATTCCCCACTCAGGTATGAACGAGGTTGCCTTGAGCTGAACGACTGGCTCAAGAGGCCTCCTCTCTTCCCCCTGGGGCCAGCCAGGATGGTCTACCACATCCAGTCCCCAAGTTTCATGTTGCAGACAAAGGGTCTTTGGGGCAGCCTGGGGTCTCTGAATCTCCCAGAACCCAGTACAGTTGTTGGGAATCATCTCTGCTCACAGCTGGCAGGCTGGGTATGGCAAGGTCACAATCTCTGCTCCCCAGGACGTCCCCGACTGAGGTGGTCACCCTAGAGAGAACTGGAGGAGATTCAGCAGCTACCAGAGAAAGACAGTCAAGGCACAACGTACAAAGCAAGAAATAATCTGGCTTGGCAACTCTGCCTGTGCCGCTTTGAACATCATTGTTTGGCAGCTGAAATCGTCCATCCAAAGCATTAGTGGAAATTGCCAGCTTAAATAAAAAAACCTGGAAAATGTAGTATTGAAATTGTCCCAATCAAACTTAACGGGTTCCAAAATCAGTGGTCCCCTTTTGCTTCCAGACAGCCTATAGCAGGTTACAGAAAGTGGCATCCATCGATCCCTGTCTAACTGCCATGTCCTGATACCAAGTGGACTCCAGCAGGGGGAATGGACTTGCTTACCACTGTACAGCTTGAAATGTCCCAGACAGGACACAGATTGGAGTCTGCAGGACTCCAGGGAGGATTGACCACTGGTGCACTGCCCTGGGAGAGAATCCACTCCACCAGTGGGGCCCCGGAACCCTGGGCCTGGATGCCCACAGAGACCATAAACGCCCTAGGTAAGGTTCCCATCTTTGGTCATGGTGAAACATCTGCCATGTCACACTGTACGCCAGCCCCCAAAACCTCATAGTTCACAGCCCCTGCCCTACCCTTTCCTCCATCTCCTTCCCTAATTATGTTTGGCAGACACATTCCCAACACTTGAATTAGCTCCAACTATACACTGAGAGCAGAGTGTCTGTCTGGAAGAGTGTGGCTGTGGACATACTCGCCTCACCAAACTTCTGGCCTGGGATAGAAGGACAGTTGTCCACTTGAGTTCACACAGGTCTCCTAGGGGAGGGCCACACATGACCAGCATCTACTGTGGGCTACAGGAAAGGGGGAAAAGAGAGGTGGAAAGGGGAGGAAAGGAATGTCTACTAAAATCTTCCATAAAGAAGCCATGAAACTGTGAAGGAGAAAACAAAAATTGTGGCTGGGCTCATACTTGGTACTGATGAAAAAAGAACAACGACAAGTATATACACACAGAGAAATAAAATGCTTTTGTTGTTTTTAGACATGGTGACACACACACACACACACACACACACACACACACACACACACACACACACACACACACACATACACAAATCCAGAACAGTGACAGAAGTGTCTTCCATGCAGCACCTGCAATTTGCCAAATGATCACTCACCTGAGCACAGTCAGGCTGTACAAGGAGCAAGATGATCTCTCTCTCTCTCTCTCTCTCTCTCTCTCTCTCTCTCTCTCTCTCTCTCTCTCTCTCTCTCTCTCTCTCTCTCTCTCTCTCTCTCTCATGCACACACACACACACACACACACACACACACACACACACACAGACTCAGAGTAGTGCCTCTCTTAAGTTTGTTGGTTACTCATCTGGGACAATATACAGCTGGAGCATGCAGGTTCCCATTCCCCATTCCCTTGTCAGAACCAAGGGTTCCCACTCAAAGGGACCACCACTGTAATGACACAGCACCACCCTGCCTCTCACCTTCTCCAGGGCCAAACCCTTCCCCTTGCGAACAACCAGCCTTAAATCCCCATTCACCAAAACCCTAAGCCAGGACGCTGGGTGAAGGAATCCCCAGACAGGTGGCTCCTCAGAGCCAGGACTGAAAACAAGCAGGGGGTCATGGGGTCCCCAAGGGGGTGTCTGACTTGGGGTGGGTGTGGTGTTGAGGAAATGGATGGGGTTCTAAAGGCTACATACATGGACAGACTACCTACTTCCAGCCTAGATGCTTCTGGGCGACTGGGTGGATTCTTGGAGGGACAAGTAGAACAGATGGACCAGGAACACCAGCATATGCTGGCAGAGCTGGGAAATGTGACCAACCTGTGAGTACTGTTGACAGCTGGGGTGGGGGTGGGGGACAGGTCGTGTGTATGTGTGTCAGAGGGAGTGTGTTCCTCCCAGATATTCACCTTTCATCTGACCCCAGTGCTCTCACCTCCCTAGTGGGATTTTCCAATACCCTCCTCAGGTGAGAGGGTGACTGAGAATAGAGGACAAGGACTCACACAGCAAGTTGTCCCCATCTTCTGCACCCAACACCTTCCCCCACCCCCAGAGAAAAGGAAAAGACCCGAGGATGCAGGTGTGGAGTAGCTGCTCCCCACCTCTTTATAAAGCCACTAAGTTCCCACCTAGGAGAGGAAGGGGGAAGATGTGGGGTTGTGTGGGAACACTGCTCCAGGCCAGGGGCTTGGTGATGCCCCCTTTTCACCCAACCCTGCATCTCCCCATTTCCTGGGACACTGACACTAGGGATTGGGGTGGGATCCTTGGGTTGACACCCACGCCCCTCTCCCACTCCTGGGGAGCATTTGTGGCAGAGCCAGGGCTGGCCCCTGGCACTGGTGAGGCAAGGTTGGGATATGAGAAGGGAAGCAGGAGTCGCGGGTGGGGTGGGGAAGGGGGTTTGGGAGAGGTCATGCAGTGTGGGCCCATGGGATGGCCACTCATGTGTGCTGCTGGGAGATGCTATAGGCTGCCATTCTGGGTGCAGCGGGCAGCAATCGCAGCATAATGGCAGATGCTCAGGCCCAGAGCAGAGGATGGGGGGCCAGGACGTGGTCAGGGCCACAAGCTGGCCAGGTGCACATCACTGGATGATTCTGAGAGGCACTGCAGGTCTGAGCCAGCAGCCCATGTTTGAAACGTGATGCCACGCGGAGGGCAAGAAAGGGGGCCAGGACAGAGGCAGGCGGTTGGCAGGGCTTAGCCCGCCCTAGGCCCAGCTGAACTCCTGGCACTGGAATCTCAGACCCAGGGCCTACTTGGCCGCTGAGCCTCTCAGGGCCTTTGGGGGGGATGTGCCTGCTCTGCTGGCTTTGTGTGCTCTGTGCTCCTGGCCCAGACCCGTGATCCTACAGCAGCAGAAGTCAGCCACTGATGCCGCCTCCCCTGGTGCTTGTGCCTCCTCTTCTCTCTGCTGTCTCTCTCTGTCCCCTACTTCTCTCCCGGGCTGCCCCACCCACGCTGCACAAGTGAGCCAGCCCCCATGTGCCCTGGGTGCAGCAGATTTGTTTGCCCTGGGCCACATCCTGTCCTCTCCTCAGTCACGCCCCCACCCCACTCGACCACGCCCCCAATCCTGACCTTGTGGTGCCCTGACTGCCCTAAGGCTAACAGGCCATGGAAGAAGCAGCCTCACCTCAACTCAGGGCTTCCTCCCAACCCCAGCAGATGCCCATGGCATCAAACCCATCCCTCAGCCCAACGGCTGGGAGAGACTCTTCTCCATCCACCCCACACAATAAGCAGGTGCATGGTTACCCTCTGTTAGTGTGTGTGTATCTGTGTGTGTGTGTGTGTGTGTGTGTGTGTGTGTGTGTGTGTGTGTGTGTGTGATTTTCAGGGATACCTACCTCTCAAGGGCTAAGAACAAAGCACCCTTTTGTACGACAGCACACAGCATACTTAAAAAAAAAATAGCACAAAGAAACCTGTGTAATGGACTCAGCACAAGGCACCTTTTGAAGGACTCAGAGCACAAGACTTGAGCTGAAGAGCTCAAGGACAGCACCCAGGCCCAGACATCATCTTCTACAACAATGAAAAAAGACAGAAACAAACAAACAAACCTGAAGTATAGGGCTGGGAATGTGTCTTAGGGTTAGAGTGCTTTGCAAATATGATACCCTGAGTTTGATTTCTCAGGACCATACCCTAAAAAACAAGCCTGAAGTGGCTCTGTGGCTCAAGTAGGAGAGGGCTATACTTAAAAAACAGAAACTAGGTACAGTGCTCAGGTCCTGAGTTCAACCTCCAAGAATCGTGTATGTGCCTATGCGCCCACTCCCACGTGTGCGTGCACACACACACACACTCACACATACACAGACAAGAAGTGATGCTGTTACACAAAATGGTAAAGCACCAGGCTTCTGCACTGAGCTCATGGTCACCACCCAGGCCCTGTGTTCAACCCCGAAACCTGGCCACCCAGGGCCCAACTAGGAGAGGTCAAATGTTTCAAAACCTGATGAGGTTCACCAGCCCTAGATGACAGGAAGTTTTGTGCTACCAGATATGTCCTTGGATTTCCCAAGCTTCCTGAAATCTAGGAGAGGCATCATAGGCCCATCATCACAGGCAATGAAACATTTCATTAGGTTCAATGCCCTACTTGTCCACCAGAAGGACTCTTGAATTATATTGAGCACTATATCTGAACACGGGAATAGAGTCTCACAAAACCAGGATAAGTGCACAGGTTGTGGCCTGTCACAGAAGGTGGCACATATGAAGGCTTCCTGTCAAACCAGAGCACTGGGGAAATAGTATGGGGTACAAAGAGAGCTATTTTTCCTGAACTTCAGAGCCCACCCACACTCATCCTCACTATCTGACCCGGACGGAGTTGTTTGCTACACAGTTGTACAGGACTGAGGCCTTTTGTCTGCCTGTCCAGACAATGAGAGAGACTTCTTCCAGCAGTCCTGGGATGCAGAGAAACCCTCAGGTTACACTGGGAACAGTGAGGGGAGCCCCGGAACATGCACTATCATGAAAGCAGTCTCTGTTGTGAAATCATTTTATTGAATATACATTACCTAGTTTGGTGCCATTCATCATAGCTACTCTGGAGCTTCACCTATAGGAATATATACATACATACCCAAAGACATAGAAGTACAGGCTTTTTTTGAGGGGGCAGGTCTTGGGGTGGAACTATGAGCCTAGAACTTGTCCCTCAGCACATTTTACTCAAGGGTAATACATTAAGCTTGAGTCACATCCCCACTTCTGGGTTTTTCTGTGATCTCTTAGAAATAAGTGTTATGGACTTTCCTAATCTGGCTGGAATCAAATTCAGATTATCTACATCTCACCCTCTGAGGAGCTGGGATTACAGTGAAGAGCCACTAGCACCTTCTTTCTCTTCTTCTTCATTTTTAATCTGGACAATCTGCCTTCTTAGCAGGGTCATTCCAATGGTTTGAATTTATAAATTAACTACCCAATATTCTTTAGAACTGCTTTACCTGAGAAAGATTTTCTCTCCTCATCTCCGCTGGGACACATGTTTGAAGCCAAAATTGAGAAATGAGTGTCACCGGATTTGGGAGCAAATGTCCGTAGGACATGTCAATTCTGTCACTTAGCATTGAGCTGCAGTGAATTTATAAAATGATCTAGTAATTATGAGTGTTGTGTGTCTACAACCTTAAGTATCTAGAACCCACTAGAAGCATCTTCATGTATCTCTTTTTCTCTAGTGCCTTTCGAGATTTAGACTAAGGGTTTGTGTGGAGGGACTCCTTGGTGTATCCCTGAGGAAAGCCGCTTGAATCCTGTTTGGGAGATTGCCGTTCAAATTCAGCCTGAGCAAGAATTCTGTGAAACTCTTATCTCCAATAAACCACCAGAAAACCAGAAGAGGAACAGTGGTCCAGAGGGCAGAGTTCCAGCTTTGAGAGAGAAAGCCGAGAAGGAGACACAGGCCAGACCAGGCAGGAAAGCCTGGGAGGTGCTTATGTCCAATTAATGACCAGATGGCTGAAAGTGGAGCTGTGGCAGTAATAAAGCCTCAGCTTTGGGAAAAACAGCAGAGGAATGCATTGGGCCCTGAGGTTAAGCCCTGGGATGTCCACAAAAAAATTTCAAAAAGAGAAGGCCAATTTTATGTATCAGTGCCCTACCTACTTATGTCTGTATATTACCTCCCTGAATGCAAACAGACCTTATGCAGTGCTTCTCCTTTTATTTACTAATTTATATTTCAGATATGCTCCTTTCATATACTGCATCGTTCTCTTCATTTCAGGCCCATGGCTTTTCTCTTCCAGGGTTCCAGGCCTGTGCCTTATATGATACACTGACGCTCTCAGGAGCCTTTATTTACATTTTGTTATGAGGACAATGCAGGAACCATAACAAACTAGGCAGGGGAAAAGTATACCAGGTTTCATAGAAGTATCCAGCATTCAGAAAATTAAACTTGGGGAGGTAAAATGGCAACATACTTTCCTAAAAACTACCATTAAGGAAAAGATGAGGGAGCTGGGATTGTGGATTACTGAGAGAGTGCTTGTCTAGCATGCAAGAAGCCCTGGGTATGATTCCTCGGTAGCACATACATAGAATAATCCACAATTGGGGTTGTGGCTCAAGTAGTAGAGTGCTACAGACTGTGCCCAGGCCTTGAGTTCAACCCAAGAATGGCAAAGAGATACCTAGGTAGAATGGTAGGTAGGTAGATAGATAGATAGACAGACATAGGATAGATAGAATGATAGTTAGATAGTTAGATAGGTAGATAGATAGATAGGAAGATGATAGATGAATCTGGTCTTGGATTTCAGGAGGAAAGAAGGCAACAATTCCCAGTCACTAGGCCTTCTGCAGTGTGCCAGGACACCAGTATTGCCTTCACACAACCAGAGAGAAAGAAGACTCTCTCTTTCCCATTTCTCAGGCAGCCAAGGGCACCAGAGCCAATTGGGCAGAGCCAGGTTCTAACTCGGATGCTTGGAGAATGAAGAGAAACAACGCTGACTATAGTTGGTCTGGGGATTTAAATTAATTATGTGGAGAATGAAGGAAGGAGAAAGGACTGGCAGAGGTAGAAGAAGGGCCTTCAAATCTGAAAGATGGAGAGTCAAAAACCCACTCCCTAAAACCAGAGATCAGGGATTTTCTGTTCCTCCCCTTTCCCCGACTAAACTGGCTCTATTGGTAACCTATGATAGCCTGATTCTCCCTTCACTTGTGGGAAGAATGTTAATTAGTCATTGTTTGAAGAGGCTGAGAAAAGCCTGACCCTCGTGTAACTCTAACGAGTGTTTTAGGTTTCCTCCCATTGCTGGCATGGCCTGGAATATATGAAGTGGTTTTACTGCTCACTTATCTGTTGAATGTGTACATTCTGCCTCCGAATCCTCTAGGCCTGGTCTCTGCAGCTAGCCTGGTTTTGAAACTTTTTTCTGTCCTTCAATGACAGTGTTACACAGGAGTTCTTTCTGCTAACGGGGCTAGGGTTTGGAGCCTAAAAACTTCATGTGAACCCAAGATGGGTCAATGTTTCTTTCCTGTTTCTATAGCTCAAGAATTCTAAGAACATTTAGAGTGCAAGTACTTCTCATCACCAAGGGAAACAAAGGAAGCTCTTGAACATCTGACCTTTCAGAAGTGGAAGTCAGAGTCACATAGACTTTCCTGCCCTGGCTGGCTTCACCTTGTAATCCTCAATCCTCAGTCTCCTGAGCTAGGATGACAGGCCTGAACTACTGGTGCTCTGCTAGGCTCAGAGCTGTAATGACCTTGACAATACAAATCAACTGCTATCACAATGGGCTTGGAGAGCATATTAAGCCTTTCAACATTGGACCTTTCAGAACCCTGTAGGACACAAGATTACAATGCTAGAGTCTGAGAGGCTGGGCATATGGATGTGATACACTTGAACTTTAAGCTCCAATTCTGGTATACATTAGTGTTCATTTTCCAAAGAATGATCTCATAATTAGCAAATAGGAACAGTGTCTGGATTAACCCTCACTATTTTCCCAATAGTGTGTCTTGAGCTGAAGACTGGGCACTGTCCCTTAGCCCCTCAGGTCAAGCCGAACACTCTACCACTTTAGTAGTAGCACCACATGGGGTCTTTGGGTGGTTCACTGGAGATAAGGGTCTAACACGCTTTCCTTGGCTAAGCTGTCTTTGAACTGTGGTCTTCAGCTCTCAGCCTCCTGAGAAGCTAGAGTTCCATGTGTGAGACACTGGCATCTGGTCTATTGTTTTTGACAGTCCTGGGGCTTGATCTTAGGGCCTAAGTACTGTCTCTGAGCTCCTTTATCTCAAGGCTAGCCACTTGAGCCACTCCACAGTTTCTACCTTTTTCTGAGTATGTGGCACTGAGGATTCAAACCCTGGCATTCATGCATGCTAAGCGAGCTCTTTACCACTAAGCCACATTTCTAGCTCCATCCTTTCAATTTTACCCCTCACTTGCCTGTCCTCAGGGAAAGGTTTATGACTATAAATCATCTAAAGAAATCCCAATAGGAAAAAGTGCAAAGATTGGACAAAGCTCATACTTAGAAGAAACTCTAAACATGTGAAAACTGTGACAAATGCATCCATTTTATTATGTATTATGTTTCAATACTTAATAAAATATTAATGAAAAATTAGTCAATGTCCTAAATTGTTGCATAGAATTTTATTATAGGTGTGCAAAATGTAATAAATATTATGTGTATAATATGCTAAATACAATAATCAATCAATTTATGAATCATAGAAAAATAAACTACAAAATCAATAAAATCATAATATGAAATTAACATTCGTAAGTGTATATCATATATTACACATGTATAGAAATATTTTTTCAATTGCAGGGCCTTCATTCAGGCTCTGGGAATTCTAGCCTGAATTTCTTCTCCTCAAAGACAGTGAGCTTCGCCTTCACCCATGGTGTAAGAGTTACCTGGATGGTGAGCTCAAATACTAGCAATGGCAGAAATACTGGCCCCAGTTTTGATAGTGACTTACTTTTTTTAATGGAAGCAATCATGTTTACTCAGTTCCATACTGAACATTAAAAAAAAAGCAGTGTAGAATTTTGTACAGCTATTCAGACATACTTTCCTTACCTCTAAAGTGCTTCTCTGAGAACTATATTGTTTCTCTTTTTTTGTACTTTCTTATTGCAAAAATGTTTTACAGAGGGGTTACAATTATAGGAGCAAGGTAATGAGTACATTTCCAATTGAGCATTGTTGACTCCTCCTTTGTTTTCCCCCTACCATCCCTTGCCTCCCATCTCCACAACTACTTCACCCTGCCGAGGTCAGTGACTTAGTTTTTAATTTTTGTGTGGTTTTGAACTCAAGCAGTGGCAACTCTTCCCTCACATTGCTACAAGTTTACCAAGACCCTGATTTCAAATCCCAGGCTAGGAAAGAAAATTGGCAGAAATTCCAAACCAGGGAGCTTTATTTTTTTAATTTACTTAAATAATGTTTTTTATTTATTTATTTATTTATTTTAAAACCCTAGGGCTTGAACTCAGTTCGTTTCAACTCTGCCTCAGCTTGGATCTCCCATAGCCAACCCTGAGATCCTAGGGTCAGAGTTCTTGCAGGTAGAAAAAAAAACCTGGAAAGCACAAAAAGTGGCAAGTTGTAGAGGGCTGGGGTTTTATGATTTTTTCTTTGGACGGTAACCATCCTGGGTCTGAATGACATGGCTGCAAGGTAGACCTGCCCTGCCCTTGCTGATGACTGGTGGGTTATCAGTGAAGCCATAGGCCAACCTGTCAACATATGCCCTGGGTTTAAATCCCAGTACTGATACCAATGGCAGGAGATCACAAGAGACTCATTCCTATGCATAGGAATAGTGATTAAAAGAGTAGTTCATGCATCGGTCTTGTCTAAATTTGGATTCAATAATCCTAGAATGCTGATTGGTCTTAATGTTATTAAGCATGAAAAGGATAATATTCCTTCAATGGTGGGATAATAAATACCTAAGAATTGGTAGGAATGTAGTAGTTGTCATTCAATCATAGATGGATGGCTCTGGCACTCTTTACCAATACATATTTATTTGTATACCACCGTCTGCCTATCCATGTATTGCTGTTTTGGCCAAACCTGGGGGTTGATCTCAGTGCTGGGGAAACACCTGACAGCTTCATTGTCTAGAGGCTGCCATGCTGAAACTCACCCAATCATGAATTGGGTCTGCTAGACACCGAGCTCAGATCCTCACACTGCCAGACATGATGGAGAACATATCTAAAATCTAGATTTTCTGTGATAGAATGTAAGCAATGTAATAAATGGTATAGGTGTCATCAGAGTCAATAAAATAAATGGTAAATAAATGAATAAAACAAGAAATAAAATGAATAACCACACCAAACACAATATGGACTGAACATCTGCAGGAAGTATAAATCCCATCGTTAAAATGTATATAAGGAGTATCTTTTCCAGGCATGAGGCTTGAATTCAGCCCTCCTATGAAGAGGGAATGGCGGGAGAACCTGAGATACTGCTTTCTGGACCTAGGCAAAGTCATGGAATGCAATCGATCTCATCGTTTAATGAGTAATTCGTGCATGATGCAAGTAGGAAATGATAGGCAAAACTCATGGGGTATAAATTATTTGTAAAGGAGAGTTGATGAAGCGTGACAATAATAATCACAGTCATGAAATGGAGGCATCAGGAAAGATCCAAGAATCAGTAGTCACACAGATTGGATTCCATCACAGGTCACCATCAATCCTACTCTATACAAATATATACTTATTTACATACTACCTTCAGCTTATGGATGGGTGACTATTGTGCTCACCACACTCCCCCCCCACGGGGGCTGAAACTCAGGTACTGGGAAGGCCTAGCTCCTTCGTTGCTCACAGGCTGGTCTGCTCATGTGGTACCATTCACCAATGGTGCCTGCTAGGCTTGAGTTCAGATCCCAGCCCTGCCAAAAAATTCATCTTGATGCCAGAAGCCAATCATTGAATCTGTTTAATTTCCTGTGCAAGTACTAGGTCACAGCTAGGATGGCGAATGCATGGGTCACCCTGTGGTCATGGGAATAAGTTGTTATACATGTTAGCCCAGTTATACCTGTCATCATATACTCAAGAAAATACACAATACCTTCATGAATAGCATGCAAAATAAAGACAATAAGTACACTAAATGCATGATGCAGTCCACACACGGATGTAAATACACATCCCATGTTTCAATGACGCATTGAGGACTATTTTGGCCTCACTAGAGCTCGATCTCAGTTCCTGGGAACCACCCAGCTCCTTACTGGCTCACAGTCTGGTGTGATCACGTGGACCCACTGTGCAGTTGGGCCTCTTAAGCCCCGAGTTCGTGTCACAACACTGCCAAAAATTCACCCTGATGTGAGAAGAGAGTTGGTGCACCTGTTTTCCTGTGCTGCACAAATTCTGGGTCTCTGCTAGATGGAGAAAGTATAGGCAACTCTATACTCATGGGACTAGGTTGTCATCCAGTTCACCACAGTTATATCTGTCAACCTATACTTAAGAACATACACAATACATCAATGAACAAGACACAAAATAAAGAGAATGACTACACCAAATGCAAGATGCCACCCACCCATGTTTGGAAATATAGATCCTCTGTTTAATTATCAATTTATGACTATTTTGGCCCCCACCAGGGATCAATCTCAGGTCCCGGGAATGGTCAAGCTCCTTAGAGGCTCACAGGCTGGTGTGCTTACCAATAAACATTCACCAATTGTGCTTGCTAGGCCTTGAGTTCAAATTCCAGCACTGCCAAGATTCATTCTGATGTGAAAAGCCTAGGGTTGCACATGTTTCTATGTTCTCTGCATGTCCTGGATGTCATTCAGGATGGAGAATGCTATATAGGCAACTCTATAGCCATGGGAAGAGGTTGTCATCTATGTCAGCACAGTTATATCTGTCACCATACCCAATAAAATGCACAATTCATCAATGAATAAGACACAATATAAAAAGAATAACTACACTGAATGCAAGATGCATACCACATCTGTAGGTAAAGAGAGGTCCTATGTTTAAAAAAGGTGGGCTTGTTATTTTTCCAGTGCTGGGCTTCAAATCAGGCCCTGGACCAGGTCTGACATTCTAGTCTTCAAGGATGGTGAGCTTCCCCTTCCCCCACAGTGCAACAGAGCTACCCACACCTGAGTTCAAATCCTAGCACTGACAAAAGATTCATCCTGATGTCAGAAGCCAGTTGTTGCACATGTTTTCTTCTCCTGTGAAAGTCCTGAGTATCAACTAAGAAGTGGAATTCATAGACAACCCTATAACCATGGGAACCTTTTGTCATTCATGTCAGCACAGTTATACCTGTCACCATACTTAGTAAAATACACAATACCTCCATGATGTAGCTACAAAATAAGGAGAAGTTCACTGAACACAAGATGCTGTTGACAGATGTATGTCAATATAGATTGTATGTTTAAATTATGAATTTATGACTATAGTCTACCACCTTGGGGATCAATGTCAGATCCTGGGACTGGCTTAGCTCCTAAGTTGCTCACAGGTTGGTGTGGTAACCTTGACTTATTGGCCAATTGGTCCTACTAGGCCCTGAGTTCAGATCCCAGCACTACCAACAAGTGGATCGTGGAGTATGAAGCCAAGTGTGAAACTTGTTTTCCTTCTTTCTGAATATCTTGTGTGATCCTGAGAATCCTGGTATGGTGGAGAACATTTCTACAAATCTAGATGCTCTGTGATAGGATGTCATCAATGAAATAAACAGAATGGGGTTTCATCACAGTACAATCAATGGTAAATAAATGAATAAAACAAAAAATACAAGGAACAAACATCTTTGCACTGAACATCTACAGGTAAGTATAAATCCTATCTTACAATGTATATAATTAGTATGTTTTCCAGAGCTTGGGCTTGAATTCAGGACTAGTAAACAGGCCTGACTTTCTCATCTTCAAGTACGGTGATCTTCTCCTTCATCCACATTACTGCAGATTTACCCACATCCTGAGTTCAAATACAAAGCCTAGAAGAATAAATGGCATGAATTGCAAGCCAAGCAGCTTTTTTAAAAAAAAAATTACTTTTCTCAATATGGGGCTTGAACTCAGGTTGTAGCAACTCTGCTCAGCTTCGATCACCCTAGGCTGGGGTGCAGCCACTAGACCTATAGCTGCTCCTCGGATCCTAGACCCCCAGGCCTTGCAGGGAAAGCAATGCACAGAAAAAATGTGGGTCTGAATGACACTGTTGCAAAGGGTACTTCATCTTGCATTGCTGAAGGCTGCCAGTCTATTGGGGAGGCCATAGGCCCATGTGGCAACATAGTCCCTGATTTTGAGTACCCGTCCTGACTCCAACCAATGGCAGGAGATACTAAGAAAATGGTCCCCCATCCATAGGAATAACAATGGAATGTTTTCAATGTCATGGTTGAATGAGTTGATCGTGAATGATGCTCCTATAAAATTAGACAGCATCATTTCAGGAGGCTGATAGACTTTATTTAATATTTATGAAGCACTAAAGCATATTATTACTTACAGGACCACAATAATTTCAGGACACTCATTTCATTAAGGATGAAAACAATAATATTAATGACATGGCTGCATAATTAAAACCCAGGAATAGGTAGGAATGTAATCTATATTATTGAATAATATATAGATATCTCTTACACTCGATAAGATATATATTTATTAATGTACTGCCATCTTCATATCAATGTTATTATTTTGTTAACCCCTGGGGCTTGATACCAGGTCCTGGGAATAGCCTGTCAGCTCAACTTGCCCCAGGATGGAGTGCTGACACTCACCCATTCATGAATTGGGCCTTGTAGGCTTGTAGGCCATGAGTTCAGATGCCAGCACTGCCAAAAAATGAATTGTGGAGTAAGAAGCTGATGGTGACACATGTTTTCCCTTTCTGTGAAAGTCCTGGGTGTCAGGTATGAAGTGGAATACATATGCAGACATATATCCTATGTAATTAATGTAATAAATGCTTTTTGTGGGGGGAATCTGGTCGTGGGGCCTGTATTCTGGGCCTGGGCGCTGTCCTTCAGCTCTTCAGCTCAAGGCTAGCACTCTACCACTTGAGCCAGAGCGCCACTTCTGCCTTTTTTCTTTTTGCTTATGAGGAATCGAACCCAGGGCCTCATGCATTCAAGGCAAAAGTTATACCACTGAGCTACCTTCCCAGGCCCATGTAATCAATGTTTTATGTGACATAATAGTCAATAAAATAAATGTTCAATGCAATGCATGAATAAAACAAAAAATTAAATAACTGCACTGAATGAAATATAGTCAACACATGTTTATAAATATAAATCATATATGTAAATTGTACATGAATAGGATGTTTTCTAGTGGTGGGGATCTATTTCAGGCCTCAGGAACAGATTTGAATTTCTTGACTTCAAGGAAACCAGCTTTCCCTTCCCACATAGTGCATCAGAGTTACCAAGACCATGAGTTCCAAAACCAGTCCTGGCAGAAAAATGACACCTTTATAGTATGTGAGACACAATTCTTAGTAATTTCATTATGCCTCCATTTTATTAATGTGATTGTTTTAATGCTCAATAAAATATTAACTAACATAGATCAGTGTCCTATAATATAATTGTGTATATTTTTATATTGGAATCACTTAAGAACTGCTCATTCAATGATGACACACATCACATTCTGTTGTTAATCATATAGATAGGAGTAAGTTTTTTGGATCTCCTGCCATTTGGAGGTGGCAGGACCAGGATTCGAACTGTGGGCTACAGCTCCCAACACTTAAAACCAAGGATAGGGAACTAACCTGTTTGTCCAAGAACATCAGCAAGACCAGTGATTAAGCAGGCACCAGTGGCTCTCAGCAGTCCTCCTTGATACTTACAAGGCTGTGATTGGAGGATCATGGTTGAAGTCATCCTAGGCAGGTAAGTCCTTGAGACCCCTTTCTAACTTCAGTGACAACAAAGCCAGAAGTGCTGTGGCTCTAGTTTGGAGGGCCAGCCTTGAGCAAAAGTAGCTCACAGACTGTGCCCAGATCCTGAGTTCAAGGTCCAGGACTGGCAACAAACAGACATACACAATAATCTGTGCAGCCATCTGGGTAAAGCTGGTCAACCTCTTGTCTCCAACTGAATTGACATTGTTCCCTTTGAAAAGGGCTGGGGAAATGCTAACTTCTTGACACTACCCATGCTGCTTGCATCACAGGATTCCGTCAACACCACCATTCTTTCATGGTTCTTTCTGACCAATGGGATACAAGAATGGTGGCCACGCCCACATTCCATGTTGCCTAGTAGCACCAGGATTCCCACTGTTAGTTTAAACCACTACCAGCAGTTGATGAAGGTGAGGTGTTTGAGTGGTGAGGAAGAGACTCAAGACGACTTCAGAGTATAGTAGGAAATTGCAAAGTCTGCCTTCGCCCCAGCAGCTTTCCCCCTTTCCTAATTTTCGAGATTTCAAATATCAGGCAATGTCGTGCTGCCAGCCCGATTAAAGCCCCAACCTGATCCCTGGACCTGATTCTCTACTTTGGGCCCATTTGTCCACAATACCACTGCCATCACTGCTCGCCCCACCTGGAGCAGCCTCTAGCAGCTTCTCCCAGCAGCACAGGTGAGTGGTCGCCACCAAATCATCCCTACCAAGGTCAGACCCCCCTGGAGGGCACCATGACCCCTGCTTGTTTCCTCTCCCTGGCTCTGAAGAGCCAACTTTCTGTCTTGGGCATTTCTGAAACAGAGACTCAATATATGCTCTGGCTGGGCTGGATCGAGGTCCTCCTATATGTGACAGGTATGCTCCTCCAGGCCTGGTCCTCTGTAGTTGGGATGGTAGACATGTAGCAACATGCGCAGTCATCAATTTAGATGTGTTTTTCCCAACTTTTAGTCCATAACAGCCGATTCTTGACCATAGGTGAAGCTCTGGATAGGGCTGCACCCATCAGACCTCATTTTCCTCACAGGACAGTTGTTAGGAAACAAGGGATTTATGTAGAGGGATCTCTGGAACATGGCTAGGCACAGAGGGAGCAGCCTTCAGATAAGGTTCTCTGAAGTTCTATGAGCAAATGACAAGAAGATACCCGGAAAGGGCTCAGATGGGGCCTTCTATTAATTGTGCAACAGATGTGGGATTATGAAACAAAACATGGCTCTCTTACATCATTATCCTATCCCATATGGAAGGGGATCCTTCATTCTGTGGAGTTTTGCAACTAGGGAAACCAAAGCACAGAGAAGCCAGGTGACCTACTTATGACTTCAACTTCACAGGAAGCTCAGCCTGACTTCATTACCATGCTCCCTAAGACAATGGTTGTTATACAGTAGACTTCTGGTGGTAGGAAGTCCACTTCTTGTCAGTCGTGGGGCTTGAACTCTGGGTCTGGGCACTGTTCCCGAGCTCCTCAGCAAAAGGCTAGCACTCTACCATTTGATCCCACAGCACCATTTCCGGTTTTCTGGTGGTTCTTTGGATATAAGAGTCTCACAGACGTTCCTGCAGTGGCTGGCTATGAACCATGATCCTTGTATCTCAGCCTCCTGTGTAGTTAGGATTAGAGTTCTAAGCCACCAGCAACCTTCTTAATTGTAATTGCGACTTTTTTCTCTCCCTCTTTCACAAGAACTGGTTGAATGGGTGCTGGAGGAGGGGGTTCCGCATCCCCATGTGGCTAGAACCCAAGGTGGCCCTCTCATTCTGGAGGTGGGCTGTGGGTCAGGTGCTGTCTTGCTCAGCCTCTTGAAATAGCTCCATGGGATAAGCCTCTCTGTGACCTTGCTAGACCATGACAGTTCTTCATTGTCCATCCAGCCTTACTGGACTTATTGTATTGTATTGCTTTTGACATCATTTCTAGCACCTGGCCATAATTATGATACATAGTTATTGAATAAAAATGTAATGCCATCTTAAGAAAGTCATTTAGGGCTGCTGGAATGTGGCTTCATGGTACAGTGATTGCCTATCATGCATGAAACTCTGGGTTCAATTCCTCAGTAACATATAAAAAGAAAAATTCTGGAAGTGGTGCTGTGCCTCAAGTAGTAGAGTACTAGCTTTTAGCAAAAAAAAAAAAAAAAAAAGATAAAAGAAAAAAAAAAACTCAGGAATAATTCCCCACCCCTGAGTTTAAGCCCCTGGACTGGCAAAACAAAACAAAACAAAAGCTTTTAGTTAGTAAATGAAAAATAAAGAACCCATACTTGTACTATATAATTGCTCCTTCCATACTGACACTTGACAATAGTCCCTAATTAATGTACTTATATTAGGATACTGTGTTGAAAAACGTTTTGTTCATTAAGTCACAGCTATTAATGCCAGGAATGTGCTTAGATGTCAGGTGAAGATTAATTCTGGAAATTCAATGATTCCAGGATTTTGTGTCTTCACTGCTAATCACAAAGAGAAGGGTAGTCTAAGTGTGATTTTGAAACATTTTGGTCAGTTATGGCACCAAAAACCCAGAGGTTAATTAAGTGTTGTGACAGAAGATAAAGAATAACTGCACATGTAAGGAATAAATGATAGTAACTAAGGTATACCAGAAACTGTTCCAGAGAACCATTTTTGGTTATTGAAGAACATGTTGTGAACTAGGCTTTTCCTCATTGTCTTTAGCATTCTAAATCTCTTAGGCTAGTTTTTAATCTCTGTGTGATAAATGTATCTCCATCTATGCTGTTCTTTCATAGGTGATCTTCTTTGCTTTCTAAAAATCACAGCCTTTCTATATTTCTCTATGAACATTTCCTGATACTAAATTCACCTATACAGATGTCAGAGGATGCTAATGTAAGGGTCCCATAGCTCATGAGTCATTAATGTAACAAAATGGAAATGGAGGACATATTTATTGCTATCTCAATTTTTCTGAAAAGCTGCAATGTCATCATTTGGTTAAAATTTCCATTCTTTGTAAACAGTGTCATTCAGTATACATAAATGCAAATATCAGACAGGTGCTGGTTATTTACACCTGTAATCCTAGCCACTCAGTAGTTTGAGACCAGAGGATTGTGGTTCAAAGTCAGCCTGCTCTGGAAAGTCCATGAGACCCTAATCTTCAGTTTACCACCAGAAACCCAGAAGTGGTGCTGTAACTAAAGTGTTAGTGCACTCAAGTTGAACTGAAGAGCTGAGGGACAGCGCCCAGGATCAGAATTCAAGCCCCACAACCAATAAAAAAGGTGAAATATGACTTTAAGTTTCAAAGGAAGGAAAAGATCAATAATCTTCCCAAGCAATACAAATAATTCCAAAATGATTCCGTGCACCTAATTTTGCTGAGTAATGTGATGGATTTTTTGCTGGTCATATCTTCTAAAAATAAATTATTTAACTATGGATACAGGTAGACCCATTGCAACAATGATATGTACAAGTTGTAACGTCGAAAAAAGAACTTTACAAATTTGGTGGGGGCGAGGACTGGGAGGGGGTAGGGGGGTAGTATGGGAAGGGATGGGATGGGGTAACAAAGAGGAGGAAACAATGCTTGATTAGAAATGTACTTGTTAGCTTGCCAATGTAATTGTAACTCCTCTGAACGGTATTCTCACAATAAAAAATGGAAAAAATTGTCAAATATTAGCTTTAAAATAAACTTCATCTAATATTTCATGTTTGAAAAGAGAAGTCTATACAGTTTATGTCACTTGGCTTTCTTATTATCTTATTTCAAAGCCAACCCTGGCAGGAGAGTCTGTCAAACTCTTATCTGTAATTACACAACAAAAAAGCCAGAAGTGGGTTTTGGTTCAAGCAGTAGAATACTAGATTTGGGGGCTGGTGGGCAGGAAAGGAAACTGTTCAGGGACAGGGTCCAGCCTCTGCATTCAAGCCCCAGAACCAACACAAACTTAACAAACAAGCAAATAAAAAAAAACCCAGATATTTCATTGGAACCCTCCTTAAAGGAGTACTGGTCTGAGAAGAGGCTCCTTTTCCTGATCATACTCACTGGATGTGTCTTTGGAATCCTCCTTGCTCTGGAGAACTCAGGTCTAAATTAAAGGAATTGATAACTGACACCTGCATGTCTTTGTTTCTATGCAGTAGAACTTTTTTTTTTGGGGGGGGGGAGTTCAGTCATGGGCCTGAACTCTGGGCCTGGGCGCTGTCCCTCAGCTCTTCAACTCAAGGCTAGTCCTCTAACAATTGAGCCATAGCACCACTTCTGGCTTATTTTTGCTTATGTGGTGCTGAGGAATCGAACCCGGGCCTCATACATGCAAGGCAAGCGCTCAACCACTGAGCCACCTTCCCAGTCCCTTGAGTAGAACATGTTTAAAACAATGTTATTTCCTTTTGTTCTATGCTCCCCTTCAAATGGCACATTATTTCTTTTTTTTAATTTATTTTTTATTGGGAAAATAATGTACAGAGGGGTTAAAATTACATGGGCAAGATAATGAATACATTTCTTATCAAGCATTGTAGCCGCCTCCTTTGTTTTGTTTCCACTTCCATCACTTCCCAGCCTCCCCCCCCACTCCCACCTAATCCTCACCCCCCAACCAAAGTTGTAAAGTTCGTTTTCAACATGACAACTTGTACATCTCATTGTTACAAGGGGTCCACCTGTATGTTTATTTAAACGACTATTTTTTCCCTTTCCTCTCCACAATTTATACCGACATAAAATACAGTGAAAACGGGATTTATAATGTGGGGGAGGGACATAAAAATCAACAAAGACATAATCTTATAAAGGCGTTAGAAACAAATGCATGAAAGAAAAAAAAACATTGAAATACCTATCTTAGGGTTCATTTTCCTAACATCACCTTATCTGGCCTTTTCTGCTTGACTCATACATATACTAGATATTGCAAATAAGGGCAACCATGGGACCTATGTTTCTTGGGCTTGTCTTTCTTCACTTAATATATTTGTTTCCAAGTCTTTCCATTTCCTAACAAATGGGGCAATGTCATTCTTTCTGATGGAGGCATAGAACTCCATTGTGTATATATTCAACATATTCTTGATCCATTCATCCACTCAGGGGCATCTGGGTTGGTTCCATATCTTAGCTATAGTAAATAATGCTGCAATAAACATAGTTGTGCTGGTAGCTTGTTTGTAAATATTTGGGTAAGTGCCCAAAACTGGGATTGCTAGGTCATAGGGGAGCTTTATGTGGAGACTTTGGAGGAACCTCCATACTGCTTTCCAAAGTGGTTGAACAAGTTTTACACTCCCACCAACAATGAAGTAAGGTTAACTTCTGTCCACATCCCCTCCAGCATCTGTTGTTATTAGAATTCTTGATTATAGCCATTATAACTGGGGTGAGGTGGTATCTCAATGTTGTTTTGATTTGCATTTCTTTTATGGCTAGGGATGTTGAGCATTTCTTCATGTGTCTATTGGCCATCCTTCTTTCTTCTTCAGAGAAGTTTCTCTTTAAGTCGTTAGCCCACTTATTTATAGGACAGTTGTTTCTTTGAGGATTTGTTGTTGGCAGATTTCATTTTTTGAGTTCCAAGTATATTTTAGATATGAGACTCTTGTCCATTGTATGGCTAGTGAAGATCTTCTCCCAATCCGTGGGCTTTATATTGAACTTGCTAGCTATGTCCTTTGCCATGCAGAATCTCTGCAAATTCATGCAATCCTATTTGTCCACCCTCTCTTTTATTTGTTGTGTTTCTGTGACTCTATTAAGAAAATTTGGGCCTGGGCCAAGGAGACCTAAGTTTTCTCCTATTCCATCCTGTAATGTTTTCAGAGTGTCTGCTTTGACTTCGAGGTCTTTGATCCATTTGGAGTTGATTCTGGTGCAGTGTGATATATAAGGATCTAGCTTTAGATTTCTACAATTAGTTAACCAATTTTGCCAGCACCATTTACTGAAGAGGCTGTTTTTCTTCCATCGTATTTTTTTCATCCCTTATCAAAGATTAGATGGCTATAGATCTGTATGTTCATTTCTCGGTTTTCAATTCTATTCCATTGGTCCTGAGGTCTGTTCTTGTGCCAGTACCAAGCTGTTTTGTTTACTATGGCTTTATAGTAGAGTCTCAAATTTGGTATTGATATTCCTCCAGCAGCATTCTTTCTGTTGATGAGCGTTTTTGCTATTCGTGGTCTTTTATTGTTCCATATGAATTTTTGGATTACCTCTTCTATTTCCTTGAAGAATGACGTTAGAATTTTTATAGGTATCTCATTGAATTTGTAGATAGCCTTGGGAAGTATTGCCATTTTCACGATGTTAATCTTTCCAATACAGGAGCAGGGGAGGTTTTGCCATTTTCTAGGTTCAGTTTTTATTTCCTTTTTCAAGTTTTTAAAGTTTTCATCATAGAGTTCCTTCACTTCTTTGGTTATGTTAATTCCTAGGTATTTTATTTTTTGTGGGGCTATTACAAATGGAGTTGCTTTCCAAATTTCAGCCACACTTTTCTCATTGTTGGCATACAGAAAAGCAATTGATTTTGGGGGGTTAATTTTATACCCTGCTACTTTGCCAAAGTTTTGAATCAGCTTGAATAATTTGGGAGTAGTCTATGGGATTCTTTAAATACAAGATTATGTCATCTGCAAAGAGGGAGAGTTTTATTTTTTCTTTCCCCATTTGGATCCCCTTTAGGTTTGCATCTTGTCTTATTGCTGTAGCTATGCATTCTCATACTAGATTGAAGAGAAGTGTAAAGAATGGACATCCTTTTCTTGTTCCTGAGTTAACAGGAAATGGCTTCAGTTTTTCATCATTAAATATAATATTGGCTGTAGGTTTGTCATATACAGCCTGTATTGAGGAATGTTCCATTGATTCCTAATTTTTCCAAAACCTTTGTCATAAAGGGGCTTTGGATCTTGTCGAATGCTTTTTCTGCATCTATTGAGATAACCATGTGGTTCTTATCCTTGCTCCTGTTGATGTGATGAATAATATTAATTGATTTGCATATATTGAACCAGCTTTTCATCCCTGAAATGAATCCTGTTTGATCGTTGTGTTGATTGGCCAAAATTTTGTTGAGAAGTTTTGCATCAATGTTCATCAAAGAAGTGGGTTCATAGTTTTCTTTCTTTGATGAGTCCCTGCCTGGTTTTGGGATGAGGGTTATGATGGCATCATAAAATGTGTTTGGTTGTGAACTTTCTCTTTCAATTTCATTGAAGAGTTGGACGAATATTGGTGTGAGCTGTGCTATGAATGAGTAAAAAAAATTTTTTTTATAAAAGGTGCACAAAAATTGAAAAAAAAGTTTTTTGATTTTTTTGGGAGGGGTGGGAAAAATCCTGTTACTCCCTCGTGTCCGTAACCAGCCTCTTGTTGGATTCTCTGGTCTGCTTGTGCTGTTTGAATTTCCTGTGGCTTGGTTGGTCTCTTAAGTCAGTATTTTTGCACAGGCAGATAAATGCTCTGCTTAACCATGGATTTTGTGATCCTCTTCCCAGCCTAGTTCAATGAGAGGGAGATCTGCATTGAGTGTCACAAAAGAGGGAGATGGCTTTTCCTGAAGTTTGGAGATGCTGTGATGAGGCTAGGTTCTGGGTAGAGTTGAGGCCCTTCAGCAAACAGTAGTTTTTCCTAGGGGTTAGTTTGTGAGAAACTTACAGAGCCCAGCCAGGAGCCACTCTCTGGGTTTATGTTTACTAAATTTCAATAGATTGTCAAGGCTGCTAAAGGGAGCGGCACCCTCTGTCTCTGATTACTCAGTGAAGAAAGCCATTCCTGGGGCTGGTGCCTGAGCTGAGTGACTTTTCCCAGGGTGTAGCTGAGACTGGCAGGTCACTTTAAGGTTCTTGTGACCTGCTAAATGACTCTAGTTTTCTTCCAATGCCTGAGTTGGAGCTAGCAGCTCCACTGAGCTTTGTCAGTATCCAAGATGGAGATCTCCGGTACTGGGGGTGGGGGAGATGGCCTTCCCTCCTCTGCTCCCTGAGAGGGAGTGAGGACGTTAGGCCTCTACTCAAGCCGCGTCTTGGTTCCTGGGTCATCTCTGGTCTGCAAACTACAGGATGAAGATGTCTGCTCCTTGTCAGTTCTTGCTGGCTCCTTCTCGCGGACTCTCTCTGTTTCATGTATGGTTGGTATGGCCACCCCTGACACAGCTGTCGCAGCAGTGGCAACTCCTGGCAAGTGCTCCGATCTGTCTCCTTGCCTGGATTTTACCTCTCTGGCATAACTCTTTGCCCTGTGATGGCACACTTGGTGTGATTCTCTGGCTTAGGACTGTTCACTGGAACTTTAAATCTGCTTTCTATGTGAGAGCTTGTTTAGCCTCCAGCTTCGCCTCCGCCATCTTACTGGAACTTCCCGGCAAATTATTTCTTGCTGTAATACTCTCAACTAGAATTTTACAGAAAAGTTATGTATGAGTAAAAACACACTCAAAAAAGTCAGGGACAGAATTTCCTTCAAGCCTACGGATTCTTTTCTTTTTTTAATTTTTTATTGTAAAGATACAATACAGAGGGTTACAGTTACATGAGCAAGGTAATGAGTACACTTCCTATTGAGTTTTGTTACCCCCTCCATTGTTTTCCCCCTACCATCCCTTCACTCCCTAACTTCCCTGAGGTTCTTTTTTTATGGTGGTTAAGTGATTACATAATGACAATTGTTCCCTTCTGCTCCCTAAAAATAAGGGATTCAATTATCACTATGTATACAAACAATACCTCAGTTAATAGTTGTAACCACAAGCTAGATTGATGCCTTAGTTTGTGGACCTACCTGTAGCCACTCACTCCCCCTCCCCTGTAGTAGAATGAATATAAAGCATGTTAAGTGGGATTTGGGGTTCTGGAACCTGGCTATGAGGCTTTGGGTCCTCTGGTGTCTTCTTTCCTATCACTTCCTGTGATTTCTCAGTTCTTTGTCCAGGTATCCCGTCATCTTTGCTGTTCCATGGTTGTGGTTAGTGACAGTACTGATATTTTGAACACCTCAAAACAAACTATGGAAAAACACTTCCCCCCCAAAATTCACAAATGTATAGGAGCACCTGAAAAGATACCAAATATCAGCAGTCACCCTGTGATCCTCTAGCAAGAAAGTATAATTCAGGAGTATGTTATCTTCTGATAATATAAGCGATGGACAATAGTCCCTTTTGTACATTTGGTATTTGGTATTGCATAAATTTTCAGAAACGCATATACATTGTGAAATAATGTTATGTATTTCATAGGTCACAAACCTCATCACTGGAGTGATGATCCTAATGTCTTATCCCAGTTGACTGATTCAGACTTAGGTGAGTGTGAATTGCATAATTATGAACATTTCTCCATGAAAGTTCACAACACAGAATGAAGTGTGAGGGTCAGGGCACTCCATACCTATAGAAATTTTACATATATTACAGTAATACACACCTAAGCTGCTCAGCAATCACAGCACATTGGTTTGCTATAATTGTCTTCAGATCAGAAATACTCTAGAGTTTAAAGTAGAATGATGGGCTATACATTTTCAACGCAAAAGTGATGATCACCCCCTGCAATTATTCTCAGTGGAAAATCCTTCCTATACATTTTACTGGCCTAGCTTCTACTCTGTGCTTTACCATTATCAGGCAGGGTCACACTGTATTGAGCTACAATACAGCAGCAACCTTAGCTGCCTTTGAAATTTACCTCCAATCTTGATACCAAGGTCAACTCTGCATCTCTAATCACATAGTTTGTGGACACCTGAACTTTCCAAGCTTGGTTAAAAATTCAGCTATCATTGCTCATTGCGAGTGTAAAGATCTCACTCCATTAGATTTATTGTGTATAATCTTGTATTTCCACCATTGCCTTAGATGTTGGTTTTTGATATAGAGCTTTTAGTTTGCACTTGATTTATAGATGTGTTAGAGATGCCAGTTGAACTGCATATATTATAATGTAAGTAATTTGATGTTTTGACATAAGAATTTAATTTTGGCAATTGAGGAAGTCAATACACACCACTCACAAAAGTTTCTTTATATGTACTGGTATTGCTTTATTGTGAACTTCCTAAAAGCCAGTCATAGGAGTACATGTCCTAATCCCATCACTTCTGTCAGTGAGACGAGTTTCAAAGGTCCCGACCACTTGGCACTTCATAGTGAGAATGTTTCTACAATGAAGGGTGAGAGAATAGCAAAAAGAGCAAATGAATATTCCAACTGTTTTGTTACATGTTCTTGACACTTAGCCATTAAGACACCATAATAATGTTTTTATGATTTCTTACCTACTCTTTTCCTGTTCTGAGATGTTTTATTTATGGATCTCTAAGAAATCATATAAGAATCATATAATAAATCATATAAGAAACATAAAAATAATTTGTTTGGGATATATGACCTAAAAGGAATAATTTCAGGAAAGTATTAAGCACATAAATGTAATGCACACCTAAAATTGTCTCTTTATTTAAAACTTCAGCAGTTGTAGTTTATTTATTCTGTTAACAAAGATTATAAACTAAGTTACAATACTATTCCAAATGGAACACAGAACTAGAAACATGAAGGGTAGCACTAAAGAATGCTACTGCTACCACTAATAGAGTAAGAATAAAATTTAGGCAGAACTCATTCAGAGTAAAAGCCACAGGACTGCCCAACATTACATTAATTGTTTCATATGAAGAAAAGACTTTTTTTGTAAAGACAAATTTTCACCCATATTAACATCAGTTGGGTATATATTTCTTAAGGCTTTCAAGTAGGATGCTGTGCCTATATTGATGGAAGCTGACTTCTTTGGGACCTACTACACAATGTGCAGATCCCATTCCAAGCACTGCACTTGCATTAGGGTAATTTTAGTGCTCATGATAGTTCTTCCAGTTAGGAAATGAATTAAGTGTTTTATTAAAAACAGAAGTAGGCAACAAGGCCGAACAAATTTCCCAAGTACCTAATACTGATCAACTATAGACCCATAATACAAATCCAGGTTTCCACCAGGCATATCTGAGGATATTCTGTAAGTTTCACATTCATTACCTTTCAAGATGTATGGAGCAGATGAACGCACATTATCTTCCTAATTATGGTTATAATGGCAATAACATTGCTACTGAATATACATATTTTTTAAATGAAAAAGGTGTGGGTAATCACATTGTAGGTGATCTTTATACTAAATAAAGCCTGCGCAAAAAAGTAAAGTAAGGAGCTGGGAAGGTGGCTCAGTGGTAGAGCGATTGCCTTGAATGCATGAAGTCCTGGGTTCAATCCCTCAGCACCACATAAGCAAAAAGAAAAAAAGTTGGAAGTGACGCTGTGGTTCAAGTGATAGAGTACTAGTCTTGTGCTGAAGAGCTGAAGAACAGCACCCATGCCCAGAGTTCAGGCTCCACGACCGGACCCCCCCCCCATAAAAAGAAAAACAAAAGAACCTAGTTCCCAAATTTAAGTCATAGTACTAGCACTCATATACCATGTATACGGTTCCTAAAATATACAGTGAGTTAATTTGTTGAAACCTGGTCATAGATGAAATATGAGGTGTCAAAAAGTATGTAAGTCTGAAATGACTCCAAGTTATTTTGACAAGAGAGCTGGAAGAGTTATCACTTAATCAAATAGTAATGAGGGGTTGGTTTGTAGACAGAGATCAAAGCTCACTTTGGGATCTTTTGATTTTACTAAAATCAATAGCTAGGAGTTGTCAGTAGCCAGGATGCTATTAAGGACTTGAATTAAAGAAAACAGAGCTGGAGAAAAATACAGAAATAATTACTGTACTCAGTAGTAACAACCATGAGAAGGAATATTACAGATCTAAGCCCTGGGATACACAAATATGTAAAACATGACAAATGAAGAAAAACAGTAATAAGTATGTAATGCAGACTTATATGGGTAGGTATTTTTCATGTTTAAGGGCTATTAAGTGATTGTGTGATGACCTAAAATTTACGAATTTGGTAAGTTCAGCTGTCCCTTGGGCCAACCATAGCTAAAAGTTTAAGTAAAATGGGGCCACAATAGTGTTTATAGTGTGTCTTGATTTACCAAAGTGAAAATAGGCCAATATTTGGCAAGCCACTTTTTGGACATGTGGTTGGAGTGGCAATTAGTGCAGTTTGTTCAAGTGTTAGTAGAAAGCTACAGGTTTAGCACAATGATAGAAATCTTTCAGGGATCAGGTAGATTTTCCCTCTGTCTTCAATTTCCCTGTTTTTCTTAAAGCTAAAATATCATTACTGGAAGCCTGTTCAAATTGTGCCTTTGGCAAGTTAACAGATAGTCAGTCTATCACAAGCCCAAATAAAAGAGAATGGGAACAGGTCTACATTGAGCACTCACAGTAGACGGGTCTCTGGACTTTCTCAGGAAGGGCCTTCTGCCATTGTTGGATTGATAGGGTTGGATAATATGTAAAATAGACACCATATATAGAAAGTATTCTGCTAAGTTGACACTTGAGATATCGGATGTTTTATCTGCATTGTATTGATTTCTATGAATCAGTTAATCAGATTCTTCATACCATATGATGTTACTAGATTAAAAATGGATGCTTATTGCATTTCCTTTGGATAACAGATAGTATGTTTTGAAATTTGGTATAAAACATTCGTCTCTTCATTTATTTATTTTTAATATGGATTACTCAAGTTCTCAAGAGTAGGGAAATGCCCTGGAACTTTGTAATTTGATGTCATATGTCATTTTTTTATTTTTATTTATTGTCTATTGCAGCACCCGGCTTTCTAATAAATATGTAATCTATTCAATTTTGAAAAGTACTGCTATACCTGCCACTTATTTGTTTCATTTCTGAAATCCAAGTTACTCTGTGTGTCAGGGTGGATACTTTTGCCTGTAACAGTTTTGTTATTGAATAAATATCATCTGGCTACATAGGGAACAAAGGATATGAAGCTACAGTATCCCAAAAAAGAACTTCCAAGACAATTCAAGGTTAACTCATGTACTCTCTGTGTAGGTGATTAGGAGCATAGAAAAGAAATTCTTATACATGAAAGTGACTGAGATTGTGTGCACATAGGTGTTCACTTATTTATCTGTTGCTATAGTTCATGGATGTTCATGTTGATTTATATTCCTTCAATATGTATCCAATTGCTGTAAAGGTCATCAACATATCTGACTTTTTGGTATTGTGTAAACTTCCATTAAGATATTCCTATGGGTTGCACTAGTTTACAATACCACAAAACCAAATATAGTTCCTGATTTATTTCAACCTATCCAGCAGTTTATTTATTCTGGTGTGTAAGATAGGAGCTCATTTACTTTCCTCTTTATTTTACTTCGTCTTCACTATGTGGATATGAATTTCAAACATTTCATTTATTTATAAACACTTATGTTTGTACTTCATTCCTGATCAGTGTCTTTCTTTTTCTTTTGGTATTTCATCAAATTTTAAGATTTATAATTTTTTATTTTTTCCCATTACAAATACACACTTTAGTTAGTAAAAAGATTTTTTTTCATTACATTGTTGCACAATTAACTAAAAACAACAGATTGTATATTTATATCACTGGATGTTTTTGTTTGTATTTACAACCAGGAAATTGTTTGAATAAAGATGCTGAACTTCTTTCACTGATATACTGAAAGTATAGTATCTCATATTGGCCTAAACTAATCTCTGAATTAAAAGTCACGGCATGGACCACCACAGTCTGGGCTAAGTAAAAACACTAACACAGCAAAAACTGGATTTAAAGAGAGCAAAAGGCTTCAAAAAAGTTAGAAGAAAGGCATCACCTTCATGAAGCCAATGTGGAAGTTCACAAGAAGACCTTAGGAATCTGAATATCAAGAAGATCAAAGGATAAAAAGTATTTAAAAGGACAACTTCAGAACTCCAGGTTGGGGAGGTGGGACAAACAATAGATACCCAAACTCAATGCTGAAGAGAAGAAGTGTTTTACTCCAAACCTCATCTGTGTCTGACTCTCTCACACAACACACACACACACACACACACACACACACACACACACACACACACACACACACACACACACACACACACACATCTAGTGAGAGGCCTTTGTCAAAGTATAGGCATTCTGGACTTAGACTCCGAATAATCAGAAAGTATCCCTTGTGAAGACCTTTACTGAAAGTACCCATTGTAAGTAGACTTTTACTGAAAGTTAGAACTCAGATTCCTGGAAAAACTGTGAAATGTCATAATAATGCTCTGCCCATAACTCCCTAGCAATAGCCATCACTAAATGAAAGTACCTAAAGCTACAGTTTTTTTTTTTTAATTTTTAATTTTTTTTACTTTTTACTGTGAAAAGACTATACAGAGGGATTACAATTACATGGGCAAGATAATGAGTACATGTCTTATCAAGCATTGTAGCCTCCTCCTTTGTTTCCCTCTCCCATCCTTTCCCATCCTCCCCTCGGTCCCCCATCAAATTCTCCTCAACCCTCCCCCTACCAAAGTTGTAAAATTCGTTTTTCTCCATAAGAACTTGTACATCTCATTGTTGCAATGGGTCCACTTGTATCCCTATTTAAACGATTTGATTTTTTTTCCCTTCTCCTCCACAAATTATTGCTTATTGCTTAGTCTGCACCTACTAGCCAATAAGATTGTTATAAGATTACCCAGTTAACTGAAGGGTCGGGGCTCTCAACTCTGACCCACTGCAATGGTGAAAGTTTTGAGTCCAGGCTTGAGCTTGCAATAAATGACTCTAATGTTCTTGCATGAGAATTGGCTCCATGATGGTCTTTGGGGATCCTTATCTAAGCGCAAGACTAGTGTACACAGAGAACCCCAGGGGCAGCAGTATCTGGGACAATGATGCTTTTTTCCTCTTCTTTTTAGAAAATCAAACATGATGTTGCAGTTGGCTCCACAGCTGCTCCACACCTGAGCAGGAGGAAGGAAAGGATGACTTAGACTACTGGGCGGCCTTGTGTACCCCTGGCTTTCTGTGTAAGAATGCAGTTTGTGGTCCCCTAGGCAGGGGTGGCCAAGCTGAAATGGGGGTATGCTTTGCCTGGAGGATGGCACCCTGTGACCCCTGCATGCATGGTGAAGCAGCCTGGATAGCCCTGTGAGCATCTCCAGGATGGCCTCTCAGTGGCTTGGAGAAGTTGACTCCTTGTAGTTGGACATGGCAGGAGGCAGGATGAGAGCAGGAATCCAGAAGATGGGAGGAGCACAGAAGCAAATGCACCTCTCCATTGAGATTCCTTGGCCATTCTAAGGAGGTTCACAACCCACACGTGGCGGCCACTGCACAGGTCTCCAGAGGCCCTACTTGTCTGGGGAGCAGTGCCTGGTCCTGATCCAGAGCAGGTACTTCCCCAGTGGTCATGAGCATGGCTAGGCTGGAGCAGAGCCTACCAGCCATGCTTCCTCTGTCCTGCTGTGTATAGCCTTCCAGCAGCTGCCCAGGTTCCAGCACCCACAACAGACCAGCTCCTTTGGGCAGGCTGAGGCTGTGCTGACAATTCCTGGTGCCGGCGTCAAGGCAAGAGCGAGGCCTATCCCACAGGAGAGCTGGCCCTCACTTCCAAGGGCATCAAGAGAGGCATGACAACCACAGGCCCAGCCTTGCTGCCCTCACTGGCCATAGAGGTTACCTAAAAGTTCCTGCCTTTGTTCTTAAAATTCTTCAGCCACTGGTTGTCTCATTTTTCATTATCTGTTTTGGTGGGACTCGAGACTTCTTCCTCTCCTCACCAAGCAAACAGGCCCTAGCAAATCCACCACAAATTGCACACCTCACAAACACTCTCCAGAACCCAGCTGCCTTTGGGGCTACTGCTGCATGAGCTGTTGGCCAACTCCATCTTCCTCCCTTCACAGCCTCCGTCAGGGCCTCCCCACCATCATCTCCACACAGCCCCCATCCCCAACCCCAGCAGGGCCAGTGCTCTAGAGAAAATAACTGTCTGCCTGGCACAGCAGAATCAAAGGTGTCACACTGTGCAGCCTGCTGAGAATTAGAGGCATCATAGGTCTCTGATCACTGTCTTTCACTTCACTTACACATGTATTAATTGTATTAATTTGGTATTTAATATTGGATCTCATAATTTTTTGAAGCCTTTGCAGAATAGCTGGTAGAAATATAGTCCCGAATTAGTATTGTCTCTTGTTTAATTCTTTCGAGATTCAAAGATACTTTAAGTAGATATAACCATCATAAATTCTCAATTACATAACAGAGTATTATTCAGAAAACATTTGCTTATGCATCTGTCATCAATTATTTACAAAACTAGAAAGTTTTAAAGTCTCAAATATTATAGGAATATCTTTGATTCATGTCGAATGGATGTGAGTAGGTTGAGCTGTTGCATACATTCATGTGTGTGTGTTTGTGTGTGTGTGTGCGCGTGCGTGCGCGTCTCTGTGTGTGTGTGTGTGTGTGTATGTGTGTGTGTAGGGGTTATATGTATCATTGAAATCAAGGACAGGAACTTTTTTTCCTTTTTCTTAGATATGCATTATGGTCTTTCTTTTACGGTGGTAGGCTCTGATTTCTTGCTTTTGCCTGATGTGCACATTCCAGCTCAATTTTTCAATTAAACCTTCTTATTTAATATTGAGCATATAGTGCTCTGATATTGCTTTGCCTTTAGTTTGCCATCTAGGATCTCCTTTTCCTCTTTAGCTATTAACATTCAATATAAATTTTGCCTCTTGACTGATTTTCCCCTTTAATTTGCATCTTGAAATAAGTATTATAAGACCTTTGATTTTTGTATTTATGAAGAAAAACTATTTTGAATTTTCTGTTTAATGTAATAACACCTGGACACATTTGTTAGCAACAAGATCTTAAAATTTCTTATGTAGTTTTAGTTTAAAATACCGTCATCCATGTTTTTAGTATAGGGAGACAAACACTTCCTAGTATCAATGATAACAATTTTATTCATTAAAATAGCAGATAATTCATAATTTTGCATATGTCTAGTGGAAAATGAATACATTTGCTCAATAGATTTGCTTGATAGACCTATGCACAGACATACCACTCATAGGGGCTCAGAAGGTGGATCAGTTGTAGACAGCTTACCTTGAATGCACGAGACCCTAGGTTTGATTCCTCAGTACCACCTAAGCAGAAAATGGTAGAAGTGGTACTGTGGCTCAAGTGGAAGAGCACTAGTCTGAGCTGAAGAGCTGAGGGATGGCAATCATGCCCAGAGTTCACCACCACCGACAAGTTAAATCAATAAATAAAACTCATACTCAAGTACATTAATTTCAAAGATTAATTACCATTTTAGTTAGGGGCAGGGTGCCAAGATATAGCAGAACTTTGTCACAAAGCTTTAAGAGGATTCAACATCTGACAAGTACTAAGAACATAAAGTAAAAATTTTGCTATGACAACAATATATAGAATCGCCATTCAAAGAGGAAAAGGTACCAAGAATGAAATACTTTTTATAATATTTCTTAAGAGATTCTGGCTCTACATTAATTATCATATAATTTGACCTTCAAAAACTCCAGGTGGGCCTGAGTTTTGAGGGCCTCTACAAAAACTGGAGGAAAGAATCATCAACCCGGATTTTTCAAATTGTTTTTGTTAAGGTAGTGTACGTACAGATCACCATTTTATAAGACGCTAATTAGTTCACTTCTTGTTTGACAATCTCATCACTTTGCTCTCTCTCTGATTTTCCCTCCTGTCCCTGTCCACAAGAGGTATAGCTCATTGTGAATATAATCTCTACAGAGTACAACTGCTCCATTTGTTTCCCTGTTCTCCTTGAATTTCTCTGGCTCCTTCAATGTCCATAAAAGGATAAACAAGAACAAAAATATCCCTAGTGTTTTGAATTCCTGGAATTCATTTCAATATAAATACCAGTAGTTTTATACGAGTGTCAGACTCTATCCACACATCCTGAACACTTACACTTCCTGCACCTAGTCTTAACTCCCACTGGATTCTAAGGTCCACAAGTAATTCTTTTCACTTTCCACACAGGAAGAACGAGTGTCAGAAAGATTAAGTAATTTACTGGAAATACTGAGCATAGTGGCTCAGATCTGAAGATCATAGTTTGAAACTAACTCATGTTGACATATCCGTTACATGTTTATCTCAAGTTTGAGGCCACCTGGATAGCAAAGTAACCCATCTTATGTACAAGAGTCTGGCTATCCAGAGCCACAGAGAGAAGTTGGAAGAGCATCAGCAAATGCTCTTGCCCAATTCTAGGGAGTGGCTTGGTGCCAAGTAAGTAAGGTATAGCTGCACCAGGGAAGGGGAGTAAAACAGGAGTGGTTATAATAAAAGCACTGGTATAAAGCCTCAAAATAAGGACCACTCTGTATGGACCAAAAAGTCTCTAGCATGAGGTTCTTTTTAAATTAACAAGCACGATTTTAGATTTTTACAGAGTGGGATGGTGTATAGTTACAGGCAATGTCTGCTATGTCAGGTAATCCAGTCTGCTCTTTCACATATTACGCAGTAGCCAGGTTTTAACACAAATAACTTCAATGAGATTGTTGAAATTATACTGTGACTTTTACCTCTCATGACTCAAAATTCTGTCAAATTATTTCTGACTTCCAGATGTTTACACAACATTTCTCATGAAATTTTCTACTATTTTGTTTTTATTATTGATGTTCATACTACTTTTTTGTTGTTGTCTTTTGTGTATATGCCATTTTTAGGGTGGGAACTCAATGTTTAATTGTCTCTGTTGTACTTTTTGCTCATGGCTGATAACACATTATTCCTTGAGCCACATCTCACCTTCTGCTTCCTGCTATATAATTGGAGATAAGTTTTCACATTTTTGTCTGTTTGGACTGGTATTGAACTAAAATATTCAGGTCTTAGCCTCCTGAGTTTCTATGATTCTACACATGAACAGATAACACCAAACTTTCCTATACTGTTATTTTAATTATGTGTTAGAAGAAAGTGGAAGTATATTTGTGTTAAGTGTGCAATTTTCAAATACAAGTTTGAATCTACTTGATATAATGTAATTGTTATCAATTTTAAGTTAAATCAATGAATATTACACATTCCAAAGAAATATAATTGAAAAAATGCATAATTATTTTCTTTAAACCAGTAATAGAACTATGAATATCTTTTACTTTACAATTCATGTTTTATATAACTTTAATTAGCAGACCTCCATAACTAAAAGTAAATATATTAATTTTATACTAAAAGAAGCAAAGGCTCTCTACTTTGTTTTTTATCTCTTTACCTTCTAATTGGTCAGCTTTGATGGCTTCAAGTTCTTTGTTGAAGCTCTGTTTTATGTCTTGTATGCATTTCTTTACTTCCTTAATTTTTTGTTCAGTGTTTGTTCTCAAATCACGTAGTTGATTGGTTATGGTTTCTTTAGACTCCCAATTCTTCTGTTGGGTTCCATTCAGCATTCCCTTTGTGGTCTCCCTGACTTCCTTCAGCTCTTTGTTAATGGATTCCATGGATGCCTTTAGTGATCTTTGTGTATTCTCTACCTGGTCTCTCAATTCCTGTATTACTATTTGATTAGCTTCCTCCCGTTTGTGGGATTCCTGTAGTTCTCTTTCCTCCCTTTCCTGGGATTCCTGCAGTTCTCTTTGAGTGTTCTCAGCATGCTCACGCCATTCTTCCCTTTCTCTTTGAGTATTCTCAAGTTGTTCATGGAAATCCTGTATCAGTTTTTGAGTAGCTTCCTCACGCTTTATAAGATTATCTCTTTGTTGCTTTGTATGTCTCTCCCCCACAGTATAACCCCTGCTTTCACTATATTTGATGTCATTATAACTTGTGGAGGAGATGGGGAAAAACAGTTGTTTAAGGATACAGGTGGACCTGTTGCAACAATGAGAAATACAGGTTGTCATGTCCAAACGAGCTTTGCAGTGTCGGTGCAGGGGGGGGGAGGAAGGCGGGGAAGGAGAGGGATTGGGATTGGGGGGGAGGGGGGAGACTGGGAGGGGATGTGAAGGGTAAACCAAGGGAGGAGGCTGCAATGCTTGGTAGGAAATATGCGCATAATCCTGCCCATGTAATTGTGACCCCTCTGTTCACAAATAAAATGGAATAAAATTTAAAAAAAAAGAAAAAAAAGACTGTGAAACTAAAAAAAAATGTAGCAAAGTGATTATACTTAAGAATACATATTTCATCATAGCCAAAAGATAAGTTTATGAGCATTCTCACTATAAAGAAATGTTACATGCCGAAATTAACGGATATGATGTAGCTTGATCATTAAACAACATATAAATGAATGGGATTACCACTCCATACTTCATTTCAAATCCAGCCTAGGCAAGAAAGTCAGTGAGACTCTTATCTCCAATGACCGACCAGAAAATTGGCTGTGGCTCAAGTGGTAGAGCACTAGTATTGAGCTGAAGACTTGGCGGACATTGTCCAAGTCAATATTTCAAGCTTCATGATTGACAAAAACTAAAAATAACAGTTACAAATAAACAAATATTTTGGCATAAATGTTAAAATATATGTTATAAAAATGTTTAAACCCTCACTAGATATAATAGTTTATATAAATGTAAAGAATTGTTTTCTGATATTAGTAGTCATTGAATAATTGTGTAAATCTCACATTTCTCACTCAATTCATATTTGTGTGTTTATATGCTTATATGCCATAATTATAATTAACTGATATGTGATAGGCAGTGCTGTTTTAGGAATTTCCCTTGGCTTTCTATCATTAATCCTTTTACCTTAAAATAAATATGCCCTCCAACATTGTTAGAGATTTCATCTCATTGAAGCAAAAAAGAATAAACCATAATCATTTTTTTGAACAAGTGTAACATTGTACATGCATTTCACTTAGTTTAAGAAACAAAATATTCAAGTCATCTTAACCGTACCACTAATAACAAAATGTCTTTTGAGCTTTTCAGTCTCTTAAGAGATGAAAACCTTTAATTATACATCTATTTTTTTCTGCCTAAAACCTTTTCCTTAGTAAGATCTTTTGTGTAACCTTGTGTTCCTTGTTAAAAGACAGGAACAAAGGCAATAATGAAAATAGACAAGGAAATATTTGAAAACAATTATAAAACAATTGCACACACTCCTGTAATCACCAGTTTCAATGAGAATATATGTTAAAGTATCACATTTTTGTTATCATTTAAAGAGCAATAATTACACTTTAATTAGCAGTGAAGAAGGGAACGGAAAACTGAAGATAGCTTGACTTTGAACAATCCAAAATTAGCAAAATTGATTTATCTTGTTTTTCTGTGTAGTTGCCAAAATAATAGAGAACAACACCCAAAAGCAAGAAAACACCTAAGCCAAAGCAGTAAACATTTGTCTATAAAATAATGGTTATGGTGAACAATAAGAAATATAAAAATCCTTTATTAAAATTTTACATATCTAGACTAGGACTTCTCGTGTTGAAGAAGAGGAAAGGTATGAAATATTTCAAGATTTTTGGACTATTCCCCAAGATTATTCTTCTTTATCAGCTATAGCAATGCAAGTAGCCTTGGTTACTCTTAGTATCATGCTTGTTTATATTTAGAAGCATTATTTGTTTCTGTGTTATAAGCTGCAAACACTTGGGTATTAATAAAGAGTCATTTCCTAAGAGAGGAATGTTGTTATGTAAACAAACCTAAAATATCAAAGACTTAGCATAGTGGAAATTATTTTCTAGCTATATCACAATCTGTTGGCATAGATTTTGTTTCACATTGTTCCAGGGGATGCATTTTTGTTAACTTCTTTTTCACCATCAAGTGATTGCTGTATCTTTCCTGGATTCTCTAAATTCTGTTGGAAAGTTAGGAAAGATAGAAAATTGACTTACTGTTTCACCTTATTTTTTATTACCTTACAAGCTGTAAATCAAAGTGACATAAATTGTCTTTATAATATTAGAAGACAGATTTCATTTCTATATTCTTACCCTAGCCTTCTACATAACTTTGATACTTAATGATCCCCAAATGTGAAAATGCAGATAGGTAATTTCTTACTTAAATATTATTTAGAATTTCAAGACTTCATTAATGCAAGACCCTTAGTAGTATATAGATCATACATGTGTACAAAGCTGGTGGCAATTTTTCTTATTCTCAGAAAATTGGACATGTGGTATCTTTGCAGTTGCATCAAAGAAAGGCTGTAGTTGAGTTAGTTTACTAAACCAAATCTGCTGTAAAATATTTCTACAAGTTAATTGGCTTGAATAATTCGTATTTTCATTTTACAGTTCTAAAGGACAAAAATCTAAAAGAAGTCTCACTAGATTAAAATTGAGCCACCTACAGAGCTAAAATATTTTTCAGATGATTCTAGTGGAAAAGGCATTTACTTCCTGTTCCACTTTCCAGAAACTTCAGAATCTGGATTGTTGTCTTTTCTTTTATCTTCTAATGTAGCATCTTTACATCTTACGGATGGTTCTTACCTAATGATGTCCCTCTCTAACTACAGCTGGGACTTTTGAGTATACTTTTCCCATTTGATAATTATTCAAATTTCTATTCCTTAGGTAATGAAAGGTGATTATTTTACAAACATTATAAAATGTAAATCTACATTTGATTGATTAGATATTTCGTGACTATAGATATTTTGGGAAGGTATTTTACTGCCTACCACAATGAGTGCATAAGCATTCTTCTACTATAACCTGTTATCCTTTCATTAATTTTGAACAACATATTTCTTCAATGAAATATAACTAGAAAAAATTTAGTTCTTGAAAGCATTTAATCCTGATTAAAACATTGTCATGTACTAGAAATCTTAAGTGTCAGAGAGCAGCTCCTGAAGCAGTTTTGGCATTATCACTTTTTGTATATTCTGCTTAAAATCTTCTCTTTTCAAGAGCATTTGATTGTTATTATTTTGGAATTATGGTTAATAGATATTTGACTGCTATTTTTAAAGAATGCACCACCAATCCTAGTTGTCTTCTTCTACCTTTTTTATGTCTAAACTATTTCTGAAAGAAACACAGCTATTTGAATTACATGAACTGCTTATTGAAGTGTGGAGAGGAAAAGAAGAAAAAAGATGTCCCTTTGTGTATGTCATGTTGAAAATGTACCTAAAAGCTATTTATCTTAACATCATATATTTTTTCATTTTGTTTAGATTCAGATAAAATTTAGCCTCTCAATTCACACAATGTTAATGCAGTCATTTCATGCCTCCCAAAAGCAAACAACAAATTACTACATATTTTAAATTTTTAATTTTAAAAATTATTATTTATTTTAAAACTCTATATTTTTTAAAAATGAGCAAAAGCCAATGGTATTAAACATTTTGATTTGTGTTCAGACTCTATTGTTGAAGCCAGAAAGGGAAAAAATCATGTTTTTCTTCTTCCTTGAGTCACTCTGATTTACTTCATCTATTTCTGAAAGAATAAAATTCTGGCTTTGAAGTCTTTTGCTTGATATCCACAAGGTCTCATTTCTTCCTTTATTAATAGGAGAATTTGGAGAAAGGATGAGAATTCTCACTAGGAAAAGGAGAAGAGGAAAAGGCAAGTGAGAAATCTAGATATTTTGTTCTTCCTCATCTCAATCACAAGGTCTGGATAATGATTGTGGATATTTGATACAGTGCTCTAGAGTGATTAAACAACATTTATAGAAATAGTTAACCCCTTAAGTGATCACATAGAGAATACTTATTTATTAAAAAATGTAATAACATCAAACAGGAAGTGTTATCCATTTGTTTAGTACTTGTTTAGTATTTCTTAAATTCTGATGTACTGTAGTCAACTATAATAAAGGTATACAAGAATAGTAAGAAACTAATATCTTAATATAATATTCTAATATTAGCTTTATTCTTGCTGTGTTTGAGTTTTGCCTCAATTTCACATGCTGTATTCTTCCAGTATGTAAGTTGAAAGAAGATTACCTCTGGAAATATGCTATTTTTATAGCTAAGGGAAAAGAAGTTAGCTTTTAGATACAGACAATGAGATAGAAATCTTCCCCTAGAAATAACTTTTCACCACTTCTGGTTCATTTTTGTAAGCTGAAGTAAGTCACATGACTCATCTTGACATTGCAGAGTAGAGGTAAATCTCACCTACAGGAAGCTGATGTAGGACAGACTAATATGCCAAGATATGCAACATGAGACAAAGAGGAAAAAGAAGATAACTATAATACAATCAGTCATACATGCCATCACCTGTCTCTGCAGGAAGGAAGCTATTATGTACCTTTGTTTCTAAAACTACTGAGATCTTCAAATCATGTCTTATGCTTGTAGATTACTGGAAATCGAGAACATCTTGATTCTGAGACAGCATAAAATCTCAAAGAAAGCTGGAGTAATTATTTCAATACTACATTTTGTTCTGCTAGGACATGAAACCATTTTATAGACAATACTTTATAGTAGTAACTTTTTTTCCAGAACTGGATTTTGTTAATATATATGACTATCCACCAGAATAAATGTCTTCATTTATCTGCTTCTTGTGCAGACAGCATAGTCTAGTAGATGTAGGAGTTCATCAGTAGCACTTTTTAAAAATGCAAAAAATGTGGACTGGGAGCCAATGTACGTATTTTTCCAACATCAGCTTCCACATCCTCTGTCTTCCTTCCTTGGAAAAACAATCAATAAAAAGACTTAAATTTTTGGCTCTTGAACTTGAAAGTGGAAGCAGAATGTTATGGATGTAGGAGATGGCTGTAAATGGTTCTTTATATAATAATGTAAAATATTATGTAATAATATAAAATAATAATGTCACATGCCCTATGAGTCCTGAAGGTCTTACATTGAACTTCTCTAGTGATGTGATAGTAATGTCAGCCTTACTGGTCTTAGTATTGCTTTCCACTTCATTTTCTACCACTTAGCTAAATTATAATGCATAGGAATGTAATGAAAAAGTAATGTCATCTTAAGAAAGTCATTTAGGGCTCTGGTAATGTAGCTTCATGGTACAGTGATTGCTTATCATGCATGAAACCCTGGGTTCAATTGCTCAGTACCACGTAAACAGAAAAACAAGTGGTGCCATGCCTCAAGTGGTAGAGTGCTAGCCTCAAGCAAAAAAAAAAAAAAAAAAAAAAGAAAATTCTCAGGAAGTGTTCCCTGGCCCTGAGTTCAAGCCCCAGGACTGGCAAAAAATTCATTTAGCTAGTAAATGTCAAATAAAGAACCTATATTTTGAATATAAAATTGCTACTTCCAACTATGGCCTAACAATAGTTCTTAATTCATGTACTTTACCTATATTAGATGACAGTGTTGATAAAAATAAACAAAACGTTTTGTTAGGTAGGTCACAGAAATTAATGTCAAGAATATGCTTAGATATCTGTTGAGGATTAATCTAAGTGAGATTTGGAAATCTTTTTGGTCAGTTTTGGCACCAAAAAGGCACCAGCTAATTAATAGTTGTGATAGAAGCAAAGGAATAAATCCATATGGAAGAAATAAATGATAATAATAACTAAATTATACCAGAAACTGTTCTAGGGAACCATATTTGGTTACTAAAGAACTAGTTATTAAGTCGCCTTATTCCTCATGGCCTTTAGCATTCTAAATCACTTAGGCTAGTTCTTAATCTCTGTGAGATAAGTTTTATGTAATTCTGTGTTGTTCTTTCATATCTGGTCTTCTTTGCTTTCTAAAAATCTCAGTCTTTCACTATTTCTCTACTAACAATTATTTATACTAAGTCCACTGATGCAGACCTCAGTGGATGCTAAAATAAGAGTCCAATAGCTCATGAGTCTTTAATGTAACAACATGGAAAAAGATGACATATTTATTGCTACCTCGAATTTTCTGAAATGCTTCAATGTCATCATTTGATTCAAATTTCCATTATTTGTCTACAGTTTCATTAAGTGCACATAAATGCAAATATGAGCCGCGTGCTGGTGGCTCATGCCTGTTATCCTAGCTACTCAGGAGATTGAGACCAGAGGACTGTGGTGCAAAGCTAGCCTGGTCAGGAAAGTACATGAGACACTGATCTTCAATTAGATACCTGAGACCCGAAAGTGGTGCTGTAACTAAAGTGGCAGAGCACCCAACTTTATCTGAAGAGCTGAGGGACAGTGCCCAGGATCAGAGTTCAATCCCCACGACCAACAAAAATGTGAAATATACTTTAAGTTTCCCCAAAATGTACTACGAAGTCAATAATAATCTTCCCAAGCAGAAAAATTTTTCCAATATGACTCAGTGCACCTACTTTTGCTGAGTTATTTAAGTTATGGCTTCTTTGCTGCACATATTCACTTTTGTAAAAATTGTCAAATATTACCTTTATCATAAAATTCATCTAATATTTCTTGGTTCAAAAGAGAAGTCCATACAGTTGATGTCACTTAGCTTTCTTACTATCTCAGTTCAAAGCCACCCAGGCAGGAGAATCTGTCATATTCTTATCTCTAATTAAACACCAAAAAATCCTGAAGTGGACTTTTGGCTCAAGCAGTTGTGTACTAGCTTTGGGGGCAGGTGGGTGGAAAGACAATTGTTAGGGACAGGGTCCAGGCTCTGAGTTCAAGCCCCAGAAGCAGCACAAACTAAAGAAACAAACAAGCAAACAAAAAACCCCCACATATTTCTTTGGGCCCATCCTTAAAGCACTGTTTTGAAAAGAGGATCCTTTTGCTGATCATACTCACTGGATCCTGCTTTTTGGAATCCTTATTGATATGGCTAACTCAGGACCAGAATAAAGGAATGGATATCTGAATTTTGCATCAAGACAATCATCTCAGGAGGTAAATATCCATGCAAAAGACATTTTAGATCATCCATGTCTTTGTTTCTTTGTAGTAGTACATTGTAAAACTATGTTATTTCCTTTTTTTCTATGTTTGCCTTCAAATGGCATATTGTTTCCTTTTGTAATACTCTAAACTAGAAGTTTACAGAAAAGTTTTATGACTAAAGTGCACCCTCGAAAAAGTTAGGGGCAGAGTTTCCTTCAAGCCTTGGATTATTTTCTTGTACAGTAAAAATCAGAGCACAAATTAACTTGAACTTTGTCATTTCTCTATGTTCAATTTCTCTCCTGGATTGTTTCTACTTCCTGTAAAGGTTCCTTCCACTTACTTCCAGTAACAATCTACGGTATTGCTCCAGGCAAAATGAATGATTTCTGGCTTCATTGAAATAACACAAAGACATCTTTGGACACAAGGTAACACGTGTTTCAGAGACAACTTATTAATGAGAAAATATGGAAATTACATGGCTTATAAACTGTATCCACGTACATATGGCTGTATAAGACAATGAGAACTGAAATGAACCTCAAATACGAACACAAATTGTTTTTTCTTTCTTGGTATTGTTTTTAATGTATCTACCATGTATTATGTGAATTTTTTTGTTTCTCTTCTATTTTCTTCCTCCATGGTATAACCCGTTTCCACTGTATTCGAGGTCGGTGTGCTGCAACTTGCATATACATTTTTCTAATGTGGGGAGGGGAAGGGAAATAAAATGCTGAAAGAAGTATAGACTATGACACATTGTTACAATGACATGAACAAGACACTATGTTGAAAATGAACTTACAAGTTGGGGATGGGAAGGGAGAGTTGGGGCGGTGGGGAGAAAAGGGATGGCAGGGGAAAAACAAAAGAGGAGGAAACAATGTTTGTTAGATAATGTATTCATTAACTTACTTATGTAACTCTAACACCTCTGTCCACCATTTTCACAATAACATAAAAAAAACATTATCCTGGAGTACATTAAGTTCAAATTTCCTAAGTGCTCTGTAAATTAAGACCAATTTTAAGTGGGAAGAAGGTTCTCAGAAACATTTTTGTCAGTGTTTGTGTTGTGCATTATTAACCAAGTGTACATAAGTTAACAGAAGGAGAAACAACAGGAATAGGAGAAAGAGAAGTTCTGTGTTTAAGTATAATGGTTCAATACACTATAGAAATCTCTGCAAATAAGACAGCGTTGAAATAATAAAGCCAAGGCCAGTATGTAGACCTATGGGAGTGATATAGATAAAGCATTACTCCTAAGTAGAACATGAAGAATGAAGCCACTCTCTTTCTGCTACTAGCTTTAAATCATGGTAGCTAATCATGCAAATTTGTAAAAAGTACAATGGAAGAATAATTCTGGTTCCATGCCAGTCAGATATAAGACCATGGACTTAACTGATAAGAAAAAGCAATGTTGAGAGAACAGGAATTATACTAGCAATGAACTGGTGGCTAAAATCACATTTCTTTTTCTTTACTTTTTTTTTTTTGATGGTAGTGGGGCCTGAACTCCGGGCCTGGGCACTGTCCCTCTACTCTTCAGCTCAAAGCTTGTGCTCTACCTCTTGAGCCACAGCACCACTTCCAGTTTTCTGGTGGGTAATTAGTGATAAGTGCCTCAGAAACTGTCCTACTCATGCTGGATTTGAACTGCAATCCTCAGATCTCAGCCTCCTGATTAGCTAGGATTACAGGTGTGAGCCACTAGCACCCTCCTTAGGATCACATTTCAAAGAGGGTACACTCAGCATATGTAATGTGTATGTTCATCTATCTTTATATGAACTGGAGTCAAAAATCTGGGCCGCAGCTACAAAAATGTTTGTAGTTCAAAAGTTGATAGTCCTGGAGAAATAAAACCTAAGAATGTAAAGGAGTCTGGGAAGTTCAGTTTGCATCCCGTCTGGGCTGAACATTCTTGAGACAATATCTATAATTAACTAGCCAAAAGATGCACTGGAAGAATGGCACAAGTGATGGAATACTAGTTATGAGCAAGATTGTTGAATAAGAGCTTGAGGTTTTTGCATACATATATACATACAAACACGCACATATACACAGAGGCACTTATGTATTCAAACACACATATGAAAAAATTCTCATATTGTGTAGAAAAGTTAGAAAATAATAGAAAATATGTCCTATAAGACTACAATCAAGTGATAATTTTCAGTATTAGAAAATACTCAAGTGAAATTTCCCCCCAAAACTTGAAAATATTACATAGGTGGGAACAGAGATAGTAAGAAAATCAAGTCATCATTAATAAAGGGATCGGATCCAGGGAGGAATAAAACAGAGACCCCTTCAGGTGCATCTGAAAATGTTCATATCCTGTGTCAAATGTTAGAACATCTTTGAAAATAGTACATGAACGGTCTGAGCCATCAGACTAGTGGAAAATATTAATGGAGAAGTTAAGAATTGTTTGTCTGTATCTAGATTAAATTAAAAAAAAAACTATTGTACAACAATGTGATACAAACCAGGAATTCTAGCACTCCGACTAAGACAGGTGAATAAAGAGTGCAATTATATAGTGATACATTCACTGGACTAGATAGTATAATTTTGTCTCAATAAAACAAACCAAGAAAGGAATAAAAAGTAAACAAGAAAGGAATACACAGTTGGAAGTTTGGGCTAATTTTGTCATTATGTTTTGAGAAGTCAAGTTTCCTATTGAAATGCAACTCAAATATAATCCTCAGTTGTGTTCTAAATGTCTCTTCAAAACAGAAGATTACTAGATGCAAAGGAGCTCATGATTCCCAACCAAAAACTTGAAAAAGTATGCATCATTCTGTTAGAGTCCAAGGAAATGATGACGGATTACAAAAGCTTAAGCCTAGAGAAATAAGAAAGTTCATTTAATGTAGGAGTTTTTAGACCTGGCTAAATTAGAATTTAGATTTCAAATGAATATTTTTGTTTGTATTTTAATATTCTATAAGTTACTACAAAATTCTTTTTAAGTAGAAGATTTAATTTACAAATTCACTAATGAATCTGGCATTCTATTTGCCTAAAATATTCTTTCAAGTGAGGTATAATTAGAACTTAGTTAATAGTTAATTCCAACAGTTCATAATAATGTGAATAATCTAGACAAAGTTGCCAACAAATTGATGCTACTAATTTATAAATTTAGATGAAGAGCAATTTTTTGAGATTCTGGTTTAACATGGTATGAAGAGAGTAAATGTGTGACACCTTTTTTCTTCTACCTATACATAACACAGGAAGAAATTTCCTAAATTATATACCTCTGTATACAATGAGAAAAATGCTAGGCTTAGGGTTTGTTTTTATTTTGTTTTTCTTGTTGGGTTTGTCCCAGGGCTTAACTTGTAGGCCTGGCCACTGCCCCTGAGCCTGTTTTTGCTCAAGGCTGTTATTTTACCACTTGAACCTCAGTGCCAATTGCGTCAGGATTTTCGTGAGCAGTTTATTGGAGATAATAATCTAAAGAACCTTCCTGCCTAGGTGGGCTTTGAACAATACTCTTCAGGTCTTAATATTCAGACATTCAGATCTCCTGAATATCTATGATAGATAAAATATATAACTATAAATATTATTTGCAAGTTTTCTGATCTCAAGAATGACACTGGGTGGAAAATGATGCAGCAAAGTTTAGTGTAGTGTTCTTTCCACAATACGAAGGGCATCACATTAGCAGAAGTGTAGTATTTTTTTTACAAAATTATACACTTTCATGATGTGAATTTAAGGAATTTTAAGGTGCACCTTACACGTTGGAAATTGTTGGACTAGGATGACTTTATGGCATAAAAATTTGGGATTGATGGTCATAGAAATAATAGCTTACATTGATGAACAAATATTTACTCTTGAGGAATTATTATAGATACTTCATAATTTTACCTTCTACCAGACTGTGGCTATTTTTTCTGTTGAATTTAAATATGTAACGCCCCATTGAAAACTGCACCTATTGCAGAATTAAATAAATGTCTCTAGTATGGCATGTTCAGAATTTGAAGATGAGATGTTAGTAGTCATAGGAATGTTGAAGAACACATATACTCTGTCCTCTTAACAATTATTCCGTTTTAAAAGTTGGAGTTTCAACAGAATTGAACTATTTTTGTTATAGTATGAGACAATACTAAAATATTTTTTTTCACAATAATGGCCAGTATATTCTGAAAATATTGTATAGTTTGATAATATTCAAGTTGATGACCCTCTAATAAAGAAAGGGGTAATTAATTCAAATTAGCAGCCAAAATGTACATTTTTTAAAAAGGTTATACATATCGTATAATATTTAATATAACAATACAGTGAAATTATATTTTATGCAGCTCATTTTTAATTTAATTTTATTGTCAAGGTGATATGTAGAAGGTGTTGCAGTAATTGTAAGGTAGTAAATACATAACATGTTGAACTTTTTACCAGCTCCCTCATTTTTTCTCACAGTTTTCCTTCATTCAAATACCCCTCACAAGTTGTAATGTATATTTCCAACATGTTGTCTTGTGTGTATTGCTATTGCTTTGGTTTGCCCTTTGTTCTTTGTCTCGCCATTTCGTTGTTCCTCTTCCCTTGCCAAATTAAGATAAATGTATATAAAATACACAGGATACTGAAATCAAATATAACAGGCGAAAAACCAAAGGGAAAACACAAAAGAAAAAAGAAATCACATAGTACATTAAAAACAACAACCACAAAGTAAAACTCTGCTTCCATATACAGAAGTTCATTTTGCTCATCATCATCTTATATTATCATACATACATAGTTATTGAGCAATTCTGCTCAACTGCTAGTACTATCCTACACATTTCCTACTTATTACAAATAAGGAAACCACGGAATCTGTTTCTTTGCGTCTTGTTTATTTTACTTAGTTTGATTTTTCCAAGGCTTTCCATTTCCATATGAATTGGAAGCATAAAATTCCACTGTGCATACATAAACCACATTTTGTCAATTCGTTCATCTACTGAGTGGCATATTGGTTTAAAACATGACTACTTGTAATTATCACTTAGGGTCACTCAAAAATGAGAGATGCCACTTCGCCAGACATTCTAAAAGCATGATTTCTCAGTAAGATAGGATGTTATGGTGGTACGAGTGTTGAGATATCTGGATGACTCAAATGTATATCTCGCACTGAATTAGGCAGGAAGATATCCAATATCATAGAGGATAAAAATGGTAGTAACATAAATATTTCCCTTGAGAAAGATATAGGAGGCTGCCAGAAGTATGAAGTAGTTCAGATAATTTTGAAGAATTTAGAAATGTAAGGACAAGTATGTCTATTTAAATAATAATTTTGTAAGTGGAAGGGCAAAAGAAGAGAAAATAATAACTGACAGCAAATCATTGTCCCGATAGAATATAAAAAGACATAATCTGTAACTTTCAAGTTAAAGAGAGACAAATAGAATACATCCCACTTAATTTAGGTACAAGCAAAATATTTACTTGGCTTTTACCTACTTTAATGCTCCAAAATAAATGAAGACTTATTAGAAAATTTATGTGATTGCCATTGCTTCAACCTGAACACTAACTGAAATGAGCCCTCTTTTTCTCACTTTGCTCTTGGAAAATAGTCCCTCAGTTGATGATGTTGTGATTGATTGGAGTCAGAGTTAGGGGCTTCTACTTAGACAATTATCCCACAATAGTTTAAAGCAGTTTTTCTCCCAAGATATGCAAGTACATTGTCTGAAGCTGTACTTTGAACACACCCTCACACCTGAGCGCATAATTTGAAATTATATTGCAGCATTTCTTGGCACATTATACTTTGTGCCTTTGTCTTCTTTGCACATTCCTTTTGAGTTCATAGTTGCTCTACTTCAATTTTATCTGTAAAAACTGCTAAGAAAATTGTTCAACTACCACTTCTTCTTTGCGCACGCCCAGTCTATGTATGAGGGTACATTGTCCATGTTAAGCAATAGGGTAGTACTCACTCTCTGAGGAGAAAAGTTCCACGATGTGACCCTATGCCCACATGAGAGTGTGTAGAATTTAAAGCATTTTGAGACAAACAGTGATATTACAATTGAAAGGCTCCTTAGGGACATTTCCTTGGAGCTCGTTAGTTTGCCCAGGAGAAATATAAATATCCACAAAATTTGGAGCTAATTTGTAAGTATCCGAATTAACACTAGATCCTAGATGTTGTGTTAATACAAGTCACCATTGTATTATTGTTACATCAGAATCCTTCACTACTCGACAATATGTATGAGAAAATGAAAGAAAGGCATTAAACACAATATTTTATATTTTTAGGCATTTAACCTTAGTGGTCAGGGTAATGTCTGAACTCTCCCATTCAATAAAAGCTTGAAGTTTACAAGAGCCCTTCCCACATATAAGAATTTGTGGCAGGTTGATTGACAGGGTTATTTCAGCATGGAGATATCCCTAACAAGAACTAGACTTAAAAAGAGTATATGGCAGTTAGGATGTGTCAATGACTATTGAAGCATTTTTTTTTTTATTGTGAAAATACTGCGCAGAGGGGTTACAATTACATGGGCAAGGTAATGAATACATTTCTTATCAAGAATTGTAGCATCCTCCTTTGTTTCCCCTTCCCATCCCTTCCCGTCTTCCCCCCATCCCCCCACCCAATCCTCCCTGCCACCCCACCAAAGATGTAACGTTCGTTTTCGACATAACGAATTGTACTTCTCATTGTTGCAATGGGTCCACCTGTATCCCTATTTAAACGACTTGTTTTTTCCCCTTCCCCTCCACAAATTATACCGACATCAAATACAGTGAAAGCACGGGTTATACTGTTGGGTAGGGACACACAAAGCAACAAAGAAATAATCTATGCATTTATAAGGCATTTTCTATTCTAAGGAAGAATCAATTCGAGGAGTCTTCAGTCCATCCATAAAGCTGTATGTTCAATCTAATACTTGGTGTTACTTGTCCTACATTTATAAAGAGTATTTTTTAAGGTATCCAAACATATCTAAAGGTATTTCAATAAAATCCAAAACTGATATAGATACATCGGTCACTCATTGGAACTGTAGAATAAATTAGGCTTGTCTGTGCTGTAGTTCTATCTGTAACATCCTGGCTAAACAAATCTTCAAAAATATTCACAGAATACCTCTAAGTAAAGTTCATGATAGTTATATCTGAATAGTTCTTCTAAGGTTGGGATAAAAGCATTTGGTCCCAACAATTAAAATCAACAGGATCTGTTGAATTTATGGATCCAGAATTTTATGGCTTCATATTCATATCTCAAAATTTTATCTGTATGACTTTCTCCAAAACACTGTTCTTATTGAACTTGTCTATGTCCTTTTAGTTTTCAAATCTAGATAATATATTTCCTACAATATTTTCCTGAAAATTCTTTCCTTCATTTACTTCTATAAATCTGTCTTTATTACATTGTTGTTTCCTTATTTATCTCTTTCTTCCAATCTTGTCCACACTTTTGTTCACATTGTTCACACGTGTCAGAATTTTTCTTTTCCTCTTCCCTTTAATAATGCCTCCAATTTTATTATTCTTTTTCACATTAAGGGTCGTGGATATTTTGATGGTGTCTAAACGGACCTATCTTTGCATGTGTTTAACATAAATTTTAGAACTATCAGAGAATTTTTACCTCTAAATCCATCTTTTCCACCTCTAATCCTTATCATAAGAATATCACTAACAGAGTTTCCAGCCAGAGAGGTGGAAGTATTTCAGTTTTCTTCTTACCCTTCTACTCCTGCCCATTAGATAAGATGAATGATCAAGATTTTCTCACTTTCTGTCACTAATATGATTTCTATTTACCCCTTTTTTGCTCCTCACACCAGCCTGTTTCAAATACTCATCACTGGTTACCTAGTCCTCAAACAACCATTTACAAAGTATGCTTTTTCCCCATAGTCTTTTCATATTGGTCCTCTCCATCACCAAATTATTCTCCTTGTAAGCACACGGAGTGAAGTGCTCAGACACAAATTATATTATCATTATTTACTCACTCTATTGACTGTTGGCCTTACATTTCTCATCTGTAAATGGATGTAACTTACCAGAAATATTGAACAATATATTTGTTGAATTCTAGAGCAGGAATAAGGAAAAGTGAAGAGTCCTCACGTTTTCCAACTTAGCTTGCAAATAAGGAAAGAGTCAATTTCAGTTTGTTGGTAAAAAGTCACAAATTGTTTCATGCAGAAATAAAAATAAATATTACCTCCTGGCCCTAAAGCCTGTGTCATTTTAAGACAACTACAAGTATGTAAGTGGTATTATGTAAATTGTGTCATGTGTTCACAGATGTATTGAAGCACCTAGTCTTATTATATCTCTGGAAAACATTGGTTATTGAATAGTATCAATATGAGAATGTTATTTGAACTAACCACAATAAGTTGAAACCTATATCTTAATCCATCAAAATGTGGAAATAAATGATTTTATTTATTAAAAAACAATACGACCAAGCCAGGCACTGCTGGCTCACACTGAAGTGTCCAGTTTTCAGATGCTCCCTCTCAGACCTCCAGGGTCGATGATCAATGCAAACAGCAAACAGTCGTCTATTGCAAGCTTGAGCTTGGTCTTCCATACACTCAGTAACTGGTGATGTTAAGAGGCCCCGAGCTCAAAATTAGCACAGATTTTATAGTTTCAAACAAACAAGTGTTAGGGGTTTCCACACAAGCAAGTTCACAAGTTGAAGGGTTTTATGTCCTCCCTGATCATACTTCTCTTTTTTTTTTTTTTCTACTGGAACACCTGCGCAACTGTTCTCTTCCTTAAGGGTGGACAGGGTTGGTGGAAACAAATATTTTCTTCTGCGAATGCTCTTTGTCTAAAATGGATACTCCAGTCCTGAGGCACACTTGATAGCTGGTGAAGACAGAATGGAAGAAACAAGATCAAGAACCTATTACTCCACTGGAGGAAAAGCCGACTTCTTTTCTCTCAATCTCTTCATTACTCTATTTTCATACTTTTAATAAAGTCAAGTGATTTTGAATTATATCTTTCCTTCTTTGTTCTCGCAAAGTAATTGTTCAAAATAATTCATTAAATATTATTTTCCATTATTTTCTATCATGCAGTTTACTTGTCCAAACGACTCCATTAAACTTCCTCTTTTCATTTGGTTGCCACGAAAACCCAACAACTATGTTAATGAAGACCAACACTAATGCAAATCTTTGTCTCCAAAAAACCAGTCCAAGAACCTGTAATCACAAATATTTAGCTATAAATTTTTTCTTTTTTCTTTTACCTTGAAATCTTCTTGTGTCTAATGTGCCCACAAAAATAAGTACTCCACCCCTTTTTGGTTCAATCACTTCTAACCTCAAACATATATTTTGCTAACAAGATGCTTAGAGGAAAGTGAAGAATAATCCATTAATATCTTCTCTCTTACGACTTTTATCTTCTCTCTTAAGAATTTCCTTAGATACCATATCAGGAACAGTGAAATTATTCTTTGCAAAATTGTTTCAATAGATTATTTTTCTCTTGGTCTTGCTTTTGCTCAACAAGATGTATGGAGAAGAATAGAGTTAAATCACCCATTCCTTGGATTACATTGTCTGTTACAAAGAACCATACTTCTATGTCACCTCTTAGCTCTTGCCTGATTTCCAATTAATCACAACTTCTTGGCTTCAAGTCTAGTGAAGGTGAAGGACTATACTGCATCTGCCACTGCTACATCTTCATGGTTTCTCTTTTAAAACCCTTTTATTTGGAGGTGGAATTTATTTTCATGTCTTTATTCAATTTGTTCTGCATTATATTGAGCTAAATAGGCTCTGTAAAATCACTTTAGGTAGCAAAAGCATTAAGACAATCTATATCAAAAAGTTTTGCCCCCTCCACTGCTGAAGCCAATACCCTTAGCTAGGGCTTCTAAGAACGTGTTTTCTTACCTTTTCAATTTGCTCAATTCTTTCCTGATCCCCAAACTTTTTGGCATGTGTAATAAGAGAAGTCTTCACTATCTCATGTTAATGAGGATATTATATTTTTGAGCTACTTAGAAATGTGAAATCATTGGTTTGAAGTATCCAATCAGATTTTTACTGTGTTTCAGCGCTTCACGTGCAAAGACATTGTGGAACATATTACAAACAGAAAAGTGTAAACTCAATACGTTCTTTCATTTTGAAGGAAGGGCACTTTTTCCCTAAATATTTTGACCAAAATTATCTTTTTAAGAGAATTACTGTTTGATAATTAAAGGTCAATTCACAAATTCTGATGTCTTATTAAAAAAAAAAACCTTGAGTTTAAATTCAACTACAACCTTGTTTCTCACAGTAAGACTATATTTCCTGGGTAAGGACAATTCTCATGTTAACCTACAGGATTTAAAGCAAGGTTTGTGAGGCTTGTTTGTTTTGTGTGAAAATGAGCCATCTTGCCCACATTGCTCCCTCTCAGCTAAGTCTCCATGGATATCTTTGCATGAAAGCCTATTTTCCAGACAATTTTAAATTTTAATAGGCTAAATTAAAAAGTTTGAACAATTGAAATTTACCTGTCATAATTTTAAAACTCTTTTGAAATTCCTTTATCAGAATCGTGAATTAACCAATCCTAATTCCATCTTTACCATCAAAAACAGTTAACATGTTGTTTTCATGATATATTATCCATGAAATTATTATTTTCCAGTGGCTTTGTTATGCATAGATATGAACATATAAGCTGATGCTGAGCAAAATGAACTCCAAGATATGGACAGAGATATTTATTTGCAGTTGTTGTTTTTAATGTACTATGTGATTTCTATTTTCCTTGGGTTTTTGTCCTCTGGGTTATCTCCTACTGTGTTTGATTTTAGTACCCTGTGCATTGTGTATATATTTACCTTAATTAGGGAAGGGAAGACGAACAACAAATTGGCGAGACAAAGGACAAACGGCAAACCAATGCAATAGCAATACCCATAAGACATTATGTTGGAAATGTACATTACAACTTGTGAGGAGTTTTGGGCTGAAGGAAAACTGTGAGAAAAATGAGAGAGGGGATAACAAGTTTGGACATTTATGCATTCACTGCCTTACAATTGCTAACCCACTGCACATCACTTTCACATTAAAATTAAATTTAAAAAATAAGCTGCAGGAAATAAATATTATTCTTCATGTAGTAACTTTTTAAAAAAGCAGTACTATTTGGCATCTCATTTGAATTAATTACCCCTTCTTTATCAGAGGGCCATCAACTTGAATGTTATATAACTTGACAATTTTTTTCACAATATAATTGCCAATATTTTCAAAAAAGAATAAATTAGTACTTTCTCATACTAAAACTGAAAACCGTTTAATTCTATAGAAACCCATAACTTTTAAAAGTAAATAAGTTGTTAAGAGGACAGAATGTGTGTGTTCCTCAAAATAATAACTACTAATAACTACTGACTTTTAAATAATGAACATTCCATACCTGATACAAAATAGTACCTGTTCGCATGTTATGTAATTCTGCAATAGATGCATTTTCCAATGGGGTATTACAGATTGAGAAGTGAATAGAAAAATAGCCACATTCTGGTATAGTATAAAACTATGAAGCATTATTTCTTTGACCAACAATCCCAAAATTTATGCCATAAAGTCATCCTACACCAACAGTTTCCAACTTGTAGGGTGCACCTCAAAATTCCCTTAATTTACATCACAAATAGCTTATTTCTATTGGAAAAAATACTACACCTATGCTAATGTGATGCCCTCCGTGTTCTGGAAAGAACACCACAATAAACTGGGTTGCATCATTTTTCCTCCACTGGAATTCTTGCAAATATTATTTATATTTATGCTTTTTAACTATCATAGATATTCAGGTTGCTAAGATCGGAAGATTACATTTCAAAGCCCACCCAGGCAGGAAGGTTCCATAGATTCTTATCTCCAATAAACTTCTCAGCAAAAGCCAGACACAAGTGGTACTGAGCTTGAAGTGGTAGGGCACAAGCCTTGAGCTTAACTGGCTCAGAGACAGTGTCTAGGTCCAGAGTTAAGCCCTATGACAAAGCCATAAACAAAAACAAAAATAAAAACAAACTCCAAACCTAGCATTTTTCTCAGTGTATACAGAGGCATGTAAGTAAGGAAATTGCTTCCTGTGTTACCTACAGATAGAAGAAAGAATTCACACAATTATTCTCTTCATACAATGTTATACCAATGCCTCAAAAAATTGCTCTTTTTCTAAATTTATAAATTAATATCTATTTCTTGGCAACTCGGTCTACATTATTTACATTATCATTTTAAATAGGAACTGTTGGAATTATCTATTAACTGAGTTCTAACTATAACTCTCTTGAAACAATATGACAGGCAAATAGAATGCAAGAAACATTTGTAAATTTTCAATTAAACACGCTACTGAGAAAGGATTTTGTAGTATCTTATAATATATAAAATTACAAACAAAACCAAAATATTTATTTGAAGTCTAAACTCTAATTTAGCAAATCTATAAAATCCTACATTAGATGAACTTTTCTATTCCTCCAGGCTTAAACTTTTGTAATCCTTCATCCTTTTCTTGGAATCTAACAGAATGATGATTACTTACTTTTTCAAATTTTGCATGGGAATCATGAGCCATTTTGCATCTAGGAATGTTCTGTAATGAAGAGAGCATTTAAAAGGACAACTGAGGATTATATATGAGTTGCATTTCAATAGGAAACGACTTCTCAAAACATAATGACAAAATTAGCCCAAATTTCCAACTGCGAATTCCTTTCTTTTTTGGTTTCTTTATTAAAAAAATATTAGACTACCTGGTCCAGAGAAGGTATCACTATGTAATTCCAGTCTCTAATCTCCTGTCAGTCTGAGTGCTAATATTGAAGGCTTGTATCACATTGCCCCACTATAGTTTCTTGATTTATTTATATTTATTTATTTATTTATTTACTTATTTATTTATTTTTGGGTCCGGTCATGGGGCCTGAACTGTGGGCCTGGGTGCTGTCCCTCAGCTGTTCAGCTCAAGACTTGATCTCTACCCTTGAACCACAGGGCCACTTCCAGCTTTTTTCTTTTTGCTTATGTAGTGCTGAGGAATGGAACCCAGGGCTTCATGTATGCAACGCAAGCTCTCTACCACTGAGCTACCTTCCCAGGCCCTTCTTGATTTATTTAATCTAGATACAGACTGGCAATTCTGATCTTCTCCAGTTATATTATCCAGTAGACTTTTCAGACTGTTCACGTACTATTTTCGAAGATGTCCTAACATTTGCCACAGGATATGAACATTTTCAAATGCACCTGCGGGGTCTCTGATTCATGCCTCCATGGATCTAATCCCTTTAATATTGCTTACTTGACTCTCTTACTATCTCTGATCCCTATCTATGTAATTTTCTCAAACTTTTTTGAAGAAAGTTCATTTGAGGATTTTCTAATTTGAAAAATTATCACATGATTCTAGTCTTACTCAGGACATATTTTCTATTGTTTTCTAACTTTTCTACATATTCTGAGAGTTGCTTCATTTGTGTATATGTTTGTGCACATATAAGTGCCTCTTTGTGTCTGTGTATGTTTATACGTATGTATGCAAAAGCCTCAAGCTCTTATTCATCATTCTTGCTCATGACTGGTATTCCATGACCTGAGCCATTCTTCCAATCCAGCTTTTGGCTGGTTAATTATAGATAATGTCTCAAAAACTGTTCTGCCCAGGCTGTATGCAAACTGAACTTCCCAGACTCCATCACATTCTTAGGTTTTATTTATCTAGTCGAATCAACTTTTAAACTACAAACACTTTTGTGAGTGTAAAGTCTAAGCTGTAGCCCAGATTTTTAACTCAAGAATTTATATAAAGATAGATGAACATACACATTACATATGCTGAGTGTACACTGTTAGAAATGTGATCCTATGCTGGGTGTTGGTGAGATCTGAGGATTGGGGTTCACAGCCAGCCCAGGTAGGAAAGTCCAGGAGACTCTTTCTCCAGTTGACTGCAAGAAAACTGTAAGCGGCACTGTGGCTCAAGTGGTAGAGCACTAGCTTTGAGCTGAATAGCAGAGGGAAAGTGACTAGGCCCCAAGTTCAAGTTCCAAGACCACCACCACCAAACAGTATATAAGTAAAGGAAAGAAAAAAATGTGATCTTATCCACCAGTTCATAGCTAGTATAATCCCTGCTCTCTCAAGATGGACTTTTTTTTTCCAATCAAGTCCATGCTCTTATATCTGACTTGCATTGAAAACAGAATTATTCTTCCATTCTACTTTCTACAAAGTTGTGTCATTAGCAAGCATGATTTAGAAAGGGGGTGGCCTCATACTTCCTGTTCCACATAGGAGTAATGCTTTCTCTATATCACTCTCATAAATCTAACTACTGGACTTCGCTTTATTGTTTCAACGTGGTCTTATTCATAGCGTCTTCTATAGTGTATTGAACCCTTATACTTAAACAGAAAATTTCTCTTTCTCTTATTATTGCTATAGTTAACATGAGTTAACAAATTCATGTACACTTGGGAAATAATGCGCAGCACATACACTCACAAAAAAAAATTATCTGAGAAACTTCTTCCCCTTTAAAATTCACCTTAATTTACAGAGAATTTACAAAGTTTGAACTCAATATACTCATGGACAATGTATTTATAAGCAATATAAATTTCATATTTTCTCTTTACTAAGTTGTCTCTGAAACTCGTGTTACTTCAGGTCCAAAGGTGTCCTTGTGTTATTTCGGTAAAGCCAGAAATCATTCACTATACCTCAAGCAGCACCATAGATTGTTCCTGGAAGTAACTGTTACTGGATGTGTAAACTGATCCCAGGAGAGGAATGGAACATAGAGGATTGACAAAGTTCATCTTAACTTGTGCTTTCCTTTTAATGTAAAAGAAGAGAATCTGAAGGCTTGATGAAAACTCTGTCCTTGACCTTTTCTAGTGTGTTTTTACTTATATATAATTTTTCTGTAAACTTCTAGTTGAGAGAATTACAAAAAGAAATAATGTGCCATTTGATGTCCAGCATAGAACAAAAGGAAATAACGTTGTTTTAAATATGCTCTACTGCAGGGGCTGGGAAGGTGGCTCAGTGGTAGAGAACTTTCCTTGCAAGCCTGAGGCCCTAGATTCGATTCCTCATCACCACAAAAGCAAAAATAAGCCAGAAGTGGTGCTGTGGCTCAAATGGTAGAGTGCTAGCCTTTAGTTGAAGACCTGAGGTAAAGCGCTGAGGCCCAGAGTTCAGGCCCATGACTGGACCCCCAAAAAAATTCTACTGCAAAGAAACAAAGACATGGAGGTTTTTAAGTGTTTTATGGATGGATAGTTCACTCCTGACATGATTCTCTTATTGCAGGAGTCAGTTATCAATTCATTAATTTGGTCCTGAGTTCTCCAGAGCAATAAGGACTCCAAAAGAGAATCCAGTGCATATGATCCGCAAAAGGAGCCACTTCTCAGACCAGGGTCCCAATGAAATATCTGGTTTTTTTGTTTGCTTTTTTGTTTAGTTTATGTTGGTTCTAGGGCGTGAACCCAGAGGCTGGACTCTGTCCTGAACACTTTTTTTTCCTGCCTACCAGCTCCAAAGCTAGTAATCTAATGCTTGAACCAAAACTCCACTTCTCGATTTTTTGCTGTGTAATTACAGATAGGAGTTTGACAAACTCTCCTGCCTGGGTTGGCTTTGAACTAAGATAGTAAGAAAGCCATGTGACATCAAATGTACGGTCTTCTCTTTTCAAAATAGAAATATTAGACGAAGTTTATTGTAAAGTTAATATTTGACTATTTTTCTTTCTTTTTTGTGAGCAACCGTACACAGGAGTTACAATTACATAGGCAAGATAAAGAGTATATTTCTTATCAATCATTTTTGCCTCCTCTTTGTTTCCCCTTCCCATCCCTTCCCATATACCCCCCTCCTCCATCCGATCCGCCCGCCCACCAAAGTTGTAAAGTTCGTTTTTCTACATAACGATTGTACATCTCATTGTTGCAATGTGTCCACCTGTATCCCTAGTTAAATGATTTGCTTTTACAGAATATGTCCAGCAAAGAATCCATAACATAACTCAACAAAAGTAGGTGCACTGAACCATTTTGGAATTTTTTTTTTTGGTTGGGAAGATTATTGAACTTGTCCTTCCTTTTGGGGAAACTTAAAGTCATATTTCACCTTTTTTGTTGGTTGTGGGGCTTGAACTCTGATCCTGGGTGATTAGCTACAGCACCACCTGCTGGTTTCTGGTGGTTAATTGAAGGTTAGGGTCTCATGGGCTTTCCTGACAAAGCTGGCTTTGAACCACAATCCTCTGGTCACAACCTCCTTAGTAGCTAAGATTACAGGTGTAGACCACCAGCACCCGGCTGATATTTGCATTTATGTGCACTGAATGACACTGTGTAGACAAACAATGGAAATTTTAACCAAATGGTGACATTGCAGCATTTCAGAAAAATTGAAGTAGCAATAAATATATCCTCTTTTTCCATTTTGTTACATTATTGACTGATGAGCTTTGGGATCCTTACATTAACATCCTCTGCCATCTGTATACGTGTATTTAGTATCAGGAAATGTTCATAGAGAAATATAGAAAGAATGAGATTTTTAGAAAACAAAGGTATGAAAGAATAGCATAGAAGGAGATACATTTATCACACAGAGACTAAGAGCTAGCCTAAGAGATTTAGAATGTTAAAAGCAATGAAGCAAAGCCTAGTTGACAACAAGTTCTACAATAACTAAAAATGGTTCTCTAGAACAGTTTCTGGTATGCCTTAATTACTATCATTTATTCCTTCTGTCTGGAGTTATTCATTATATCCTTTCACAACTATTAATTAGCATCTGCATTTTTGGTGCATAACTCACCAAAAAGATATCAAAATCACTTTGTGATTAGCAGTGACCACACAAATCCTGGAATAATTGAATTTCCAGAATTAATCTTCAGCTGACATCTAAGCACATTCTTGGCATTAATTGCTGTGACTTAATGAACAAAAATGTTTTTCAACACAGTATCCTAACATAAGTAAAGTGCATAAATTAGGGACTGTTGTGAGGTGTCAGAATGGAAGAAGCAATTATATATTCCAAGTTCTTTCTTTTGCATTTACTAACTAATTTTTTTTTGTTTTGTTTGTTTTTGTTCTTTTTGCCAGTCGAAGGGCTTTAACTCAGGGGTAGGGAATTTTCCTGATCTTTTTTTTTCTAGCTCAACACTAGCACTCTACCACATGAGGCACAGCACCACTTCCAGTGTTTTTTTTTTAATGGGTTACTAAGGAATGAACCCAGGGTTTCATGGCTGCTAGGCAATCACCGTACCATGAAGCCAAATTCCCAGAGCCCTAAATAACTTACTTAAGATGGCATTACATTTTCATTATGTAACTATCATAATTTTTGACAGGTGCTAGAAAATGATGTAGAAAGCAATACAATATTATAAGTCTAATAAAGCTGGATGGACAATGAATAACTGTCACGGTCTAGCTAGGGAACAGAAGGGCTTATCTCATGAATCTATTTCAACAAGATAGCGAGACAGCTACTAATTCACAGCCCACCTCCAGAATGAGAGGGCCATCTTGGGTTCCATCCACATGGGGATCCTGGACCCCCACTTCCAGCACCCATTCAACCAGGTCTTGGGAAAGAGAGAGAGAGAAAAAAGTCAGAATTACAATTAAGTCAGGTGCCGGTAATTCAGAATTCTAATCCTAACTACACAGGAGGCTGAGATATGAGGATCATGGTTCATAAGCAGTCCAGGCAGGAATGTCTGTGAGACTCTTATCTCCAAAGAACCACCAGAAAATCAGAAATAGTGCTGTGGGCTCGTGTTAGAGCACTAGCCTTTTGCTGAGGCTCTCGGGAACAGCACCCAGGCCTAGAATTCCAGTCCCACGACTGACAGGAAGTGAACTTCCTAACACAAGAAGTGGACTGAATAGCACCCATTGTACTAGGGAGCATGGTAGCGAAGTAGGGCAGAGCTTCCTGTGAAGTTGAAGTCATAAGTAGATCACCTGGCTTCTCTGTGCCTTGGTTTCACCAGCTGCAAAACTCAACACATTGAAGGATCCTCTTCCTCATGGGGATAGGGTAATGATGAAAAAGAGCCATGTTTTATTTGATAATCACACATCTGTTGCACGATAAATAACAGGGCCCACCTGAGCCCTTTCTGGGTATCTTCCTGTCATTTGCTCACAGAATTGCCCAGAACCTTCTCTGAAGGCCATTCCTTCTGTGCCTAGCCATGCTCCAGAGATCCTTCTGTATAAATCCCTTCTTTCTTCACAACTGTCCTGTGAGGAGAATGAGGTTCGATGGTTGTGACCCAACCCAGAGCTTCACCTGTGGTCAAGAATCGTCTGCTGTGATTTTTCTGACAGTTCAAACTGACTTAAGAAACCATTCAAGCCACAGGAAAATCAAAAACCACAAGCAGACCAGAGACTCCAACAAGAGACAGGTTAAGGACACAAGGGAGATACACGATCTTCCCATCCCACCCCCCCAAAAAAATTAAGAACTTCTTTTTGTACCTTTTATTTAAAAAAATTCTAAAAGTTTATTTTAATTTTTAACTTTTAATTTTTTTGTTTTCTTTTAATATTGTTTCTTCCAATAATTTTTATTTTAGGGGTATATGTGTGTGCTTTTTTTTCTTTTTAAAAATTTTTTGTTTAGCTCTACTGACCATTTGATCCTTTTTTCTTTCCTTCTCATTCTTTTCATTTTTTCTTCTTTTTCATTCTTCTGTGCATGACATAATTGCTGTTCTGCTCATCCTCAGATATGCCAATAGTTGATTACTAGACCTTAGCCCCATTGTGTACATGCTTGATCCAGAAATTTATTACTCAATTTAAAACTTATTAGACTTAAATTCCTTAATAGCAGTACTACCTCTTTATACCTATATAATATATTAAGCATTATTATTTTTAAGTTTTTCACATCTCCTTTTTATCCCTCTCCTTCTCTTATTCTATCCACGTTCCTCTCTGAATATTCCATTTTCAAATTTGCATAATTTTTAAGTGTTGCACTTCTTAATTTTTAATTTTTGTTTTTCTATTTTTTCTTGTCTTTTTTCTTTCTCTTTCCTATTATTTTCTGTCTCTCTACTATCATTCTATCCAACCTATTTCCCGCTTTGAGATTAGGATTGAGTTAAGTTAACTCTACCACAGCCTTTCCACATGCCTATATGCCTATTTTTGCCCATATCTCTCCCTAACATAATAATTTCTGTTTGCCAAATACTTCTTTATGGCCCATTAATACATAGTTGTTTGATATTGAATAGGTATATTTGTTGAACTAGATTTTTGCAGATTTTTTACTTTGCAACTACAGACTTTGGTTGATGCTTGCCTTAAAATAGTGTGCTAGCACAAAATTGGCCTTACTTTCATCTCAAATGGGCAGAGCAACTGGGAAAAACACAAGAAAAACGGCAAGTCCCGGTATCTCAACTCCCACTCATGATAATCAGGAGACAGAAAAGATAATGAATAACCCAGAGGAGAGTTCCCAAAAAGCTCTACAAACACTACTGGTAAACATGGTAAATGAAAATATTGAAAACCTGCAAAGGACTCTGAATGAGCGTGATAGGGAGAGAGAGTAGGCAAAACAAAGGTTAATACAGGAATATCATGAGCGTGAGGAATCTACTCAACGATTGATACAGGAATTGCATGAACAGCTTGAGAACACTGAAAGAGAAATAAAGGAATGTCGTGAAAAGACTGAGATCAATCAATGAGAACTACCGGAACTGCATGAATGTGAAGAAGCTAAGCAAAGAGTAATACAGGAATTGAGAGAGCTGGATTAGAATGCAGAAAGATCACTAAAGGCATTCATTGAATCCATAAACAGAGAACTGAAAGAAGTCAGGGAGACCACAAAGGAAATGCTGAATGGAACCCAACAGAAGGAATGGGAATAACCCATCAACTAAGTGATTTGAGAATAAACACTAAACACCAAATTAAGGAAGTAAAGAAGTTCATACAAGATATAAAACAATGCTCCAACAAAGAATTTGAAGCCATCAAAGCCGACCAACTAGAAGAAAAAGAAATAAAAAACAAAATAGAAAGTATTGATAGGGGGTTACACCATGGAGCAGATCGAATTTCGGGGATTGAAGACAGCTTAGATATTATAGAGAAACAAAGTTCAACCATCCAAGACAAATCCAAGAAATATAATAAATCTATTCAACACTTGGAAGACACCATCAGAAGGCCTAATCTGAGGATAATGGCTGTAGAGGAGATCCTAGAGACACAAGTTAATGGTCTATGAAATTTGTTTAACAGGATCCTAGCAGAGAACTCCCCAAACATGCAAAAAGATAGGCCTATTCAGATACAAGAAGCTATTTGAACTCCAAATAGACCGGACCAGGATAGGACATCCCACTGTCACATTATAATCCACACAGGATCAATGCAGACCAAGGAAAAGATCCTTAAAGCTCTCAAGGAGAAAAGATCAATCCTATAAAGGGAAACCAATTAGAATCACCTCAGATTTCTCAGTGGAGACAATAATAGCAAAAAGAGCCTAGAATTATATATGCCATGCCCTAAAGACAGACAACAATCAACCAAGAATAAACTCTTCATAACTGAAGGTCAAATAAAAACTTTCCATAGCAAAGAAAAATTGAAACAATATATCTCCACCAAAACAGCCCTACAAAACATTCCTAAAGACGTCCTACACATAGAAAACCAACAAGACCACAATAAAGCCCAAGAAATTGCACCCAAACTGAGAATCCAATAACCTCAGGAAGAACCCAGTTGCCTCAGCCCCCAATAAGGTGGATAAAATGGAAGGTACTCCCAAATACCTCTCAGTCCTATCTCTCAACATTAACGGTCATAACTCTCCAATTAAGTGACATAGACTATCTAGTATGATTACAAAGCAAGATCCTTCTATCTGTTGCCTTCAGTAGGCACATCTTGCCCATAAAAACAAACACATTTTCAATGTGAAAGGCTAGAACAAAATTTACCAAGCAAACTGCCCCTGTAAACAGACGGGAGTTGCAATCCTAATATCAGATAAAACAGACATCAAATTAAAATTCGTGAGAAGAGGTAAAGAAGGTTTCTCCATACTAATTAAGGGATCTCTCCTTCAGGAGGATATTACAATTCTAAATATCTATTCGCCAAATAACGGAGGACCCATATTTATCCAAGAAACACTACTTTCCCTCAAATCCCACAGAGATCCAAAGACATTAATTGTTGGGGCATTTAACACACCAGTTTCCCCACTAGATAGATCAACTTGACAAACCTCAACAGAGAAAGCACAGATCTAAACAACTGAATAGATCAAGTAGATTTCACAGACATCTACCGAATATTTCAGCCATTAGCACCAGAATACATGTTCTTGTCAGCAGCACATGGAATGTTTTCTGAAATAGACCACATTATAGGCCACATAGCAAACTTGTCCAAATTCAGAAACATTGAAATTATACCTTGCATTCTCTCAGACCACAAGGGAATAAAATTAGATCTTAACACCAAAAACCACCAAAGAAAGTCCTGTAACTCATGGAGGAAATTCAAATGTTCATGATATTCAACAAAAATGAACACAGAAATTACCTGCTCCTCTAGGACACAGCAAAGCCAGTACTCAGGGGCAAGTTTATAGCTCTGAGTTCCTACATCAACAAATTGGAGAGATCTGCAACCAACCATTTGATAAGACATCTGAGCCTCCTTGAAAAAGAGCAGCAAGATAATCCCCAATCCAGTAGACGGAAAGAAATAGTTAAAATTAAATCAGAATTAAATGAATTAGAATCCAAAAAAAAACTATAGAAAGAATCAACAAAACTAATAGTTGGTTCTTCGAAAAAATTAACAAAATTGACAGACCCTTAGCAAATCTTATCTGAAAAAGAAGAGCACACAAATAAATAAACTGAGAGATGAGAATGGAAACATCACCACAGGAACAACCAAGATTCAGAACATTATAAGGGAATACTTCTCAAAACTTTATGCTAATAAGTGTGAGAACTTGCCAGAAAAGGGCCATTTCCTAGCAAATATTGACATGCCGAAACTAAACCATGATGAGTTAAACCATCTTAACAAGCCCATATCAAGCACTGATGTAGAAACTGCAATAACACACCTCCTATCTAAGAAAAGCCCAGGACCAGATGGCTTTACAGCAGAATTCTATAAGGCCTTCCAAACACAGGTCACACCTATACTACTTCAACTCTTCAATGAAATTAAGAGAAACTTCACTACCGAATTCATTCTATGAAGCCATAATAACCCTCATCCACAAACCAGACAGGGACTCATCACAGAAAGAGAACTATAAACCCATTTCTTTGATGAACATTGATGCAAAACTTCTCAACAAAATTTTGGCCAATCGACTTCAACAATTCATTCAAACAATGCATCATCTAATAGGATTCATTTCAGGGATGCAAAGCTGGTTCAATATACTCAAATCAATTAATATAATTCATCACATCAACAGAAGCAAGGGTAAGAACCACATGGTTATCTTAATAGATGCCAAAAAGGCATGTGACAAGATCCAACGTCCCTTTATAATGAAGGTTCTGGAAAAATTAGGAATCCATGGAACTTTCCTCAATACAATAAAGGCTGTATATGATAAACCTATAACCAGCACTATTTTTTTTAATTGTATTTTATTTTATTTGAGAACATACTGTACAGAGGGGCTACAATTACATGGGCAGGATATGCATACATTTCTTACCAAGCATTGCAGCCTCCTTCTTTGTTTACCCTTCACTTCCCTTACCCGCCTCCCCCCTCCACCCACCCAATTTTACCCCCCTCCCCCCACCCAATTATACCCCCCCTCCCCCCACACACCGACATTGTAAAGCTGGTTTTGACATGACATTTTGTACTTCTCATTGTTGCAACAGGTCCACCTGAATCCTTAAACGACTTATTTGTCCCCATCTCCTCCACATGTTATACTGACATCAAATATAGTGAAAGCGGGGGTTACACTGTGGGGGAGGGACATACAAAGCAACAAAGAAATAATCTTATAAATGCGTTAGAAACACATGCATGAAAGAAACGAAAGCATTAAAATACATAGTTAAGGGTTCATTTTCCTAACATCACATTATCTGACCTTTTCTGCTTGACTCATACCTATACTAGATATTGCAAATAAGGGAAACCATGGGACCTATGCTTCTTTGGGCCTGGCTTACTTCACTTAATATAATTTTTTCCAAACCTTTCCATTTCCTAACAAATGGGGAAATGTCATTCTTTCTGATGGAGGCATAGAATTCCATTGTGTATATATACCACATTTTCTTGATCCATTCATCTACTGAGGGGCATCTGGGTTGGTTCCATATCTTAGCTATGGTAAATAATGTTGCAATAAACTTGTTGTGCTGGTAGCTTTAGTGTGGTCTTGTTTGTAAACATTTGGGTAAATGCCCAAAAGTGGGATTGACCAGCACTATTCTTAATGGTGAAAAACTAAAGTCATTTCCTCCTAACTCAAGAATGAGACATGAATGTCCAAGCTCTTTACTTCTCCTCAACCTAGTATTAGAATGCCTAGCTACAGGAATAAGAGAAGATGCAAACCTAAAGGGGATCCAAATAGCGAAAGAAGAAGTAAAACTCTCCCTCTTTGCAGATGTCATGATCTTGTACTTAGAAACTCCATTCCTAATAGCCCTACAAAAAATAAAATACCTAGGAATTAACTTAACCAAAGAACTGAAGGAACTCTATGATAAAAACTTTGAAAACCTGAAAAATGAAATCAAAACAGATCTTAGAAAATGGCAAAAACTCCCATGTTCCTGGAAAGGAAAAATCAACATCGTCAAAATGGCAATACTTCCCAAGGCTATCTACAAATTCAATGCGATACCTATCAATATTCCCACCTCATTCTTAAGGAAATAGAAGAGGCAATCCTATAATTCATAGGGAACAATAAAATACCCCAAATAACAAATACAATCCTCAACAGAAGGAACAGTGCTGGAGGAATATCAATACCAAATTTCAAACTCTGCGACAAAGCAATAGTAATCAAAATGGCTTGGTACTGGCATTAGAACAGACCTCAGGACCAATGGAACAGAATTGAAAACCCAGAAATGAACCTACAGACCTATAGCCTTCTAATATTCGATAAGGGAGCTAACAAAATACAATGGAAGAAAGACAGCTTCTTCAGTAAATGGTGTGGCAAAATTGGTTAACCACTTGTAGATATATAAAGCACTGAACCTGAATCAACTCCAAATGGATCAAAGACCTCAATGACCAAGCAGATACCCTGAAAACAATACAGGATGGAATAGGGGAAACCCTAGGTCTCTTTGGCACAGGCTGAAATTTTCTTAATAGAGACCCAGAAACACAACAAATCAAAGAAAGTTTGGACAAATGCCATTACATGAAATCGCAGAGCTTCTGTATGGCAAAGGACATAGCTAGCCAGATCCATAGAAAGCCCACGGATTGGGAGATAATCTTCATTAGCCATACAACAGACAAGGGTCACATATCTACAATATACCTGTAACTAAAAAAAAATTAAATTCCCCAACCACAAATCTTCAAAGAAACAACTTCCCAATAAATAAGTGGGCTAAAAGTTTAAAGAGAAACTTCTCTCAATAGACACATGAAGGAATGCTCAACCTCTCTAGCCATAAAAGAAATACAAATCAAAACAACATTGAGATACCACCTCACCCCAGTTATAACGACTATAATCAAGAACTCTAATAACAGCAGATTCTGGAGGGGATGTGGACAGAAGGGAATCTTACTGCATTGTTGGAGGGAGTGTAAACTTGTTCAAACACTTTGGAAATAGTATGGAGGTTTCTCAAAAGACTCCACATAGAGCTCCCCTATTTCCCAGCAATCCCACTTTTGGGCATTTACCCAAATGTTCACAAACAAGACCACACTAAAGCTACCAGCACAACTATGTTTATTGTAGACTCATTTACCATAGCTAAGATATGGAATCAACCCAGGTGCCCCTTAGTAGATGAATGGATCAAGAAAATGTGGTATATATACACAATGTAATTCTCTGCCTCCATCAGAAAGAATGACATTGCTCCATTTCTTAGGAAATAGAAAAACTTGGAAAAAATTATGTTAAGTGAAGTGAGCCAGGCCCAAAGAAACATAGGTCCCATGGTTTACCTTATTTGCAATAACTGGTATATGCCTGACTCAAGCAGAAAAGGTCAGGTAAGTTGGTGTTAAGGAAATGAACCCTAAGATATGTATTCAAAAATTTTTACTTTCATTCCATTTTTTCAAGTACATTTATAAGTTTATTTCTTTGTTGATTTTTATGTCCCTCCCCCATGGTATAATCCCTGTTTTCACTGTATTTTTTGTTGTTATAATTTATTGAGGGGAAGGGAAAGAAAATCATTTAAATAGGGATTACAGGTGGACCCATTGCAACAATGAGATGTACAAGTCCTATGTCGAAAATGGCCTTTACAACTTTGTTAGGGGGAGGTGGAGGGTTGGGTAGGGGAATGGGGAGAAGGTGGGATGGGAAGGGGAATCAAAGGAGGAGGCTACCATGCTTGATATGTACTCATTATCTTGCCCATGTAATTTTAACCACTCTGTACAGTATTTTCACTATAACAAATATAAAGAATAAAAGAATCAGCTGCTGTGGACTAAAAGTTTGCGATAATCCATCTAAATCGATGACCGCATGTTGTTACATGTCTACTATCCCAACACCAGAGGACAAGGTCTGCTGAAGCATACCTGTCATAGATAGGAGGACCTCGATCCAGCCCAGCCAGAGCATATCTTGAGTCTCTGTTTCAGAAATGCCCAAGACAGAAACATGGCTCCTTAGAGACATGGCGAGGACGTAAGTAGGGGGTCATGGTGCCCCCAGAGGGGTGTCTGACCCGGGGTAGGGGTGGTTTGGGGACAGACACTCACCTGTGTTGCTGGGAGAACTTGCTTTAGGCTGCTCCAGGTGGGGCAAGCAGCAATGGCAGTGGCATTGCAAACACATGTCCTCAGAGCCGAGAACCAGGGCCAGGGAGCAGGTTGGGGCTTTACGCGCCTGGCAGCGTGCCATTGCCTAATGTTTGAAATTCTGCACCTTGGGAAGGAGGGAGGGGTGCTGGGGCATGGGCAGGCATCTCAATTTCCTTCTATATTCCAAAGTTGCCTGGAGTCTATTCCTCAACACTCAGCCATCTCTACCTTCCTCAATTGCTGGTAGTGGTGTAAACTAACAGAGGGAATCCAGGTGCTACCAGGCAGCATGGAATGTGGGCGTGGCCACCATTCTTGTATCTCATTGGTCAGAAAGAACTATGGGTGTGTGGCCAGAATCCTGTGATGAAAGCAGCATGGGCGGAGTCAAGAACATAGCAGCTCCCCCAGCCCTTTTCCCAGGGAACAATGTCCAATTCAGTTGGAGATGAGAGGGTGACCTCATTTAGCTGGATAACTTCACAGATTGTTGTGTATGTCTGTTTGTTCCCAGTCCCAGACCTTGTACTCAGGATATGAGCACAGTCTGTGAGCTGCTTTTGATCAAGGCTGGCCTTCCACACTAGGGCCACAGGGATTCTGGCTTTGTTGGCACTCAAGTTGGACTTTCTTGCCTAGGGTGACTTCGACCATGATCTTCCCATCACAGCCTTGTAAGTATCAAGGAGGACTGCTGAGAGCCACTGGTGCCTACCTAATCATTGGTCTTGTTGAAGTTCTTGGACAGACTGGTGAGTTCCCTATCCTTGGGTTTAAGTGGTGGGAGCTGTAGTCCACAGTTGGAATCTTGGTCCTGCCACCTCCAAATGGAAGGAGGTACTAAGAAACTTATTCCTGTGCATATGATTACCAATGGAATATGATGCATGTCATGATTGAAAGAGCAGTTCTTGAATGATTCTAGGATAAAATTATACACAATTATGTTAAACAAACACATTAATAAAATTGGTGTATAATGAAATACCTTAGCATTATTATACTATTACATACTATAAAGGTGCCATTTTTCTGCCAAGACTGGGATTAGAACCCGTGGTCTTGGAAACTATGTTGCACTGTGGGGGAATGGAAAACTGGCCTCCTACAAGTCAAGAAATTCATGTATATTCCTTAGGCCTGAAATAGATCCCCACCACTAGAAAACATCCTATTGATGTACAATTTACATATATGATTTATATTTATATACATATGTTGACTCCATATTGCATTCAGTGCAATTATTTTATTTTTTGTTTTATTCATGTATTGACCATTTATTTGGACTATTATGGTACATAAAACATTGATTACATTGATTACATAAGATAGAGGTCTGCATATGTATTCTACTTCATACCTGACACCCAGGATTTTCACAGAAAAGGAAAACATGTGTCACCATCAATTTGTTACTCCACAATTCATTTTAGGGAAGTGCTGGCATCTCAACTCATGGCCTACAAGCCTACAAGGCCCAATTCATGAATGGTGAGTGTCAGCACTCCATCCCGGGGCAAATTGAGCTGACAGGCTTTTCCCAGGACCTGAGCTCAAGCCCCAGGGGGTTAACAAAATAAGAAGATTGACATGAAGATGGAAGTATGCTAATAAATATGTGTTTTTTTACAGAGTATCAAAGATGTCTATACATTATTCAGTTATATAGACTATATTCCTACCAATTCCTGGGTATGAATCATGTGTCCATTTAATTAATGTTATTGTTTTCATTCTTATACTATTAATGAAATAAATCAGTGTCCTGAAATTATTGCTTTCCTGTAAGTAATAATATTCCTTTAATGCTTCATAAATATTAAATAAAATCAATTAGCTTCCTGAAATGCTGCTGTCTAATTATATAGGAGCATCATTCATGATCAACTCATTGAACCTTGACATTGATAATATTCCATTGTTCTTCCTAAGGATGGGAACCATTTTCTTAGCATCTCCTGCCATTGGTTGGTGTTAGGAGGGGGATTCGAAATGAGGGCCTATGTTGCCATTTGGGCCTATGGCTTCCTGGATAGTCTGCCAGCCTTCAGCAATCCAAGGTGAAGTACCCTTTGCAACAGTGTCATTCAGACCCGTGCGGGTCACCGAGCAGAGGAAGAAAACATAAAAAGGCCACATTTTTTCTGTGAATTGCTTTCCCTTCAAGACCTGGGGGTCTAGGATCCCAGAAGCAGCTGTAGATCTAGTGGCTCCACTCTGCCCTAGGGTCATCAAAGCTGAGGCAGAGTTGCCACAACCTGACTTCAAGTCCCTTATTGAGAAAAATAAAATAAAAAATTTAGCTCCCTGGCTTGCAATTCACACAGTTTATTCTTATAGGCGTTAGATTTGAACTCAGGATCTGGGTAAATCTGCAGCAATGTGGATGAAGGGGAAGATCACTGTACTTTAAGATAAGAAAGTCAGGCCTGTTCACTAGTCCTGAATTCAAGCCGCAGCCCTGGAAACATACTATTTATATACATTGTAAAGATAGGATTTATACTTACCTATAGATGTTCAGTCTATACATGTTTGGTATGGTTGTTCTTTGAAATTTTTCTTTTATTTATTAATGTACCATTGATCATACTATGATGAAAACCATTCCATTTATTACATTGATGACATCCTATCACAGAGCATCTAGATTTGTAGAAATATGCTCTAACATACCAGGATTCTCAGGATCACCCAGGATATTCAGAGAAAAGGAAAATAAGTTTCACACTTGGCTTCTTTCTCTACAACCCACTTGTTGGTAGTGCTGGAATCTTAACTCAGGGCCTAGTAGGACCAATTGTCAATAAGTCAAGGTGAACACACCAAAAGGTGAACTAAGGAACTAGGCCATTCCCAGGATCTGACATTGATGGTGCACTATAGTCATAAATTCACAATTTAAACATACAATCTATATCGACATTCATGTATCAACAGCATCTTTTGTTTAGTGAACTTCTTATTTTGTCTCTATTTCATGGAGGTATTGTGCATTTTACTAAATATGGTGACAGGTATAACTTTGCTGACATGAATGACAACCTGTTCCTATAGTTATAGGGTTGCCTATGAATTCCCCTTCTTGGTTGGGATTCAGGACTTTCACAGGAGAGGAAAATGTGTGCAACAATTGGATTCTGACATCAGGATGAATTTTTTTCAGTGCTGGGATTTGAACTCAGGTCTGGGTATCTCTGTTGCACTGTGGGGGAAGGGAAACCTCACCATCCTTGAAGACTAGAATTTCAGGCATGGTCCAGGGCCTGATTTGAAGCCCCAGCACTGGACAAAATTGCAAGCCCTCCTTTTTTAAACATAGGATCTCTCTTTACCTACAGGAGTGGTATGCATCTTGCATTCAGTGTATTTATTCTTTTTATTTTGTGTCTTATTCATGGATATATTGAGCATTGTATTGAATATGGTGACAGATATAACTGTGCTGACATGGATGGCAACCGATTCCCATGGCTATAGATTTGCTTATATAGCATTCTCCATCCTCGATGAGACCCAGGATATTCACAGAACAGGAAAACATATGCAACCTTGGTTTTCTCACATCAGAATGAATCTTTTCGCAGTGCTGGAATTTGAACTCAAGGCTTATCAGGCCCAATTGGTGAATGGGTCATGTTAAGCACAGCAGCCTGTGAACCTCTAAGGATCCGGTACATTCCTGGGACCTGAGATTGAGCCCTGGTGGGGGGCCAATATAGTCATAAACTCATAATTAAACAAAGGATCTATATTTCCAAACATGGGTGGGCTGCATCTTGAGTTTGGTGTAGTCATCCTTGCTGAGACCCAGAATTTGCACAGCAAAGGAAAACAGGTGAAACGGCTGGCTTCTCACATCAGGGTGAATTTTTGGCAGTGCTGGGATTCGAACTCGGGGCCTAGGAGGCCCAACTGCCTAATCGGTCCACGTGATCACATCAGACTGTGAGCCACTAAGGAGATGGTTTCTTCCCAGGAACTGAGATAAAGCCACAGGGAGGCCAAAATGGTGCTCAATGCATCATTGAAACATGGGATGTATATTCACATCCGTCTGTGGACTGCATTGTGCATTGAGTGTACTTATTGTGTTTATTTTGTATGTTATTCATGGATGTATTGTGTATTTTCTTATGTATATGATCAGAGATATAACTGGGCTCACATGGATAATAACTTATTCCCATGACCAAAGTGTGGCTCATGCATTCTGCATCCTAGCTGAGACCCAAGACTTGCACAGGAAAGGAAAATAGATGTAACAAATGGCTTCTGACATCAAGATGAATCTTTTGGCAGGACTGGGATCTGAACTTGGGCCCTAGCAGGCACATTTGGTGAATGGGTCCACATGAACACACAAGCCTATGAGCGACAAAGGAGCTAGACGTTCCCAGTAACTGAGTTTGACCCCTCCCCCCCGCGGAGGGAGAGTGGGGAGCACAATAGTTATCCATTCATAAGCTGAAGGTAGAATGCAAATAAGTACATATTTGTATAGAGGAGGATTGTGGGGACCTGTGATGGAATCCAATCTGTGAGTACCTATATTTGGATCTTTTCTGATGCATCCATTTCATGTATATGATGATCATTGTCATGCTTCATCAACTCTTCTTTACATCTATACCCCATGAGTCTTATGTATCATTTCCTACTCTCATCATGCACGAACTACTCATTCAAGGATGAGATCGATCGCATGCCATGGCATTTTCTATGTCCAGAAATGAGTATCTCAGGATCTCCTGCCATTCCCTCCTCCTAGGGGGACTGAATTCAAGCCTTAGTCCTGGGAAAGATACTTTTTATATACATTTTAATGATAGGATTTATACTTCTGTTCCGATGTTCAGTCCATATTGTGTTTGGTGCGTTTATAAATTTTATTTCTTGTTTTATTTTTATTTACCATTTATGTTATTGACTCTGATGAAACCTATACCATTTATTATATTGTTTACATTTTACATCCTATCACATAAAATATAGATTTTAGATGTCTTCTCCATCATGCCTGGCAATGTGAGGATCTGAACTCAGTGCCTAGCCGGCCCAATTTATGAATGGGTGAGTTTGAGCATGGGAGATTCTAGCCAATGAAGCTGTCAAGTGATTCCCAGGCACTGAGATCAACCCCCATGTTTGGCCAAAACAGCGATACATGGATAGGCAGACGGTGGTATACAAATAAATATATATTGTTAAAGAGTGCCAGAGCAATCTATCTATGATTGAATGACACCTACTACATTCCTACCAATTCTTAGGTATTTATTATACCACCATTGAAGGAATATTATTCTTTTCATGCTTAATAAACTATACGTTAAGATCAATCAGCATTCTAGGACTATTACATCCAAGTTTTTACTAGACGGATGCATGAACTCTCATTCAATTGGTATTCCCATGCATAGGAATGTGTCTCTTGTGATCTTCTGCCATTGGTGTCAGGACTGGGATTTGAACCCAGGGCTTATGTTGACAGGTTGGCCTATGGCTTCTCTGATAGCTCACCAGAATCAGCAATGTCAGGTCAGGTCCACTTTGCAGCCATGTCATTCAGACCCAGGATGGTCACCATGCCCCCAAAAAACGTAAAATGCCAGCCCTCTGCAGCTCACCACTTTTTGTGCTTTCCAGCTTTTTTTTTCTTCCTGCAAGCCCTCTGGCCTAGGATCTCAGGATTGGCTATGGGTCTGCAGACTGCACCCCAGCCTAGGGAGATCCAAGCTGAGGAAGTGTTTCCATGACCTGAGTTCAAGCCCCATGGATGGCCAATAAATAAATAAATAAATAAAAATATTAATTATTTAACTAAATAAAAAAATAAAGCTCCCTGGTTTGGAATTTCTGCCAGTTTTCTTTCCTAGAGAGGGATTTGAACTCAGGGTGTTGGTAAATTTGTAGCAATATGAGGGAAGAGTTGCCACTACTTGAGTTCAAACCCCGTGCCAACCACAAAAGAAAAACTAAGTCACTGACCTCGGCAGGGTGAAGTAGTTGTGGAGATGGGAGGGAAGGGATGGGAGGAGGAAAACAAAGAAGGAGTCAACAATGCTCAATAGGAAATGTACTCATTACCTTGCTCCTGTAACTGTAACCCCTCTGTAAAACACTTTTGCAATAAAAAAGTACAAAAAAAGAGAAACAATATCGTTCTCAGAGAAGCACTTTAGAGGTAAGGAGAGTATGTCTGAATAGCTGTACAAATTCCACACTGCTTTTTTTTAATGTTAAGTATGGAACTGAGTAAACATAACTGCTTCCAATAAAAAAAAAAGAAGTCACTGTCTTGGAACTGGGGCCAGTATTTCTGCCATTGCTAGGATTTTAGATCACTGTCCAGGTAACTCTTTTATACCATGGGTCAAGGTGAAGCTCACTGTCCTTGAGGAAAAGAAATTCAGGCTAGAGTTCCCAGGGACTGAATGAAGGCTCTGCAATGGAAAAAATGTTTCTATACATGTTTAATATATGATATACACTTACATATATATGTTAATTTCATATTTTTGATTTTTATTTTTATTTTGTATTTTGTTTTCCTTTTATTCATTTATTGATTGATTATTGTATTTGGTAATATTACAATTTGCACATGTATAATAAAATTCTATACAATAATTGAGGACATTGCCTCATTTTTATTAATATTTTATTAAGTTAAAACATTATACGTAATTAAATGGAAGCATTTATCACAGTCTTCACATGTTTAGAGTCTCTCCCAAGAATGAGCTTTATACAATCTTTGGACATTTTCCTATTGGGATTTCTTTAAATGATTTATAGACGGAAACCTTTTTCCTGAGGATAGGCAAATGAGGGATAAAATTGTAAGAGTGGGGCTAGAAATGTGGCTTAGTGGTAAAGAGCTCGCTTAGCATGCATGAATGCCAGGGTTTAATCCTCAGTGCTACATACTCAGAAAAAGCCAGAAGCTGTGGAGTTGCCCAAGTGGCTAACCTTGAGAAAAAGGAGCTCAGAGACAGTAACCAGGCCCTAAGATCAATCCCAAGGACTGCCAAAAACAATAGACGAACTGTCAGTGGCTCAACACATGGAAGTCTAGCTTCTCAGGAGGCTGAGAGCTGAAGACCACAGTTCAAAGACAGCCTAGCCTTAGAAAAGCCTGTTAGACTCTTATCTCCAGTGAACCAGGAAAAGACCTCATGTGGCACTGTGGCTCAAATGGTTGAGTGTTTGCCTTGAACTGACGGTCTAAAGGACAGTGCCCAGGCTTGAGTTCAAGACACACTATTGGGAAAAACGTGAGGGTTAATCAAGGTACTTTTCCTATTTGCTATTTATGAGAACATCCTTTGAAAATGAACACTGATGTATACCAGAATTCGAGTCAGAGCTTAAGGTTCAAGTGTAACACATCCATATGCCCAGCCTCTCAGACTCTAGCATTGTAATCTTGTGACCTACAGGGTTCTGAAAGGTCCAATGTTGAAAGGCTTAATATGCTCCCCAAGCCCTTTGTGATAAGCAGTTGACTTGTATTGTCAAGGTCATCACAGTTCTGAACCTAGCAGAACACCAGTAGTTCAGGCCCATCATCCTAGCTCAGGAGGCTGAGGTCTGAGGATCACAGGGTGAAGCCAGCCAGGGCAGAAAAGTCTATGACACTCTGACTTCCACTTCTGAAAATCAGATGTTCAAGAACTTCCTGTGTTTCCTTTGATGATGAGAAGTACTTGCACTCTAAATGTTCTTAGAGTTCTTGAGCTATAGAAGCAAGAAAGAAACATTATTGACCCATACTTCAGGTTTGTTAGTTTCTTTCTTTCTTTTTTTTTATTATTTTAGGAGTTGATGTCTTGGCCTGGGTGCTGTTCTTGAGCTCTTCATCTCAAGTCTTGTGCCAAAAGCCATGTGAGCCAAAAGCCACTTCAGCTTTTCTGGTGGACCATTGGAGATAAGTGTCTCAAGGACTTTTGTGTCCAGGCTGGCTTTGAACTATGATCCGCAGATCTCATCCTCTTGAGTAGCTAGGATGATAGGCATGAGTGACAAGCACCTAGCTTCCACTTCAGGTTTCTTAGTAGTGAATTGGAGACAATAGGCTCATGGGACCTTTTGTGTCTGGGATAATTTGGAACCCGGATCCTCAGATCTCAGCTTCCTGAGAAGGCTGGATGAGTGACCTCAGCTATAGACCCCTACACTGTGGCCTTTGCTGCAAGGGTGTCCATGGCTTCATGCGGTAGTGTGCCTTTCATGAGCCCAAGAGGTAAGGGTGAGAGCTTAGGCCCCTAGTTCAAGGTTCATGACTGAGAAAAAAACAAAACAAACAATTGTCTGTGGTAGACAACTCACTTGTCTTCAGTATTACATAATTTCGTCCCTCTTATGGAGACATATCTGAGCCTCAATATTCTTGTCTGCATAATCATCTCAGTGGGGAGATCTTACAAGGACCCAATGAAAGAATGCACCTGGTGAAGGACATAGCACATGGCACTCTTTGCATGTCTCAGCACACAGCATCCTGTGTAAGACTCAGAACCCAGCAGCAATGCAGGACTCAGCACACTGCACTCTGTGAAGGACTCGGCACATAGCACCATGTGCAGGACTCAGCACAGAGTATCCTATGGAGAACTCAGCACATGGCTCTGTTCCACAAGTTGTCATTAGACTTAGGGTGCTCTAATCAATATCACCATTCTTTGAGGAACATTTCACAAATCACAAAAGTTCACACCTAAGTGTTTAGTGGGATGTTTTATTTGGGGGAGGGGTTAGTCATGGAGCTTGAGCTTAAAGCTTGGGGATATTATTGTTCTAAATATCATTTGCACAAGGCTAGAACTCTACCACTTTGAGCCATATTTCATAGAGTCTAGCAGACTTCCCGCCAGGTTTTAAAGCCCCAGAGTGGCCAGGATATCGGGGGTATGCCAGGGTAAGCCAGGATGATGGGGGTACCCATGGAGCTGGGTTGCAGCAGTTTATATCTGGCTAAGGCAGGTTAGGTGGCAGCTGTCAGCACCAGACTCCTAGCGTGCACTGTCATGTGGTATTTGAAGTCCTGCCCTTCTATAGTTGCAGTTAGAACATTGTACCTCTTTTTAGCGGCAGTCCTGGGGCTTGAGTAAGGGCTTTGACACTGTCCCTAAGCATTTGTGCTCAAGGGTAGAACTCAATTGATTGAAAGACAGCAGAACTTCCGGGTTTTCTGTTTATGTGGTGTAGGGAGCCGAGGCGAGACTCCGCCCACTCCCTTGTAGCTTTGAGGTAACCACCCCAGACGGTGCTTGGCAGGACGCCTGGGCTGTGCGCGTGCGCGAGCCAGGTAGAGTCCCCAGCCAATCCCATGACACCTGGTGACGGTGAAAGGCAGGCGACCAACAATAGAAAGACCCGTGTTCCGATTCTCCTATATAAGCGGCTGTGTTTCGGGTGCACGCTCTCTCGCGCCCAAGCTCTCCTACAACTAAAAGGCTCTCCAATAAAGCGTGATCTGAGAAGACTCCTGGTGTGGTGGTCGTTTTTCCTCGCTGGTCGAGTAGACGGTCGCTACAACTGGTGCCGAAACCCGGGAACGAACCAGGGACGGGACCCGCGCGAGAGGCCGAACCGGAGCCAGAACTCAACACGCGGAGAGGGGACGTCGGTAAATATCCCCCTGTATGCTGTTCACTGTAGATTTAGATATTTATTGGTTGCTTGCATTGCTTCTTCCTTTGTGGCTTGTCTTTTTGATGGTGCGCACTTGCCTCGAGGAGGGAGGGTTTGATTTAATCCAGGAAGGATACAAAGTACTACCGCAGCATCAGGATAGTCTATCAGAGTCAGCATACAGTAAGGGGGAGGAAAATAGGCCTAAAAGAAAAAGGGAAAAAAGACAAAAGGATCCTAAAGAATTAAAGCAAGAGGGACTGCAGCCCTCACAAAAGGAGAAGGGTATTAGGGAGGAGGGGGTCTCAAGGAGACCCCCATGCCCTTCTTTAAAAGCAAACCGGTTCTCAGCCCTACATGTGGAAGGGCGGGACCAAGAATATAGTAATCTTGTGAGTGACTCAGAGGAAGAAATGTTAGAGGAGGAGGGAGAGCAGCTCGATCCAGCTGATAGTGAAGAGTTAGAAGAGTTAGAAGAGGCTGCGGCAGACAGATATGGGGGGTGGCGCCCCCTAGGGGTGGGAGTACCGCAGCAACCAGGAAGAGGAAACGGAGCTGGCCCTCACCCATCGGCCCCCCCACCATGCCCGCCGGCAGGAAAGAGTCACTTTATAAAAGGCAGCACCTGGTTGCCGTTAGCGGCCGCTTTTCCAGTTTTTGAAAATCCAGTTACTAATGAAAGAGATTTTGAGCCGGTTTCCTACTCCCAGTTAAAAGATTTAGTTGAGGCAGTCAGGACTTATGGAGTGACGGCCAGTTATACCACTGCCTTGCTTCAAAGGCTAACTATTAATGCTATGATTCTGTGGGAGCAAAAACTGTTCAATATTTTCCTGAATTAGTGGCTAAACAGGCAATTTTGGTCTGAAAAAAAAAAAGAGAAAAAAAAGAAAAAAAAAGGCAATTTTGGGTATAAAGTATTGCTTGACGCACTTTGCAAAAATTCCAGATAAATTAATTATTCCATACACCCGTGAACAAGTTGAAATTTTAGCAGCCACAGTGGATATGTGGGCAATTCTTGTTTGCTAATTTCCAAATGTAATTGATAATCATTATCCTAAGCATCCTCTGCTTGCCATAGTTAACAAAAATTTAGTGTATTTTCCTGTTGTCACTTCAAAGAAGCCCTTGGTTGATGCTCTGACCATCTTTACGGATGGATCAAAATCTGGACAATGTGCCTTTTTTGGTCAAGGACACAAACAGCCGGTAGTCTTTAATTTTCGGCCGAATGCCCCACAGGCTGTTGAATGTTTAATTGTGCTTGAAGTTTTTAAAAGATTTGATCAACCTTTTAATTTATTTTCTGATTCATTATATGTTGTAAATGCCGTTGCTTCTCTTGAAGTTGCTGCTTCAGTTAAGCAGGCCAGTACAATTTCTAATGTTTTTTTTACAGATTCAATCCCTTATCTTAAACAGAAAACACTCTTTTTATATTGGACATATTCGTGCCCACTCTATGTTGCCGGGCCCGATGGCAAAGTGTAATGCCCTGGTGGACCAGGCAACTTGGGCTGTGGCTCTGGTTGCTGCTGATCCTGTAGAATTGGCAAAAGACTTTCATAGATTGTATCATGTACCTGCTAATACCCTTAGGAAAAGATATAATTTGTCCAGGCATGTGGCAAGAGATATTGTTAAAGCCTGTAAATCTTCTGTTACCTTTTTTCATCCTCCCCATGTGGGGGTAAACCCCAGGGGGTTGAGACCAAACGCCCTATGGCAAATGGATGTTACTCATCTGACGGAATTTGGTAAGTTGAAATATTTACATGTGACTGTGGACACCTTTTCTGGTGTCATTCATGCCACACCTTTGGCAGGAGAAAAGGTGTCTCACGTCAGAATACACTGCTTAGAAGCTTGGGCAGCTTGGGGAAAGCCCCTTAGACTTAAGACGGATAATGGCCCTGCTTATACTTCCCATGGATTTTGCGCCTTTTGCGCACAAATGCAGGTTGCCCACACCACCGGATTGCCCTACAATCCTCAAGGACAAGGTATAGTGGAAAGAGCTAATCGAAGCATAAAAGAAATGCTTCAAAAGCAAAAAGGGTGAATTGCTGAGTCCGTGTCCCCCAGGGAAAGACTTTCTCTTGCACTCTTTACCCTTAATTTTTTAATTCTAAATGACAACAATCAGTCTGCCGCAGATCGGCATATGACAAGAGACTCCATGGATACTAAAGACATGGTTATGTGGAAGGATGTTATTAATAATAAATGGTATGGACCGGATCCGGTAATAACAAGATCCAGGGGAGCAGTTTGTGTTTTTCCACAGAGTCAAGAAGTACCTCACTGGGTGCCAACGAGACTGACCAGGCCGGTGGAGACTGCAGCAGAACCCCCTCTTGAAGATGCAGCTGATCTTCCTGCTGTTAGCAACAGTGCTAAGAGCAATCCCTGTGATAGCTAAACCAATGATGCTGTGGGCTGTTACAATTTACTGACTGGATTACCTCTGCGGTGTCCTTTTCCAAAGAGTGGGTGGGAGTCGGAATGTTTTTAGCCTGCTGCTTGGGAGGATGCGTGGTCTGCCTATGGTTGGTCTGTCGCCTTCGAGCCCAAACCAGAAGGGACAAGGTTGTTATCTTGCAAGCATTAGCCGCTTTGGAGAGTGGATCCTCACCCCAGATTTGGCTGTCGGCCCTAAGAGGCAGTTAAGCCTTACCGTTCTGCATAGCCTTAGCACCCCGAGGGATCAGGGGATCCCATTGCACCGGGACAGGTATGCAATTTGCAATTTGGGACAGGGTGCAAGGCAAGTGCACTGCACTTGAGGAGATGGTTCTCATCTCCTCAAGAAGAGCATGCTGGGTTGCAAGTGGGTTGATGCCCAAGATCCCACCTCTGCAAAAAAGGCATCGGACGGGCCTGGTCATCACTGGGGAAGGTGCCCCTCAGGCGAAGGCCAGTGCAAGGTCCTCTCATTAATGTCTTAGACAGAGGCCCAACCTCTACTCTTACCTGTCACCATAAAACAAAGAAGGGGGAACTGTAGGGAGCCGAGGCGAGACTCCGCCCACTCCCTTGCAGCTTTGAGGTAACCACCCCAGACAGTGCTTGGCGGGACACCTGGGCTGTGTGCGTGCGCGAGCCAGGTAGAGTCCCCAGCCAATCCCATGACACCTGGTGACGGTGAAAGGCAGGCGACCAACAATAGAAAGACCCGTGTTCCAATTCCCTATATAAGTGGCCATGTTTCGGGTGCACGCTCTCTCGTGCCCAAGCTCTCCTACAACTAAAAGGCTCTCCAATAAAGCGTGATCTGAGAAGACTCCTGGTGTGGTGGTCGTTCTTTCTCGCTGGTCGAGTAGACGGTCTCTACAATTAAATTATCTAGTTTTCCAGCTAAAATTCCCATAGGATAACCCACACATGCTCTTACCCCAATTGCATTACTCTTAGTTTCTTTGGGCATTTTCAGTAAAATCATGTTTGTTGCTGCAAAAAGTCTGAACAAATCCAGCTGAATGCCAGTTTTATTGTGAAAGGGAGAGTGACTCACCAAAATGGAGGCCACCCACCCTGGAGTGAGCCATCTTTTCAGGGGTTCCCCATGCGTATCAGGAGCATGGCCATTAAACTTTCATGAATTATGTTTTAAGTAGGGGCATAATCATAATCAGGGTCAGCAATGGAAAAAATCAAAAATACTATCTGGTGCCCCATAGGGTTGTAAAAAAGAGGTCTTTTGAAATCCACATTCCCACCATTTTGGTGAGGTAATTAATGCATCCCCAAACTGATTCTTTTCATGATATTTTTGTAGGCAGTTATCTAAATGTATATTCCTCTTGGGAATGAAAAAAGGATTCATTATAAGTATGAAAGCCTAATGTCATCATGCCAATTTCCCACATCAATCTTTTTTTTTTGAACTTTTTATCATTGGATTGACCAAGGGCATCAGTCAATAAAGTTCTATAGTTTATAGGCAAACACCCTGGGAGATTTTCTACTGATAGAGTTATGCAAATTGGAGTGGTATCTGTCATTCATTCATAATTAATTGTTTGAGAAGTCATATGAGAATTAGAATAGTCCTCCAAACCCCCTAGCAGGTCACTATTGTTTGACATTACTTGTATTATATCTTCATCCCCCCATCCCATGGGATGTAGGAGAGAAGTATTAGGAACATATGCCCAGTATTGTTCTCCTGAAACAGACACTGCCTGCACAGCAATAATGGCAAGCATAGCAAGAAACATATTTTCAACAGTGATAGTGTTTCCTGTAGAAACCACAACCTCCTCTGCAGAATGGGTGAGCTTCTTAATTTGTTCCCACGTTGGTGGTAGGGCTTCTTTTGTTGTCTTCGCCTGTTGAGGAGAAAGGTGAAGACTTTTGTGCTTTTGCATCACTTTCTTCATTTGCATCTTCTGTTTTTTTTCCCCCTGGGTTTCTCTTATTTTTGTAGGGGCACACAAGTCGGTTGAGATTCCAGATGGGTGACTCGGCATCCTGTGGAAACACACATGTATACCCTCTTCCCGAGGTGATAAAATTCATCAGGCCCTTTCCAAGTGCCTGTGAGCAAATCTTTCCTTTTAACTTTTGGCTGAACTTTAAATCCAATTTCGCTCCAATGTTTTTGCATAAGTGTAAGATTTTGTTCAGTAGTATTAAGGTGATTAATTACAAATAAAGCATGATGGTTTCTCCTAGTTAATAAGTCAGCCATCATATTTCCAAATGAAAGAGGTGGGAAACCACCATCTATTCCCTATAGTGTAAGCTGGACCAAACTTAGTCATAACCGTTGTGGGAATCTTTCTTTTCCTTTTATTATCAGAGATCCCTTTTTCTAGAACTCTCTATACTTTTGGGATAACTCCTTCTGGTTTAGTTTAATTCATTAATTCTGCCTATTGTAACATATCTGGAAATTTTAAATTTCTATATTTACTATGAGGGAGCCGCAAAACTGCTTTTGAAGTTGCAGGAGTTTCTGGAGGCAACGTCTCATCAGATGATATATTGATTGGGGAATTGTCCACATCTAAACTTTGGTCTTAGTCTTTATTATTTAGAGAAGCCGTCTCTATTGGACTGGAAAGAAACAACATGCTCTGTTCGTGGATCAATAGAAAAATAGCCAAAACAAGAATAAAGGCAACAAATGTACAGCCAAGAAGAATATAGTAAGAATAAAGGTAGAGGCAATAAAGGTGCAGCCAAGTGTATAGGAAGCCTTGAACCAACACCCCCTTCCTGCAGGCATGCTTCCATGAAGCTTATGCTTTGCCTGGCATGATCTCTCAGGGAGACTCAGCAGGAGGTGATGTGGCAGATGGGGTCTGCTCTTAATCATGCAATAGTTGTGGGATAATGAAACAAAACATGGTTCTTTTTCATCATTACCCTATCTCCATGATGAAGGGTATCCTTCACTCTATTCAGTTTTGCAGCTGGGGAAAATGAGGCATGGAGAAGCCGAGTGATCTACTCGTGACCCCCAGCACACAGGAAGCTCGGCCTGACTTCTCTGCCATGCTCCCTAGGACAGTGGGTGCTAGTCCACTTCTTATGGTGGGAAGTCCACTGCTTGTCACTCATGGGGTTTGAACTCGGTCAGGGCACTGTACCCAAGCTCCTCAGATCAAGGATAGCACTCTACCACATGAGCCAAAGCATCACTTCTGGTTATCTGGTGGTTCTTTGAGGATAAGAGTCTCACAGACATTCCTGCCTGGGCCAGCTATGAACCATGATCTTCATATCTCAGCCTCCTGTGTAGTTAGGATTATAGGCCTGAGCCACCGGCACCTGGCATAAGTGTAATTTTGGCCTTCTTTCTCTCTCTGTCTTTCTCTCACACAGGAACTGGTTGAATGGGTGCTGGAGGAGGTGGCCCAGCATCCCTATCTGGCTGGAACCCAAGCTGGCCCTCTTATTCTGGATGTGAGCTGTGGGTCAGGAGGTGTGTCGGTTAGCCTGTTGAACCAGATTCATGAGGTAAGCCCCTCTGTGCCCTGGCTAGACCATGATGGTTGTTCATTATCCATCCCATGAGTCCTTCCCCAAGTCCCTCTGATAGACCATTGAAGGAAATTGGATGAGGAGGCTTTGTCCCCCTGCCCAGCACGATCCAGGGCCTCTAACACTCACCCTCACCTACCTGGCCAGACCCTGGTATAAAACAATGAAAACATTCAGTGTCTGCTATTCTTTGCTAGGGTGTGTCATTTCGGTTAGGGAAATGGAGTGCAGAGAAATGACCCTAGACCTGAAACCTCCCAGGGGACGTTTGTTCTTGTGACAGAGCCAAGTCATTGCTGTGGATAAGGAGGAAGCCGCCATCAGACTGACCCGGAACAATGCTCAAAGATAGGTAGGCTGTTAAAGTGTTAAACCCACTCATGTCTGCTTCCCACTCCCAACAATGGGGTGTAGTGTGGGTGGCTCAGCCCTGGGCCTAAGGGATTATAAATGGATGGGGGTGGTCAGGGGCTGGTGGCTCCTGACCATCATCCTGACTATTGGGAAGCTGAGGTCTGATGGTTGTGACTCAGAGCCAGCCCGGGCAGGAGAGTCCGTGAGATACTTATCTCCCATGAACCACCTCCCCCTCAAAATCCACACACAGAAAAGCCAGATTTGGTGCTGTGGCTCAAGTGGTAGAGCCTCAGTCTTGAACAAAAGAAGCTCAGAGATAACCTGAATCCAAGCCCTAGGACTAACAAAATAATAATAAAATAAATGAACAGTGTACACCTTTTATCTGACAACCAAGACAGATGGATTCAGTCTTCTCGCTGGTACTTGTAGCCAAAGGTAAGGGGCTTCCCTTGATGTTTCTCAAAACTTCTCTTTCTCTCCTTAATCTGTGCATGTTCCGTTAGAGGACATAATTGGGATCATCCCCCTGGATGTGACCTTAGGTACCCTGCCCCATTCGCCTTCCTTGGGGTGACTATCCTGGATGCACTCCCTGCTGGAAAGATGAGGTACCAGAGAGATGGGGGTAGGTATACCCAACACACTCCCACACACCCACACCCACACACCCACACACGACTAGGCCTATTCAGACTAGCCTTTTCCAAAGACACTTTATCTCCTTGGATTAACTGACCTAGGAGAGGATCTTGATGCCCTGTAACCGATTATTTTAACTTGGGCTTGCTAGTTGAAACGGGAGCAAAAAAAAAAAAAAAGCCTTTGGTGCCCGTCACCCGGGGCTAAGGCTCACACCTGTCAGCCTAGCTACTCGGGAGGCTGAGATCTGAGGATCACAGTTTGAAGCCAGCCATAAGCTGGAAAGCCTGTGAGACTCTCCTCTCCATGGAACCAAAAAGCCTGAAATGGAGCTGTGACTCAAGTGATAGAGCACCAGCCTTGAGCCCGAAAAGTCAGAGACAGCTCCCAGATTCTGAGCTCAACCCCACACAAAGAAATGGATCCGTCTTGTTGCCCACAGACTGCCCAAGCTTCGAGGGCCCTATCTCGGAGTGTGGTACAACACCTGTCCCTGGGTGGTGTATCAGTGCCTTCAGAAATCCGGTGGTGGAAGCCAGGCCTTCCCCTTTGTGCATTCTCAACCCACACTGGACGGAAGGCAGGGCGTGATAAGGCCAGAAGCCTGCAGAGCAGAGAGGTTCCAGCTCTGCCAAGGTGATCAGAACGGGATTCTTAGAGGCATCACTTGAAAAGGGGGACTTGCTTAACAAGGAGGAGCTGACAGGAAGCACAGAGAGCAAAGTTGCAGCAGATGATGGACAACATAGCAGAGCGTGTTCATTTCCAGCCAGGACTGTTGGTGAGAAACTCGGTAGAGATGTGCAAGACTGTAGAGATGTGCAAGACTGTCTGGAGACAGGCCTGATGGGTCACAGAAGAACAGCTATGTAGGGCTTGGATTGTGTTTTAGAGGTAGACGGCTTGCCTAGCCTTCAGGAAACCCCGGGTTCAATTCCTAGGTCCTGCATACACAGAAAATGTCAGAAGTGGCACCGTGGCTCATGTGGAAGTGCTTACGTGGAGCCAAAGAAACTCGGGGATACCACCCAGGCCCCAAGGCCAAGCCCAAGTGCTGTCAACATAAAACAGCTCTCCAAGGGACCTTGGTGACCGGTGGATGGCTATTCCCTGTAGTTCTTAATAGATCATCCATGCTTTGTGTTTCCTCCTTTGACAGAAGGGAGATGGTCACTCCTTCTGCCCTGGACACCCCTGGACCCTTTATCAGCAACCCTCCCAAAGTCTTCCACTGGGACATGGAACAGCTGCCCCCAGAAATTGTCAGGTACTGGTTGGGTAGGGTAGGGGGATACAGGGAAGGCCCCAGAACTCCTAGTGGGTCTGATCTTCCCTGGACGACCAGGCCATCCATAGGAGGCAAATGGGAGCTTAGAGAATGTTAGTGATGTGGAGGGGGCCCTTTAATGCCCATGGTCCCACCCAGATTCTGAGCCTCCCTTTGTTGTCCCTGAGGGAGGTAGAGGGGTGTTTAGGTGGTAGCGTGTAGAGGAAGACTAGCTGGAAATTCTGAAGGATGAGACACCTTAAGCCGTGTGCAGGTGGCTCACACCTGTCATCCCACACCTGTCATCCTGGCCACTCGGGAGGCTGAGATCCAGAGGACTTCATTTCCCAGACCTGAAAGGAAAGTCCCAGGAAAGCCTCATCTCCAATCTGCAACTGGCAGTGGTACTGTTGTTCAAGTTGTAGACTGGCCTTAAGGAAAATTAGAATTCAAGGACAGTACCCAAGCCCTGAGTTCATGCCCCTCAACCAAAAATCAAAGAAAGGAGGAAGAAAGAAAGACACCCCTTCCTTGCTTGCAAGAGATGTTGAAGTAGTGGGGTTGCTGTGGTTGGGAGACCAGGTGCTGGCCTCACTGTACAGATATTTCTAAGAAATCCCCAGATTTGCCCTAGTGTGAAACCACAGTAGTGTGGGTGGTGTCTTACCAAGAACTCCATAGGTCGTGGCCTGTGGCAGGCAGGGAGTCGGTGAATGGGAGAAGGGGTGGGATGTTAGTGTCAATTATATGCTCTCCATCCATGGAAGAATGGTTTTGGATGCTGGTATCAAAGTCTGAAGTGAAGGGCTGCATGTGGTTTGTGGCCTGATGAGTTGGGTTTACCCTGGGTCTAAGAAGGTGGCTGAATCCAGGCGAAACTGGTGGCTCACACTGTGTCATCCTAGATACTCAGGAGGCTGAGATCTGATGATCATGGTTCAAAGCCAGCTTGTGAAGGAAAACCTGTGAGACTTTATCTCCAGTGAACCACCAGAAAGCCAGAAGTGGCACTGTGGCTCCAGTGGTGGGGTGCCTACCTTCAGCTGAAGAGCTGAGGGTTTGTGCACAGGCACAGAGTTCAAACTCCATGACAGACAACCAAAAATAAGGTAGATGAGTTTTCTGCATAGTGGTGTGTACTTTTAGGAAATTCAAACCTCTGTTATGAGCCATTCCAGATATGTGAGAGGCCATGAGTTTTGTCTACAGTTGTTCTGAGGATAGTAGTGCCATCTTCTGGGGGTGGGATGTTCAGAGTGCTCAGGGACTGCTGAGGCATTGGGCTATTTATGTGTGTGTGTATGTGTATGTGTGTGTGTGTGTGTGTGTTTTCCCTCTTCTTTCTTTGTGCACTTTCTGGGTGCCTGTTTGACTCTTTCTGCCTCGGATAGTGCTCCTCCTCCATGCCTAACTTGTCCTTTAGCTCCCATCAAGGTCAACAAGGAGTCCTAAATTGTCAGAAGCCTGCATTTCAGCTTTACTTTGGGACTAAAGTCTGGCCTGTCCAAATCTTTGGGCACCTCCAGGGGATTCTGGGCCAGCAGGGCCCACTGGCATAGGGTCTCCCCTGCCTCTGGGGGTCCTTAGTCATGCGATATCCTGATTTTTTCTCAGTTGGGCCTCTGGCTGCACGTCCCTCCCTTCAAGCTGGCAGTGGAGTGGAGGAAAGGGGGTTTCTGGTGGCTCTGGCCAACTTGAACTTGATAGCTGACTGAAGGCTTCCCAAGCAAGGAGGTCCGGGGCTACATGGGAGATGAGGCCAAAGTGGTTTGGAGTATCCATTGGTGTCTAGGAAATGTCAACGTAACTTGTCGCAGGAAAGTCTATCTTCCTGCCCCAGCTTGGCCTCTCAGGTCCTTCTAGACAATTCTGGATGTTCAGAATACAGAGGCACAGACTTTAGATTCTAAGTCCAGGGAACTGGGGCATGAGAGACTGGTATAGCCAATACCTCAATGTTCTGGGGCATTAGCCTTGACCTGGCTATGCTCCTCTTGTTGAAAGTTCTCTTAATCCAGTGTGGCCACAGGCTGGTCACTTGTGGCAGTGCAATGAAAGTGGCAGGAGTGGAAGTGAACAAAATCTGGATTTATGGCCTGACTGGGGGTGGGGTGGAGGCAAAGGGTGTCTAAAAAAAATCTTAGAGCTGGAACTCAGGGCCTAGGCACTGTCCCTGAGCTTCCTTTGCTCAAAGCTAACACTCTATCACTTGAACCACAGCTCAGCTTTCATCTTTTTTAGTAGTTCACTGGAGAGAAGAGTCTTATATACTTTCCTGCCTGGGCTGGTTTTAAGCTGCCATCCCATGAGCTCAGCATCTTAAGTAGCTAAGATTGCTGGTATGAGCCATTGGGAATTGCTAAAAATGTTGTGTGTGCTTTTTTGTGCATGAGTGTGTGTATGTGTGTGCATGTGTGTGTGTGTGTGTGTGTGTGTATTTGCTTGTGTGTTTGCATGTGTGTGTGTTTGTTGTTTACCGAGGCTTGAACTCAGAGCCTATGTAGTATCATTTAGCTTGTTTGCACAAAGTTTGTGCTCTACCACTTGAACTACAGTACACATCAGCTCCGAGCAGCCCCTGACTGTGTCTGGGCCATGGCAGTAAGTTCCATGGAACCTGCTCCTCCATCCGGGCACAGGGCCACAGGACCAAGGGAAAGGACACTATTGATGCTCTTTTGTAGTCGGCCCATGATTGAAGGCCTTCATTGGACCCCAAGCACTGGTGAGCCCTGGAACTCCAGGGATAGTGAATGCTACAAGCACCAGTCAGCCAGCTGTGGATTCCTGAACCCACAAGACTTTCATGAGCCCAACTCAACACCCACCCGAAGAGTGCCGACAGATTTTCACTCTTGTGATACCTATGTGAGTAGGCTTTACCTGCCATGCCATCTTCTGCCCCTCCTGGCCCAGAGACATTGATTTACTGCTCAGACCCACACTGTACCCATGACAGATTCCATTCTGATGAGCCAGACGATGACCTCCATGTCCCAAGGCTGTACACATCTCTGATAATGTGGCTCGATCTGTAGGCAAAGGCCTCCAAATGGGCTGCTTTCAAGACTTGTAGGATACCTAGACATTGGGAGAAACTCAGGGGCCCACTGGAAAATACTCTGCTTAGAGCCACAAAGTGAGATCCAAGTAGGCCAGTTGTTGGTCATCAGGCTTAAATTGTGGGCCAGGGCGTTGTCACCTAGCTTCAGCTTACCACTTGAGCTAGAGGGCCACTTCCAGTTTTCTGGAGTTTCAGAATCCCCCAGACTATCCTCCTGGGCTGGATTTGAATGGTGATCATCACATGTCAGCCTCCTGAGGAGCTAGGAGGACAAGCATGAGCCAGCAGTGCCTGATGATCTGGCCTTTCACAACAGTGGACAAGGAGCTCCTGAAAGCTTTTCTTTATTTTTTTCTGTGCCAGTACTGGCCTTGAACTCAGGGCTGGGCTCTGGTCTCCTAACCTTTTCCCTCAAGGTTGGCACTCTACCACTTGTGTCATAGCACAATTTCTGGCTTTGGGTAGTTCACTGGCAAGGAGAGTTTCTTCCTCTGAGCTGGTTTTGACCCATGATCTCTGAACCCCGTCTCCTGAGTAGCTAGGATTTACAGGGGTTGAGCCACTGTTGGCATTGGGCCAGAAGCTTTTCTTAAGCAAGAGTTCTTCCCTGTGTTTGCCCTTACTCCTCAATGCAAAGATGCCTGAATGTCAGGAGCTGTGAAAAATAGGCTTCTAGCCACAAGAAATGGCTGGAGTCCATGGTGAAAAGTCAGGCTAATCTTCCCCCTGGGCCTCATTCTGGGACCCCATCCTCTTCCCTACCTGTGACTCAAATACAAACCTTGACCCAGACTCGAATGTCCTGCCAGATTTGTCTGAAGCCACAGAACATCCATTCCACCCACACCGCCTGCTCTACACCACACCTCAGGACCTTTACCCATGTTGTACCTTCTGCCTGAGGTTCTCTATCCTGTTCCACGCCTTAGAACTCCTGTGGAATTTTGGCACTGGTTATATCACCTCCTGGAGCAAGTCTTTCCTTCCTTATTTCCCTATAGAGATGGAAATTGTGCAGGCTAACAAATGATCTATCTTGGTGTGTGTGTGTGTGTGTGTGTGTGTGTGTGTGTGTGTGTGTGTGTGTGTGTGTGTGTGTGTGTCTTTGTCTGTGTCTGTGTCTGTGTCTGTGTTTGTGTCTGTGTGTCTGTGCCAGTCCTGGGGTTTGAATTCATGGCCTGGACACAATCCCTGAGCTTTTGTGCTCAAGGCTAGCACTCTACTCCTTGAATCCCAACTCAATTTGGCTTTTTGGGTGTTTAATTAGACAAAAGTGTTTCATATAGTCTTTCCTGCTTGTAATTGTGATCAGAACTCAGAACTCAGCCTCCTGAGTAGCTGAAATTACTGGGGTGAGGCACAATCACCTGCCCTCTACCTCTTTCCTCTTACCTTGCCCGCCTGTGTTCCAGAAGAATATGTCTCACCAGGATCCCTTTTATTTTTTGCCAGTGTTGGGGCATGAACTCAGGCTCTAGGTATTTTCCTTAGCTTCTTTTGCTTAAGGCTAGTCACAGTGCCACTTTTGTTTTTTTCTATTTCTGTGGTACTGAGGAATTGATCCCAGGGCTTCGTGCATAGTAGGTAAGCACTCTACCGCTAAGCCACATTCACAGCCCAAGGCTGACTTGTAACAGGAGTTATGAGGGTGGGATTTATTGGCTTACCATTTGGCATAGAAATTGCTGACTATTTCATAACTTTGCCAAGATTTGGGACCAGTCTATGACTTGGCAATGAGGAATGATGAATTTGTGAGAGCTACGAGGCCCCAGAGGCCTAGGCTCACATCCTACAGAGGGATAGAGAATATAGATCCAGAATCTTCGACCACTCCTGGAGGCAGTGGCTGGATGCTAGGTGTCAAAATGGGACACCTCAGCTAGAACATAATGCATCCGTTGCACATACCAGCCCAGGCAAAGCCTTCGGGGCTTCAGTTATTAAATGGCAGAGGGATGCTTTGTTCAAGCTGCCGGCTCAGACTTAGTACACTCTGAGGATTTTTCCCAGCTGGCCCAGTTTGGGGTGGCTGGGCATGGGCAACCTGCTGAATGTCCATCATCCATACATCATCCATCCATACACAGAGACATGGAGTTACTGCTCCCTATTTTTTTTTGGGGGGGGGTGCAAGTGTGGGGTTTAACTATGAGCCTAGGCCTTGTCCCTTAGCTCCTTTGGTCAAGGGATGCACTCTGCAACTTGAGCTAAAGCGACATTCATTGTGTGTTGTTTTTTTCCTGTGATCTCTTAGAAATAAGAGTGTTGCCGACTTTCCTGCCGTGGCTGAATTCAAATTGGCATTCTCTACATCTCAGCCTCCTGAGGTAGGATTATAGGCAGGAGCCGCTGACACCTGGATTTCTTTTCTTCTTGTTGGTCTTTTTATTTTTTTTGGGTCCGGTCGTGGGGCCTGAACTCTGGGCCTGGGCGCTGTCCCTCAGCTCTTCAGCTCAAGGCTAGTGCTCTACCACTTGAGCCACAGCGCCACGTCCGGCTATTTTCTTTTTGCTTACGTGGTGCTGAGGTATTGAACCCAGGGCCTTGAGCATGCAAGGCAAGCGCTCTACCACTGAGCCACCTTCCCAGCCCTTGTTGTTCTTTTTTAAATCGTGACAATCTGAAATCTTCAAGGTGTCATTTCAATGATTTGAATTCGCAGTAAACTACCCAGTCCTGGAGTTCAAATGCTAAGTCTGCTACCCACAAATGGAGGGAGATCCTGACAAACTCATTCCTATTTTTGTGAATGCAAATGGAATGTTATAAAATAAATAATTAAATTTGCAGTTAATTCATGATTCTATTTTAGAATGCCACACAAATATTATTAGATTTATGTCTTCCATTCTAGCACCATGGTATGATTCCCGTAATGAAAAGATATTGACTAATTTTTAATTAATGCTCTTATAAGTATTCTACCATGATACTTCATTAAATAGTGGCATAATGTAATAACTAATTATTGGTAATAATATAAATAATTGAATATCCTCACATTCCCTCTTTTTCTGTATATATATATATATATGTATATATACACACATATACATATCTATCAATGTGTATATTGGGCACTACTGTGGCTTGATCAAAGGTCCTCAGAATTTCCTCGCAGCTCAGTTTGCTGGAGGCTGGTGTGCTAAGACTGAGACCCCATTTATGAATTTGGCATTCTAAGCTGTGAGTTAAAATCCCAGTAAGACCATAAATTTATTCATGAAGTAAGAAGCCAATTTGATAGATTTTTTTTCTTTTCTCTAAAAGTCCTGGGTCTCAGTACAATGTATAATCCATATGCAAATATTATCTAGGTGATATGATGTAATAAATGAAGTGTTACATGTATAATGCTAAATAAATAAGGGTAATAAACCTTATATGCATTAAACCCATGTATGTAAATAGATCTCATATATGAATATTACGCTGAGGCTTTAATTCAGACCCTGGTAACTGGTCTGAATTTCTTGTCTTTAAGGTCAGTGAGCTTCCCCTTCACCCACAATGCTACAGAGTTACCCAGACCCTGAGTTCAAATCCCAGGCCTGCCAGAACAGTGATGCAAATTCCAAGCCAGGGCCTTATTTATTCATTTATTTATTTACTTATTTGCTAAGGATGGAGCTTGAGCTTAAGGTCTTGGCACCTCTGCCACACCAACCCTGGTTTCCTAGGACCCGAATTCATATCTTGGGGCTGGCAAAAATAATAAGGAAAAGGATAAAACTGAGAAGTTCAAGAAGGTAGTTTTACTTTTTAGACCATCTTGGGTCTAAATGACAAGGCCCAGAAAGTTCACATGACCTTGCATTGCTGATGTTTGGTAGGCTATTAGGTAAGCTATAGCTGAAACCGGCAACTTGGGCCTGGAGGTTGGATCCTGGGACTGCCACTAATGAATGGTGGGATGGTCTAAGAAAGGCATTCTGAAATTACATTCGTACAAACGGAATGCTATAAAAGTAACAATTAAATTAGTAGTTAGTGTATGATTTTCATATTATAAAATTATACACAATTATACTTCATTGACCAATTTCAATTAATACTTTATTATTTATTCAGTCATGATACTTAAAAAAGAAGGAATAATTTAGTTGCTAATAATTGGTAATAATATCATATATGCAATTTCATAAATATACAGACATCTCTCTTGTTTTATACATATACATTTATTTATCTATCGATCTACCAAACTACGCATGTATCTGTTTATACACTTGTCACTCCTGGGGCTCAGTGGTAGAGTGCTCCCCTAGTATGTTCAAAGCCCCAGGTTCGATTCCTCACTACCACATGCACAGAAAAATCTGGAAGTTGAGCAGTCCCTTATATAATCGAGCCCCAACCTTTCAGTGCAATCCCCGTGGCTAACTCTCCCACACAAAAAAAAACATACCTCTAAACAATTAGATGTGAACTTTATGCAGTTTGTGACATGTTTCTGAAAGAATGGTGATACTGTTGAAAACATCCTAATTCTAATGATAGCTTGTGGGATACAGCTATGTGATGAGTCGTTCATGAGGTGTTGTGTGCTGCGTCCTTCACAAGGTGCATTCTTTCATCTGATCCTTGTAAGAGCTCCACAACAAAGATGATTGTGCAGATGAGAAAGTTAAGACTCAGATATGTCCCCATGTTAAGGCTAAAATTATGTATGTACTGAACTCTAATGAGTTGTTTCCTGCAGAAAATTGTTTTGGTTTATTTTTCTCTGTTGTAAATGTTGAACTCAGGGCCTAGGCACAGATACTTCCCTGTTAGGCTCATGGCTAGTGCCCTATGAGGTGTAGCCAAGGACCCTAGGCATCTGTAGCTGAGGTCTGTCATCCGGCCTACTCAGGAAGCTCAGATCAGACAATCTTGGTTCAAAACTATCCCAGACACAAAAGGTCCTGAGACTCTTATATCCTTCTCACCATTTAGCAACTTGAAGTGGAAGCAGGGCGTCACTGACTCGGGCCTGTCATTCTAGCTACTCTGGAGCCTGAGAGCTGGGGATAATGGTCCAAAGCTAGCCTGGGCAGGAAATTCCTTGAGATGGTTATCTCCAGTGAACCACCAGATAGCCTGAAGGGGCGCTGTAGCTCAAGTGGTAGAGCTTGAGCTCAAGAACTCAGAGACAGCAACCAGGCTCAGACTTCAACTCCTCCAACTTACAAGAAAAGAAAGCAAGAAACCTGAAGTAGAATGCAGGGAATGGGTCTTAGGGGAAGAGTGCTTTGCATATAAGAAACCATGGGTTTGAATCCACAGTATCACATCACTAGAAAAAAAGCCTGAAGTGGCTCTGTGGCTCAAGTGGTAGAGTGTTATCCTTGTACAGGTGAAACTCTGGAACAGTGCTCAGGTCCTGAGTTCAAGCTCCAGGACTGGTGCATGAGCGCATGCATGAGTGTGCACATGTGCACGCACAAATACACACACACACACACACACACACACACACAGACCAGAAGTGAAGCTGTGACACCAAATGGTAAAGCAAAGACCTTCTGCTCTTAGCTCAGGGTCAGCACTCTGGTCCTGTTTTCAGTCACGAAACCTAGCCACCCAGGGCCTAACTAGGAGAGGTCAAAGGTTTCAAAACCTGATGAGCTTCACCAACCCTACATGACAGGAAGCACTCTGATATTACACATAAGCTTAGATTTAGCAAGCTTCCGGAAACCTAGGGAAATACCATTGCCAATAATGAATCATTTCATTAGGTTCAGCTCTCAGTTGTCTGCCAGAAGGACTCTTGAATATATTGCAGCAGTTTGTTTCAACACTAGGACATAGTCTAACAAAGACAGGATAAGTACAGGGAACTTGGCCTGACCTGAGAGGCAGCACAAATGAGGGCTTCTTGTCAAAAAAGAGCACTGAGGAAAGAGCTTGGGGTACAAAGTGGCCTTTTTTTCCTGGCCTTCAGAGTCTGCCCACACTAATTGCCCCAGATGAATTGTTTCTTACACAGTTTTACAGGAGTGAGGCTTTTTGTCTGCCTGTTCCAACAATGAAGCAGACTTCCTCCAGCAGCCTGGGGTGTGGGGAAATGCTCAGGCTACACTGGGAACAGTGAGGGGGAGCCCCAGAACCAGCACTGACTTGAATGAATTCTCTGTGCAATGTAATAATTCTATTCAAAGCAAATTTCCTATCTGGGTGGCTTTCAACATAGCAACTCTGGATGTTCACCGGTAGAAACACATGCATACATACACAGACACATGTAGTTACTGTCTTTTTTTTGTGGCAGGTCCTGAGGCTTGAACTGTTAGCCTAGACATTTTCCCTGAGCTCTTTTTGCTCAAGGAAGCATTTTATTATGTCTTAAACCATGATTACCCTAGGCTGGGGTGCAGCTTTTACACCCACAGATGATCCAGGGATCCTAGGACCGAATTCAACTCCTGACACTGGCGGCAAAACAAAACAAAACAAAACACATCAAACCAACACAAATGGAGGAGGGAAAAAAAAACAGCAAGTTTTACACAACCGTTTTACCTTTGTTTCCTTTCCAATTGACCATCCTGGGTCTCAATGACTCCTCTTGAAAATTGAATGTGACCTAGCATGGCTGAAGGCTGGTGGGCTTTCAGTGAAGACTGAGCCTAACCCACACACCTAGGCCCTGAGTTGGATACTGGGACTGGCACCTAAACACTGCTGAAGATCCTATGTTTCTATGTATAGGAACACTAATAGAATGTTTGAAATGTACTAATTACTAATTAGCTAGTCATACTAGTATAAGATTGTATGCAATAAATTCAAGTCACTAATTAATTTAGTACTTTATTAAGTCTTCTACTGTGATCAATTAATGAAGGGATAATTTTAGATCAAATAATTGGTAGTAATAGAATATATGAAAATCAGATATAGATATCACTTTATATAGTTATGTACTAGGATCTGCATAAATGTCTATCTGTCTCTGTATACATTTATAGCTGCATATACATATGTAAATACACACACACACTGCATCTACACATCTATGTGTTTATATGTTGGCCAATCCTAGGGCTTGATCTCAGGTCCTCAAATTTGTCCAACAACTTCACTTGCATCAGACTGGTGTGCTAACATTGACCCATTCATGAAGTGGGCCTTCTAGGCCCGGAGTTCAAATCACAGAACTGCCAAAAACTTAATTTTGGTGGAAGAAGCCAATTGTCCCACTTGTTTTCCGAACTGGTGAAAATCCGGGGTCTCAGGAATGATGTCTAATACACAGGCAAATCTATGTCCTATGTAATAGGATGTAAAAAACGTTATATGCATAATCATACTCACTAATATACACAATAAATAAAACACAAAATGAATATCTACACTAACTACAATATGCAGTAAACATATGAGATGATTATGCAGACAAGAATATTGAGGCTCAGATAACCTGAAATGGCTCTGTGGCTAAAGTGTTAGGGCACAAGACTTGAACTAAAGAACTCAGGGACAGCACCCAGGGCTCAGACTTCAACTCCTACAACTGACAACAACAAAAACAAAAAGACAGAAACATACTAACAAACCTGAAATAAATGGATGTGAATGTGCCTTAGGTGTAGAGTGCTTTGCATATATGTAATCTTGGGACTGATTACTCAGTACAACATTACAAGAATAAAACCTGAATTGGCTCTGTGGCTCAAGTGGGAATGGGCTATATTTTTACAAGAGAAATTAAGTACAATGCTCATGTTCTGAGTTCAAGCTACAGGACTAGTGTATGCGCACACACACACACACACACACACACACACACACACAGACACACACACACACACAAACACACACACACACACACCAGAGTAAGAGAGAGAGAGAGAGAGAGAGAGAGAGAGAGAGAGAGAGAGAGAGAGAGAGAGAGAGAGAGAGAGAGAGAGAGAGAGAGAGAAAGCAGAAGTGAAGCTGTAATACAAAATGGTCAAGCAATAGAGTTCTGTTCTGAGCTCATGGCCAGAACCCAGGCCTTGTGTTCACAATCAAAATCTAGCCACTAAGGATCCAACTAGGAGCGGTCAAAGATTTCAAAACCTGATGATCTTCACCAGCCCCATATGACAGGAAGTATTGTGATATCCAACATATGCTTGGATTTCCCAAGCTTCAGGAAACCAAGGAGAGGAATCATAGCCCCATCATCGTCTGCAATGAAACATTTCATTAGGTTCAGCGCCATAATTGTGTTCCAGGAGGACTCCTGATTTACATTTAGTACTGTATCGAACACGGGAACATAGTCTCCCTAAGGCAGAGTAAGTGCAGGAAACTTGGCTTGTCAAGGGAGGTGGCACACATAAAGGCTTCCTGTCAAAACAGATCACTGAGGACAGAGATAGCTTGAGGTACAAAGAAGCCTTTTTCTACTGGCCTTCAGAGCATGCCCACACTCATCCTCACTAATTGGCCTTGATGGAGTTACACAGCTGTACAGGACTGAGGCCTTTGGTCTGCCTGTCCAGACAATGAGAGAGACTTCTTCCAGCAGGCCAGGGGTACAGAGAATCACTTAGGCTACACTAGGACCACTCATGGGATCCCCAGAACATGCACTGTCATGAAAGCTGTCTCTGTGCTATGAAATCACTGAATTGAGAACAAATTTCCTAGCTTGGTGCCATTCATAATAGCTACTCTGGTGTTTCACCAATGGGAATGCATCCATACATACACAAAGACATGGAGGTAAAGGCTCCTTTTGGGGGGCAGGTCCTGGAGTTCAACTATGAGTCGAGGGGTTGTCCCTGATCTCCTTTTGCTCAAGGGTAAGTGCATTAGCCTTGAATCACAGTCCCACTTCTGGGTTTTTCTGTTGTCTCTTAGAAAAAGCATTTCAAGGACTCTCCTAACTGGGCTGGATTCAAACTGAGAATCTCTACATCTCATCCACCTGAGGAGCTGGGATTATAGTCAGCAGACACTGGCACCTGCCTTTCTTTGCTTCTTCATTTTTTAATCTGGACAACCTAATTTCTTCACCGGGTCGTTCCAATAGTTTGAATTTATAAGTAAACTACCCAATGTTGTTTATAGCTGCTTTCTCTGAGAAAGATTTTCTCTCCTCATTTTCCCCTCTGGTCACAGTTTAGAAGCCAAAAGTGGGAAATGATTGTCATAGGATTTGGGAGCTAATGCCCACAGTTCATGCTAGCTCTGTCACTTAGCTTCGAGCTGCAGGGAATTTACTGTCTCAGGATGAGAGGACTGAAAGCTGGAGTGATCCTAGTACTGTCTGCATTGCTCCTTTCGCCTATAAAATAATCTAATAGTTATAAGTGTTATGTGTCTCTAACCTTAAGTATCTAGAACACACTAGAAGCATCTTCATGTTTCTCATTTGCTAGTACCTCCCAAGATTTAGACTAAGGTTTTGTGTGGAACGGCTTCTCATCGAATCCGTGAGGAAAGCCGCGTGAAGCTTCCTCAGGAGATCGCCATACAGAGCCAGCCCAAGCAGGAAAGTCTGTGAGACTCTTATATCCAATAAACTACCAGAAAAACAGAAGAGGAGCAGTGGTCCAGAGGGCAGAACTCCAGCTTTGAGAGAGCTGAGCAGGAGATACAGGACAGACCAGGCATGCCTGGGTTGACTTTATATCCAATTAATGACCAGATGGCTGGAAGTGGATCTGTGGTGGAGGTAGAGCCTCAGCCTTGAGAAAAACAACTGAGGAATGCATGGGGCCCTGAATTTAAGCCCTGGGATGGCCACACAAATTCAAAAAGAGAAGGCCAAGTTATGTACCAGTACCCTACCTACTTATGTGTGTATATTACCTCCCTGAGTGCACACAGATCATATGTATTGCTTTTGTTTTATTTACTGATTTATTTTTCAGATATGCTTGTTGCACATACCACATCATTTTCTTCATTTCTGGTCATGGCTTTTCTGTTCCATGGATCCAGGCCTGTGTCCTTATATGATGCACACTTAAACTCTCAGCAGCCCTTATTTAAATTTTATTATGAGGCCAAGATAGAAACAGTCACAAATCAGGCAGGAGAAGAGAAGATCACGGTTCATAGAAATAACCAGAATTCAGAAAATTAAACTTGGGGACATAAGTTGGTAGCATACTTACATAAAAACTACCATTAAGAAAAAGATGAGGAGGCTGGGAATGTGGATTAGTGAGAGAGTGCTTGCCTAGCATGCAAGAAGCCCTGGGTTTGATTCTTCAGTAGCACATACACAGAAAAATCCAGAATTGGTGCTATGGCTCAAGTAGTAGAGTGCTAGAAACAGTGCCCAGGCCTTGAGTTCAACCCATGGACTGACAAAGAGATAGCTAGCTCACTCGGTAGGTAGGTAGGTAGGTAGGTAGGTAGGTAGGTAGGTAGGTAGGTAGGCAGATAGATGATAGATAGATAGATAGATAGATAGATAGATAGATAGATAGATAGATAGATAGATAGATAGATAGATAGATAGATAGATAGATAGATAGATAGATAGGTAGGTAGGTAGGTAGGTAGATAGACAGAAAGATGATAGGTGAATCTTGTCTTAGACTTCAGGAGGAAAGAAGGGAAAAATTCCCAATCATGAGGCTTCCTGCAGTGCTCTAGGCCACCAGCTTCGCCATCACACACCACAGAACAGGAAGACTGTCTCTCTCCCACTTCTCAGGCAGCAGAAGAGCCAAGAGGGCAGAGCCAGGTTCTAATTCAGGTGCTTGGAGATAGTAGAGAAAGGGCTCTGCCTCTCCTTTGGCTGGGGATTTGCATTAATGATGTGGAGAATGAGGGAAGGAAAATGGACTGGCAGAGGTAGAAGAAGGGCCTTCAAATCTGACTGAGTCAAAAACTTACTCCCTAAGACCAGAGAGTAGGGGTTTTCTACTCTGTTCCTCCCTTCTCCCCATTAAACCGACTCTCCATTATTAACGTAAAGACAGCCTAAGGATCCCTTCACCTGAGGGAAGATTAATTAGTCATTGTATGAAGAGGCTGAGAAAAGCCTGACCCTGTTGTAACTCTAACAAATGTTTGAAGTTGCCCCCCCCCCCCATTGCTGGTTGTGCCTGAATGAATGAACTGGTTTTGCAGCTCACTTTCCTGTTGAGTGTGTACATTCTGCCTGCTAATCCTACAGGACTTGGTCTCTTCACATAGCCCGGTTTTTGCAACTATGTTCTGTCCTTCAAATACAGTGTTACAATGGAGTACTTCCTGATAACATGGCTAGGGCTTGGATCCTGAGAACTTCATTTGAACCCAGGATGGGTCAATAATGTTTCTTTCCTGCTTCTATAGCTTGAGAACTCTAAGAACATTTAGAGTGCAAGTAACCTCTCATCACCCAGGGAAATCCAGGAAGCTCTTGAACATCTGACCTTTCAGAAGTGAAAGTTACAGTGTCATAGACTTTCCTGCCCTGGCTGGCTTCACCCTGTGATCCTGAGAACTCAGTCTCCTGAGCTAGGGTGACGGGCCTGAGCTACTTGTGCAGTGCTGGGTTCAGAACTGCAATGACATTGATAATAGAAGTCAAGTGCTTATCACAAAGGGCTTGGGGAGCAAATTATGCCTTTCAATATTGGACCTTTCAGAACTCTGTAGAACACAAGGTTATAATGTTAGAGTCTGAGAGGCTGGGCATATGGATCTGCTATACTTGACCCTTGAGCCCTGACTCCAACTCTGGTGTACATCAATGTTCATTTTCCTGAAAATATTCTCATAATTAGCAAATGGGAAAAGTACTTTGATTATTGCTCACTCAGGAAAAGTACTTTGATTATCCCTCACTCTTTTTCCAGATGTTTTTCTCAGACTGAAGCCTGGGTGCTGTCCCTACACCCTTCAGCTCAAGGCGAACACTCTACCACTTGAGCCACAGCACAATGTGAGGTCCTTTAGTGATTCATTGGAGATTAGAGTCTAACAGGCTTTCCTTGTGTAGGCTGTCTTTGAACTGTGTCTTCAGATCTCAGTCTCCTGAGAAGCTAGGGTTCCAAGAGTGAGGTAACAGCATCTGGCCCATTGTTTTTGCCAGTCCTGGGGCTTGATCTAAGGGCCTCGGTAGTGTCTCTGAGCTACTTTTTCTCAATTCTAGCGCTCTACCACTTGAGCCACTCCACAGCTTCTGGGTTTTTCTAAGTATGTGGCACTGAGGATTCAAACCCTGGCATTCATGTATGCTGAGCAAGCTCTATACTACTAAGCCACATTCCCACCCCACTCTTACAATTTTATCCCACATCTTGCTTATCCTCAAAAAAATGCTTCTGAGTATAAATCATGTAAAGAAATTCCTATAGTAAGTTGTCAAAAGATAACTAAGACAAAGCTCATACTTGGGAGAGACTCTAAACATGTGATGACTGTGACTAATGCCTCCATTTAATTATGTATCATGTTTCAACACTTAATAAAGTATTGATGAAAAACAAGTCAATGATCTGATTTATTGTGTATAATTTTATAATAGATGCACAAAACACAATAAATATTATGTGTATAATAATACTAAATACAATAAACTATGAAATGAATAAAATAAATACAAAATCAATAATTATAATAATCAATATATAATAAACATGCATGTGTACATATATATCATATATTACACATGTATAGAAATATTTTTTACATTGCAGGGCCTCAATGCAGGCCCTGGGAATTCTAGCTTGAATTTCTTTTCCTCTAGGATAGTGAGCTTCCCCTTCACCAATGGTGTAACAGAGTTAACCGGACAATGAGCTCAAATCCCTTCAATGGCAGAAATACTGGCCCCAGTTCCAAGACAGTGACTTAATATTTTTAATGGAAGCACTTATGTTTATTCAGTTCCATATTGAACATTTTAAAAAAAAGCAATGTAGAATTTTGTACAGCTATTTAGATATCCTTCCCTTACCCCCAAAGTGCTTCTTTGAGCATTACATTATTTTTTTATGTTTTTATTGTAAAAATGTTGTACAGAGGGGTTACAGTTACATGAACAAAGTAATGAGTACATTTTCTATTGAGCATTGTTGCTTCCTCCTTTGTTCTCCCCCTACCTGTTGGATCTTCATCTATCCCGCAGAAGATGGACGGGGTCCGAGGAAAGGTAAGTGTGCTGCTAGCTCATTCGCCAGCCTCCCGTAGCCCCAGAGACAGTCAGATGCACCAGGGAGTCAAGTCAAGCAGGAACTCGTTTATCCCCACGCAGCTAGCAATTTTTAAAGCAAAAGATCGAGTGGCATGGAAGGGGAGGAAAAGGAACCAACCAATCACTGTAGAGTTCATCCTATCATTCACCTAAACTTTCTATACTTTCCCTTCTGTCTTTGAGCTATTCAAGTACAGATGTCACTTTGCCTGGTTGTGTTACAGTCATATTTTAACATAAACAACTCGGACTCTGCCAACTAAACTGCCTCTCAGCGCCACCTTTGCTGTCCATGTGCCCTACAGATTCTCCCTTTTTATTTTAATGGCAGACCCACCTCTTTGCTGAGGTTCAGGTCAGGGCACCTCTTATGAGGTTCGCCCAATTGGCACCTCCTCTTTCCGTGGTTCACCTTAAGTATGGAGTAATCTTCAGCACTGAGCTTATCATAATAGACACGGAGAGCCATGCATTGGATCTCTTGGGCTCTATCCTTTTCGATATAACCGCAACCCCCACATCCTGCCCATCTCCCAGTTAATTATCCTTTTTCCCTCCTCAGTAAAGTTAATAAACGTTAGTCTCACCACAGTTAGAAATGTCAGAAGCAGTTGGATTACTATTGGGACATATATAATAGTCAGTATCTTATAAGGTTGACCACTTTAAAGCATGGGAGCAGCCTGGGTATTGGGGTTACCATACATGAGGCACAGTGCATCCTCGTGGGCCCTCACACTCAGGCTGTCCTTGGTAAAGGAGGTCTCAATCTCCAACATCCCAGGATCCTCTAGCCAGGTCAAAGGGACACCAGGTGGAAGGGACAGCTTCTCTTTTGGTGCTGTTGATGATTTCTCCATTGCCAGTGCTGATCACTGCCCAGGTCACGCATTGAGGTTGATGTGGATTCCGTACGGCCATTGCCAGGACTGGGAGGGTCAGGACAGCTAACAGCTGGAATATCACCATCTGCAATTGTTAGAGAATGCAAGAACTTCTCAAGGGCTGATTGCCCTTGGGGATGGTTAGTAATTATCCTTTCAGCTATCCCTCTTTTAAACACAAGCATGGACCAGCATAGCTGTTTTACTTTCCTTGTTGGTTAGTTGATCCTTGGGCTTCTTCCTCTATAGAGGAAATGGGTAAAAACTTAAAGTTCCTGGCCAGGATCCAAATGAGGGCTGTCTCCCCTATGGGAAAAACGTATCTGAATCCCCTGCCCATGATAACTAGGGGGTCAGGTCCGCTCCATTGTTGTGTCAGGGGGTCCTTCCACCTGACTTTCACTTGGGGCTTAGGATTTAGTTGTCCCCAGTGCTTCTGAAATCTGGATTCAATTGTCCCTTTGAAAAATTTAAAATGTTAATGGTAAACAAAGCTATCTGTAACTATATATGGGGGTTAACTCCACCTTTTTGTTTTACTAATTGCTCATTAAGACATTGTTGATTTCTTTCTATGATTGCTTGGCCTTGGGGATTATAGGGATTTCCTGTAGTATGAGTAATATGCCATCTGTTAAAGAACTCTGACATTGCTTTATTAACAAAACAAGGTCCATTATCGGTTTTAACTTGTGTTAGTAGACCCAAGGTGCCAAAACATTGAAGAAAATGTGCTTCTGAATGTTGAGTTCTTTCTCCTGTATGTGCTGTGGCCCAACATGCTCCTGAATAGGTATCTATAGAAACAAAAATATATTGAAGCTTACCAAAGTCTGGGAAATGAGTCACATCAGTTTGCCAAAGGACATTGGGTTTGAGGCCTCTGGTTGTAGCAGGGGTACTTTTAAGAAGGGCTGGCATGAGCATTATTTACCATAGCTAAGATATGGAACCAGCCCAGATGCCCTTCAGTAGATGAAGGAATCAAGAAAATATGGTATATATACACAATGCAATTCTATGCCTCCATCAGAAAGAATGACATTGCCCCATTTGTTAGGAAATGGAAAAACTTGGAAAAAATTATATTAAGTGAAGTAAGCCAAGCCCAAAGAAACATAGGTCCCAAGGTTTCCCTTATTTGCAATATCTAGTATATGTATGTGTCAAGTGGAAAAGGTCAGATAATGTGATGTTAGGAAAATGAATCCTTAGATATGTATTTTAATGTTTTTTTCTTTCATGCATGTGTTTCTAATGCATTTATAAGATTATCGCTTTGTAGCTTTGTATGTCCCTCCCCCACAGTATAACCCCTGCTTTCACTATATTTTATGTCAGTATAACTTGTAGAGGAGATGGGGAAAAACAATTCATTTAAGGATACAGGTGGACCTGTTTCAAAAATGAGAATTACAAGTTGTCATTCGAAAATGAGCTTTACAAAGTTGGTGGAAGTGGGGAAAGCAGGGAGGATTTGGTGGGGGGGGGTGGGGTGGAGGCTGGGAAGGGATGTGAAGGGTAAACAAAGGAGGAGGCTGCAATGCTTGATAAGAAATGTATGCATTATCCTGCCCATGTAATTGTAACCCCTCTGTACAGTGTGTTCACAAAAAATAAAAATTAAAAAAATTAAAAAAATTAAAAAAAGAAGGGCTGGCATGTTTTACAGGTATGTCTATCCTTTTGAAGTCCTTTACAGGAATCTGAGGAAATCTATGTTGAAAACCTCTCCAATTATTGTGGGTTAAATCATGTAAACCGGTGGCCTCTTGTAACATTAAACTTGTGGGCCAGTAGCTAACTGGTCCGCCCAATCATTGCCCATGGATAAAAACCCAGGAAGTTTTGAATGCCCTCTCAAATGTTGAATATGAATAGGGGCTCTCCATACATCTAATAGGCCGTTACGGGTGTCCATAAGGGGAAAAATAGGGTTTCCATCCAGTTTAATATGTGCCTGGGGAATATGAGGGAGCAAGTTAATCATATATAAACTATCAGAATACAAATTAAAGGGTTTTTGAATGTCTTGAAGGGCCATAATTACTGCAAACATTTCTTTTTATTCTGCTGACCCTTGACAAGGTTGAAATCTTTGTTGGCTTGGGATCTTTTGTTGCTCCTCAAAGGCTGCATATGCAGAGCCTGTTTTACCTCCATCAGTAAAATCATGTAGGGCGCCAGGAATAGGTGTAGAGAAAATAGAGAAGGCATTATGAGGGGAAGTCGCCATAACATGACTGTCCATTTAGATGACACATAATGGCAGTCAATTTGACCTAGAAATCCTTCCAGGGAGAGAGCAGGTTGAGCATTGGCTCAAGTGAGTACTCAACGTCTGCCATCCGAAAAGAAAAAACAATGGAGTGAGGATCAAGGCCATAATGCCTTTGGGCTTGGGTCTTTCCCTTGACAATAGCATCGTCAAGTTGTTCTGCCTTAGAGTATACCGAGGTGTTCCCCCCAGGGGAGTGTGAAGCCACTCTAATGGCTCCCCCCGCTTTGACTTAAAACTGCAGAAATCAATGTAACACCTGCAAACAACGAGAGTGAAATGGGCTTAAGAATAGAATACCTCTTCAGGGAAAGTTCATCCAAGGCTCTTTAGAACTGTAAAAATATTGCTTGATAGTTGTTTGTAATTGTAATAACTTCTTGGGGTGTCCTGTCTTTTAGTCGGTTGAATAAAGGCACAAGACTATCTTTAGGGATGAGAACCCATGGCAGCAGCCAATTGATTTCTCCTAAAAGGCTTTGAAGTTGGGTTAGGGGCAGAGATCTGGAATATCCAGCCAAGGCTTAAGGGGGCTGGCCTGAGTCAAGTAAGTTGGGATCTGAGCTCCTTAACAGGAGATACTTTTTGAAATTTTTTTAGGGTTATTGGAAAACCCTCCTTTTTTAATATGGTGAGAACATGGGCTAGAAGGCCCTCCAGGCGGCCCAGGTCTTGGTGCCTCAGAATTATGTCATTCATGTAGGCATAGGCAAGAGAGGTGTCTGAACACAGCACAGGCCCTAAAAGTGTGGCCAAGTATTGTTAGCAAAAGGCCATGCTGTTGGCCATTCCCTGTGGCAGCACCCTCTATTCAAACTCCCGATCAGGATGGGAAAATATTAAGAGAAGGGAAGGAGAAGGCAAATTTCTTGCAGTAATCCAGATGCAAGGGTATCAAAAAAAACTATCTTTAATATCAATTACAACCAAGGTATATTCTGAAGCAGGAGTCCAGGGCATACCTCTTAGGGCATTCCTACAAGGTCCATCCTTTCAGTTACCTTACATAGATCTTGGAGCATGAACCAAGCCCCAGATGCCTTTTGGATAACAAATACAAGGACTCACAGAAGGGAGTATGTGCCCAAGTTTTATCTGTTCCTCTACCAAAAGGTGGAGTGCTACAAGTTTAGGTTTGGTCAATGGCCACTGCTCCACCCAAATAGGGCTTCTCGGTTTCCACCTAATGGGAGATATTTGGGGGACAATTGCCTTTAGGATTGGGGGTGCACCCAAGTGGGTCCCTTATGTTCTTCTCTGTACTTATGAAAGTTAAAAAATCCTTTTTCTTAACTCCCTCTAGATCATGTTTAAGCCATTGTGCTTCTTCGCCATCCAGGATATCATCATAGGATGCTCGATGGCCTGTAGTGACCACAGCATCCATGTGTCTTGACCTAGTAAATTGGCGATGAGGTTTTGTGCCACTAAAGCGCATATCTTTCCCTGCTTTCCATCTAGGCTAGTCCATTTCATAAGGGCAATTGACTCTTTGTTCAATCTGTCCTCAAGTCAATTAGGCAGTAAAACTGCTTTACACCTAGGAAAATACTCATTTTAGGGCGGAGTCGTTCCCCGGGGGATGGTCCAATGGGCCTGTGTCATCCTGACATGAGGCTGCCTGGACCTTACAGCAGAGGGGGTTCCACCTTGAGCTACTCATGCTGGAGGATGCCCCTCCCCTAGTTTAAAGGCTTCCCATCTAAATCAAATTTGGATTGACAATCCTTTTTCCAATGGTACCCCTTCCTGCACCTGGGGCAGGGTGTAGGGGGTGGTTTGGCCCCCCCGGGCCAGTTGGTTGAGGGGCAGGGTGGATTGGTGTGAACAGTCCCGCTTAAAAGGGCCCTCCTGTCTGCATTTAAAACATGTCCCTCTCCCTGATGGCCTTGTGGTTCCTTGGCCCTGGGCTGCCAGAGCCTGGGTAATAGGCTCAGACATTGCAGATGTCTGAGCCTGTAAAGGTAAAGATAATGATTGGGACTGGGGCTGTTGCATTCCACATCCTGCGAGGCCACCACCCATGGGCTCAGGGAACACTCTATCAATCCCACACAGGCTGTGTGGTCTGAATTCATCCCTTCCCAAACCAGTAGCTTTACAAACTGATCTTGGAGGTCCCTTGCAGGCGACTTGTGGTGAACACTCGGTTGGACTCGGTCTATAAAATCAGGTAGAGGCTCACCCAATTTTTGTCTCACTCCTGCTATGGGGAACTCAGTGAGCCCTTCATCCAATTAGTACCACTAGGCAAGTCCTGCCTACCTCACCTGGTCACGGTATGGGCCTGGTATTGTGGCCTGTTGGATGCTGGTGGAGTACCCTTCCCCTGTCCTGGTTAACATGGCATAAGTAATCGGTATTGTGGGTTGAGCCTCCCAGGTATTCTCCTCCTGCCCTCTGCATTTCTCCTTAAAGAAGGCACACGATGTAATAAACTGAGAACCAGTGAGGACAGCTTTGGCCACATCTAGCCAGTCTTTAGGGACACACTGAAAATAAGCAATGTCCTGTAATAGGGTCTGGGCCCAAGGAGAGTTCGGACCATCCTTTACCACTGGCTTGCAGAGCTGTTTAATATCCTGGGCTTCCCATGGATACCATTCCAAGGTTCTGTTAGCTCCTGGTGCCAGATTGACTGAATACGCTTGGGGAAGTGAATCCATTGGCCCAGGGTCCAGGTTCCCTGGTGGCCTTTCCTTAACAGGTTAAGACTCAGCATAGGTTATTTCCCTAGCCCTCGGCTTCTCCGTGGAAGGTCTGTAGGGGTCCAGATCTCCCAGGTCCCTCTGTAAGGCTGCATAGGGCACTGTACCTCCCCCCAATTGTGGGAATAGGGTGAGGGCCTAGGACTGTCAGGGGCACCCAAGTCTTCTTTTACTTCCACTAGGCCTAATGTTGTCCCCTCCTTATCCTTCTCTGAGATAGCATTACCCATATTAACGATTTCACTTACCCTTAGAGACCTCTTAACCTCGGCTAGAATATTTTCCTTTCGTGCCCCATGTTGGGTGCCAGATGTTGGGTCTTGGTCCATCCCGTGGAAGACGGACTGGGTCTAAGGAAAGGTAAGTGTGCCAATTGCCCATTCACCAGCTTCCTCTAGCCCTGGAGACAGTCAGAGGCAGCAGGGAGTAAAGTCAAGCAGGAACTCTTTTATTACCATGCTGTGATTTTTTTTTATCTATCTTCTATTTTCTTCCTCCATGGTATAACCTGTTTTCACTGTATTTGATGTTGGTGACTTGCATCTTGCATATACGTTTTTCTACTGTGGGAGTGGAAAGGAAATAAAATTCTGAAACAAAGACACAGTATGACCCATTGTAACAATGAGACGATCAAGACTATGTTGAAAACGAACTTTACAATTTGAGGATGGGAGGGGAGATTTGGGACAGTTGGGTGAAAAGGGATGGCAAGGGAAAAGCAAATGAGGAGGTAACAATGCTTGTTAGATAATGTACTCATTAACTTACTTATGTAACTCTAACCTCTCTGTACATCATTTTCACAATAAAAAACGAAAAAAAAAGTTATCCTGGAGTACATTAACTTCACATTTCCTAAGTGCTCTGTAAATTAAGACCAATTTTAAGTGGGAAGAAGGTTCTCAGAAACATTTTTTGTGAGTGTGTGTGTTGTGCATTATTTCCCAAGTTTACATAAGTTAATAGAAGGAGAAACAATAGGAATAGAAGAAAGAGAAGTTCTATGTTCATGTATAATGGTTCAATGCACTATAGAAGACTCTGCAAATAAGACAACTTTGAAACAATAAAGCCAAGGCCTGTATTTAGATCTATGGGAATGATGTAGAGAAAGCATTATTCCTAAGTGGAACATGAAGGATAAGGCCCCTCTCTTTCTTCTACTAGCTCTAAATATGCTAGCTAATCATGTAAATTTGTAAAAAAAAAAAAAAGTAGATTGGAAGAATAATTCTGGTTCCAAGCAAGTTAGATATAAGAGCATGGACTTAACTGGAAAAAAGGCCATGTTGAGAGAGCAGGAATTATACTAGCAATGAACTGGTGGCTAAGATCACATTTCTTTTTCTCTTTTTCTTTGTTTTTCTTTTTTTTTTTTTTTTTTTTGGGTCCGGTTGTGGGTCCTGAACTCTGGGCCTGGGCACTGTCCCTCTTCTCTTCAGCTCAAAGCTTGTGCTCTACCTCTTGAGCCACAGCACCACTTCCAATTTTCTGGTGCTTCATTGGAGATAAGTGCCTCAGAAACTTTCCTATCCATGCTGGATTTAAACTGCAATCCTCAGTCTCAGCCTCCTGGGTAGCTAGGACTATAAGCATGAGCAACTGGAACCTTGCTTAGGATCATATTTCTAACAGTGTACACTCAGCAAATGTAATGTGTATGTCCATCTATCTTTATATGAACTCGAGTTAAAAATCTGGGCTACAGCTTAGATTTTACACTCACAGAAATGTTTGTAGTTTAAGAGTTGATACTCCTGGAGAAATAAAACCTAATAATGTAAAGGAGACCGGTAAGTTCAGTTTGCATCCAGCCTGGGCATAACAGTCTTTGAGACACTATCTATAATTAACTAGTCAAAAGCTACATTGGAAGAATGGCTCAAGTGATGGAATTCAGCAAGATTGCTGAATAACAGCTTGAGGTTTTTGCATACATAGTTACAAATATGCACATATAAAGGCACATATATGTTCAAACACACATAAGAAACAACTCTCAGAATGTGTAAAAAAGTTAGAAAATAATAGAAAATATTTCCTGAGTAAGACTAGAATCAAGTGATAATTTTTAATATTAGAAAGTCCTTAAGGGAACATTCCCCAAAAAAGCTTGAGAATATTATATAGGTAGGGGTCAGAGATACAAAATCAAGTCATCATTAATAAAGGGATCATATCCATGGGGGAAGGAATCAGAGATCCCTTCAGGTGCATCTGAAAATGTTCATAACCTGTGTCAAATATTAGAATAGCTTTGAACATAGTACATGAACAGTTTGAGCCATCAGTCTAGTGGAAATGTTATTGGAGTCTGTATCTAAATAAACCAACAAAAAATGGTAGGACAATGTGATACAAGCCAGGAATTCTAGCACTCAGAATAAGACAGGAGATTAGAAAGTGGAATTACATAGTAATACATTCCCTGGACTAGGTAGTATAATTTTGTCTCAATAAAACAAACCAAGGATGGAATAAAAAATAAACAAGGAAGGCAAACACAGTTGGAAGTTTGGGCTAATTTTGTCATTATGTTTTAAGAAGTCAAGTTTCCTATTGAAATGTAACTAATATATAATCTTCAGTTGTGTTTTAAATGTTGTCTTCATTACAGAACATTCCTAGATGCTAAAGAACTCATGATTCCCAACCAAAAATTTGAAAAAGTAAGCATCATTCTGTTAGATTCCAAAGAAATGATGAAGGATTACAAAAGTTTAAGCCTGGAGAAATAGGAAAGTTCATTTAATGTTGGACTTTGTATACCTGGCTAAATTAGAATTTAGATTTAAAATAAATATTTTTGTTTGTAATTTACTATTCGATAGGATACTACAAAATTCTTTTCAAGTAGAAGATTTAATTTAGAAATTCACAAATGATTCTGGCATTCTATTTGCCTAGAATATTCTTTCAAACGAGATATATTTAGAACTTAGTTAATTGACAATTCCAACAGTTCATGTGTAACATGATACTGTGAATAATCTAGACAAAGTTGCCAACAAGTTGATATTAATTTATAAATTTAGAAATCGAGCAATCTTTTGAGATTTTGGTGTAACATAGTATGAAGAGAGTAATTGTGTGACATCTTTTTTCTTCTACCTATACAAAACACAGGAAGAAATTTCCTTAAATATTTACCTCTGTATAAAATGAGAAAATGCAAGGTTTGGCGTTTGAATTTATTTTTTTTTATTTGTTTGTTTTGTCCTAGGGCTTGACCTCTGGGTCTGGGCACTGTACCTGAGCCTGTTTTGTTCAAGACTACTGCTCTAACATTTGAACCTAAGTGCCACGTCTGTCTAGATTTTCATGAGCAGTTTAATTGGAGATAAGAATTTAAGGAGCTTTCTTTCTTGGGTGGGCTTTAAACCATAATCTTCAGATCTTAATATTCAGATATTCAGATCTCCTGAATATCTATGATGGATAATATATATAAATATATAATAAAATAAATATAAAATAAAAATAATATTTGCAAGTGTTCTGATCTCAAGAATACCACTGGGGGAAAATGATGCAGCAAAGTTTAGTATAGTGTTCTTTCTTCAAGACGAAGGGCATTATATTAGCAGAAGTGTAGTATTTTTTCACAATAGTGATAAGCCAGTCATGATGTGAATTTAGGAAATTTTAAAATGCACCTTACAAATTGGAAACTGTTGGTCTAGGATGACTTTATGGAATAAAAATTGGGATTGATTGCCATAGAAATAATAGCTTACTCTGATTAACAAATGTTTGCTTTTGAGTAATTAAATATTATAGATACTTCATAGTTTTATCTTCTACCAGAATGTGTCGACTTTTTCTGTTGACTTTTAAATATGTAACGCCTCATTGGAAACTGCATCTATTGCAGATTTAAATAAAAGGCAAACAGGTACTCTTTTGAATGTCTCTGGTATGGCATGTTCAGAATTTGAAAATGAGTAGATAGTAGTCATAGGCATGTTGAAGACCATACATATTCTGTCCTCTTAACAATTAGTAAGTTTTGAAAGTTAGAATTGAACTGTTTTCTAAGTTAGTATGAGAAAAGATTAAAAAATGTTTTTTTTCAAAATAATGGCAAGCATATTCTGAAAACATTGTATAGTTTGATAACATTCCAGTTGATGTCCCTCTGATAAAGAAAGGGGTAATTAATTCAAATTAGCAGCCAAAATGTTCATTTTTTAAAAAAGGTAATACACATAGAATAATATTTACTATACCAACACAGTGAAATTATATTTCATGCAGCTCATTTTTAAATTTAATTTTATTGTCAAGGTCATATATAGAAGGGGTCGTAGTAATTGTAAAATAGTGAATACATAACATGTAGAACTTTTTATACCCTCCCTCATTTTTCTGACTTTTCCTTCACCCCAATACTCCTGACAAGTTGTAATGTAAATTTGCAACATGTTGTCTTGTGAGTATTGCTATTGCATTGGTTTGCCCTTTGTCCTTTGTTTCACCATTTTGTTATGCCTTTTCCCTTGCCAAATTAAGATAAATGTATAGGGCTGGGAAGGTGGCTCAGTGGTAGAGCACTTGCCTTGCATGTCTGAGGGCCTGAGTTTGATTCCTCAGCACCATATAAGCAAAAAGAAGAAAGCCGGAAATGGAGCTGTGGCTCAAGTGGTAGAGTGCTAGCCTTGAGCTGAAGAGCTGAGGGTCAGCGCCCAGACCGAGAGTTCAGGCCCCACGAACGGACCCAAAAAAAGAAAAAAAATAAATGTATATACAATGCACAGGATACTGAAATCAAATACAGCAGGGGATAAACCATAGGGGAAAACACAAACGAAAAAAGAAATCACATAGTACATTAAAAACAACAACCACAAAAAAAAACCTCTATTTCAATATCCAGGAGTTCATTTTGCTCAGCATCATCTCTTATGGTCATATATACATAGCTGTTGAGAAATTCTGTTCATCTGCTAGGACCATCCTATACATTTCCTACTTATTAAAAAGGAGGAAAACCATGAAATCTGTTTCTTTATTGCTTGTTTATTTTACTTAGTAAGATTTTCCCAAGTCCTAACTACATGTAGAAAACTAAAGCTAGATCCTTATATATCACCCTGCACCAGAATCAACTCCAAATGGATCAAAGACCTTGAACTCAAAGCAGACACTCTGAAAACATTACAGGATGGAATAGGAGAAACCCTAGGTCTCCTTGGCTCAGGCCGAAATTTTCTGAATAGAGACCCGGAAGCACAACAAATCAAAGAAAGGTTGGACAAATGGGATTGCATAAGGTTGCAGAGCTTCTGCAGGGCAAATGACATAGCTAGCAAGATCATTAGAAAGCCCACCGATTGGGAGAAGATCTTTACTAGCCATACAACGGACAAGGGTCTCATATCTAAAATATACTTGGAACTCAAAAAATTAAACCACCCAACAACAAATCCTCAAAGAAACAACTGCCCAATAAATAAGTGGGCGAAAGACTTAAAGAGAAGCTTCTCTGAAGAAGAAAGAAGGATGGCCAATAGACACATGAAGAAATGTTCAACATCCCTAGCCATGAAAGAAATGCAAATCAAAACAACATTGAGATATCACCTCACTCCAGTTAGAACAGCAAAAATCAAGAACTCTAACAACAACAGATGCTGGAGGGGATGTGGACAGAAAGGAACCTTACCTCATTGTTGGTGGGAATGTAAACTTTTTCAACCACTTTGGAAAGCAGTATGGAGGTTCCTCAAAAGACTCCACATAGATCTCCCCTATGATCCAGCAATCCCACTTTTGGGCATTTACCCAAATGTTTACAAACAAGACCACACTAAAGCTACCAGCACAACTATGTTTATTGCAGCATTATTTACCATATCTAAGATATGTAACCAACCCAGATGCCCCTCAGTAGATGAATGGATCAAGAAAATATGGTATATATACACAATGGAATTCTATGCCTCCATCAGAAAGAATGACATTTCCCCATTTGTTAGGAAATGGAAAGGTTTGGAAAAAAATTATATTAAGTGAAGTAAGCCAGGCCCAAAGAAGCATAGGTCCCATGGTTTCCCTTATTTGCAATATCTAGTATAGGTATGAGTCAAGCGGAAAAGGTCAGATAATGTGATGTTAGGAAAATGAACCCTTAAATATGTATTTTAATGTTTTCGTTTCTTTCATGCATGTGTTTCTAATGCATTTATAAGATTATTTCTTTGTTGCTTTGTATGTTCCTCCCCCACAGTGTAACCCCCGCTTTCACTATATTTGATGTCAGTATAACATGTGGAGGAGATGGGGACAAACAAGTCGTTTAAGGATTCAGGTGGACCTGTTGCAACAATGAGAAGTACAAAATGTCATGTCAAAACCAGCTTTACAATGTCGGTGTGGGGGGGAGGGGGGTATAATTGGGTCGGGGGAGGGGGGAGGCTGGGAAGGGAGGTGAAGGGTAAACAAAGGAGGAGGCTGCAATGCTTGGTAAGAAATGTATGCATTATCCTGCCCATGTAATTGTAGCCCCTCTGTACAGTATGTTCTCAAATAAAATAAAATTAAATTAAAAAAAAAAGATTTTCCCAAGTCTTTCCATTTCCTTATGAATTGGAAGCCTAGAATTCCACCGTGCATATATAAATCACATTTTGTCAATTGGTTCATCTACTGAGTGGCATATTGGTTTAAAACATGATTGCATGTAAGTATCATTTAGGGTCATTCAAAAATGACAGATGCCACCGCACCAGATATACTAAAATCATCATTTCTAAATAAGATAGTATTTTATGATGGTACAATTGTTGAGATATCTGGATGAGTCTAATGTATATCTTGGACTGAATTAGGCAAGAAGATATCCAATATCATATAGGACAAAAATGGTAGTGACAAAATATTTCCCTTGAGAAAGATATAGGAGACTGCAAGAAGTATGATATATTTCAGATAATTTTGAAGAATTTAGAAATTCAAGCTCAAGCATGCCTTTTTAAATAATAATTATGTAAGTGGAAAGGCAAAAGAGGGGAAAAGAAGAAAATAACTGACAGTAGATCATTGTCCCAAATTAGAGTATAAAAAGACATAATCTATAACTTCCAATATAATATGTCCCACTTAATTTATGTACATGCAGAATATTTACTTGGCTTTTTCCTACTTTAATGCTCCAAAATAAATGAACGCTTATAAGAAAAGTTATGTGTTTGACATTGCTTCAACCTGAACAGTAACTGTGATGAGCCTTCTTTTTCTCACTTTGCACTTGGAAAAGTGTCCCTAAGTTGATGATGTTGTGGCTGATTAGAGTCAGAGTTAGGGGCTTCTACTTGTACAATTATCCCAGAATAGTTTAAAGCAGTTTTTCCCCCAAGATATCCAACTACATTGTTTGAAGCTGTACTTTGAACACACCCTCAAACCTGAGCACAGTATTTGAAATTATACTTCAGTATTTCTTGGCACATTCTACTTTGTGCCTATGTCTTCTTTGCACATTCTTTATGAGTTCATAGTTGCTCTATTTCCATTTCATCTGTACAAACATACATATATACATACATTAAACATATTTAAAATATTTTGAGGCTCCATGACTTGGAATTCAGGCCATTTTCTCTGCCTGGCCTGGGATTTGAACTCAGGGTCTGGGTAAATCTGCAGCACTGTGGGCGATGGGGAAGATTACCATGCTGGAAGACAAGAAAGTCCGGCCTGTTCCTAGGGCCTGAATTCAAGTCAAAGCACTCGAAAAAATAATATTCATATACAGTTTAAATAAATGATTTATATTTACATACACATATTTACTGCATATTGCAGTTAATGTATTCATTTTCTTTTGTGTTTTATTTATTTCTTATGTATTTTAGTGAGTATGATTTCATATATATCATTTTTTTGCATCATATTACATAAGACATAGATTTTCCTATTTATTGTACATCATTCCTGAGACCCAGGACTTTCACTGATAAGGAAAACAAGCGGGACACTTGGATTTCCACCAGGATTAAGTTTTTGGCAGCTCTGTGAATTGAACTCCTCAGGACCTAGCAGACCCACTTCATGAATGGGTAAATGTTAGCACACCAGTCTGATGCAAGTGAAGTTGGCGGGCAAATTTGAGGACCTGAGATCGAGCCCTAGGAATGGCCAATATGTAAACATATAGATGTTTAGGGTGCAGTGTGTGTGTGTGTGTGTGTGTGTGTGTGTGTGTGTGTGTGTGTGTGTGTGTGTGTGTGCGTGCACGCGTGTGTCTATATTTACATATGTATATGCATCTATAAATGTATACAGAGAGAGACACAGATAGACATTTATGTAGATTCTAGTGTATAACAATATATAAAGAGTGATGTCTATATCTTATTTTTATAATTATATTATTACCAATTATTTGGTATAAAATTATGCCTCCATGAATTAATCACAGGAGGAGACTTAGTAAAGTATTAATTAATCAATTACCTAAATTTATTGCTTACAATCATATACTTGAATGACTAGCTAATTAATAATTTAATTAATACATTTCAAACATTATATTAGTATTCCTATACATAGGAACAAGTTTCCTAGGATCTTCAGCCAGGTGTAGGTGGCAGTCTCGGGATCGAACTCAGGGCCTAGGTGTCTGGGTTGGACTCAGGCTTCACTGACAGCCCCCAGCCTTCATCCATGCAAGGTCACATACAATTTTCAAGCCAAGTCATTGAGACCCAGGAGGGTCACAGTGCTAAGGAAACAAAGGTAAAACTGTTATATAAAACTTCCTGGTTTTTTTCCTCCTCCATTTTTGTTGGTTTGATGTTTTGTTTTGTTTTGTTTTGTTTTTTGCCAGAGCTGGGAGTTGAACTTGGGTCCTAAAATCCCTGAATCATCTGTGGGTGTAAAAGCTGCACCCCAGCCTAGGGTAATCATTGTTTAAGATACAATAAACTGCTTCCTTGAGCAAAAGTTCAGCGAAAATGTCTAGGCTCACATTTCAAGCCTCAGGAACTGCCACAAAAAAACAGCCAGTAACTCCATGTGTCTGTGGATGTACTCACGTATTTGTATGGGTGAACATCCAGAGTCTCTATGAAGAATGGCACCCAGCTAGGAAATTTGCTTTGAATAGGATGATTTCATAGCACAGAGAGTACTTTCAAGATGGTGCATATTCTCTGGTTCCCCTCAATGTTCCCAGTGTAGCCTGAGGGGTTCTTCATACCCCAGGCTGCTGGAGGAAGTCGGCCTCATTCTTGGAACAGGCAGAGAAAAATCCTCACTCCTGTACAGCTATGTAACAAACAATTCATGCGGGGCAATTAAGGAAGATGTGTGTGGGCAGGCTCTGAAGGTCAGGAGATAAAGACCTCTTTGTACCCCAAGCTATCTCTCCTCCCAGTGCTCTGTTTTGACATGAAGTCTTCATTTGTGTCATCTCCCGTCCGAGGCCAAGTTCGCGGCACTTATCCTGTCTTTGTAAGCCCATGTTTCAGTGTTGAAACAAACTGCTACCACTAATTCAAGAGTCCTTCTGGCAGACAATTAGGGAGCTGAACCTAATGAAATTATTCATTATTGGCAATGGTGCCTCCATGTGTGTGTGTGTGTGTGTGTGTGTGTGTGTGTGTGTGTGTGTGTGTGTGTGTGTGTGTGTGTGTGCATACACCAGTCCTGGGGCTTGAACTCAGTTCCTAACCACTCTACCTGAGTGTGTGTGTGTGTGTGTGTGTGTGTGTGTGTGTGCATACACCAGTCCTGGGGCTTGAACTCAGTTCCTAACCACTCTACCTGAGTTTCTCCTGTGCAAGGACAGCACTCTACCAATTGAGCCAGACAGGCACTTCAGGCTTTTTTTCCCCTGTTGATGTCGTACTGAGAATTCAAACCCTGGGTTTCACACATGCAAAGCAGTCTAACTCTAAGAAACAATCTGTGTTCCACTTCCGGTTTCTTTCTTTTCTTGTAAGTTGGAGGAGTTGAAGTCTGTGCCTGGGTGCTGTCTCTGAGCTCTTCAGCTCATGTCTAGTGCTCTACCACTTGAACTACAGCACCCCTTTAGGATTTCTGATAGTTTATTGGAAATAACCATCTCAAGGAATTTACTGCTCAGGCTGGCTTTGGACTGTGATCTGGGATAGTTTTGAACCGAGATCCTCAGCATCCTGAGCAGGCAGGATGATAGACCTCAGCTAAAGACACCAAAGCCGTGACACTTTGCTGCAAGGAGGTCCTTGGCTCCCCATGGTAGAACGTTAGCCATTAGCCCAAGAAAAACGTCAGCACTAGGCTCTGAGTTCAAGGTTCGTGATGGAGAAAACTAAACCAAAACAATTGTCTGCCGGAGACGAGTCACTAGAGCTCAGTGTATACATAAATTCGGCCCTGCCTTGAGGACATATATGAGCCTCTGCAAAATCATCTTACTTCTGTAGCTCTTATAAGGACCAGATGAAACAATATAGCTCGTGAAGGACTCAGTACTTACGACCATGTGAAGGACACAGCACACAGTACCCCATAAACGACCTAGCACCCCTGGAAAGACTCATCACATAGCTGTATCCCACAAAATGTCGTTAGAATTAGGGTGCTTTCATCAGTATCACCATTCTTACAGATACATGTGACAAACTGCCAAAGTTCACATCTAACTGTTTAGAGGCGTGTTTTTTGTGGATAGGATCATCAGCCTCGGGGATTGCACTCATAGATTGGAGGTACTGTCCTGAGATCTTTTCCCAAGGCTACATCTCTACCACTTTGAGGCACACCTTATATTCTGGCAGACTTCCTGCCAAGGCTGAAATTTCAACCCACCAGTGTCTGATCTCATCCCCTGAGCAGCTAGGGGTGAACCAGCAGTGTCTGGTTCCATTGTGCAGGGTTGCAGTTGTTGACCTCTGGCTAAGTCAGGTTTGATGGCAACCGTCAGCTTCAGACTCCCAGCTTGCTCTGTGATGAGGTATTTGCAGTGCTATCCTTATATAGTTGCAGTCAGAACATTCAATCTTTTTTTGGTGCGATTCCTGGGTATTGGGTAAGAGTCTAAGCTTTTATGCTCAGCTAGTACTCGGCTGCTTGAGTGACAGCATGACTTCTGGATGTTTCTGTGCACACAGTAGAGAGGAATCGAATCCAGGGCTTTGTATGTACTAGGCAAGCACTCTACCACTTAGCCCCAGGAATGACAAATGTAGAAACAGATATATATATATATATATATATATATATATATATATATATATATATATATTGTTTCATACATATATAGAAATAAATATATATATGCATGTGTGTAGAAAACAAGACAGAGATATCTGTATATTATTTGATTTTATATACTATATTACTACACACTTATCGATAAATTATTCCTTCCATTATTTAAGAATAGTGGTTGAATATATAACAAAGTATTAATTGAAAATTAGTCAATGTACTATAATTGTTGTGTATAATTTTATAATATAATCATACACTAACTACTAATGTAATTGTTACTTTACAACATTCCATTCGATTGGATGTATATCGGAATGCATTTCTTAGGATCTCCCACCATTCTTAGGTGGCAGTCCTGAGATTCGTGCCCCAGGCCTAAGTTGCTGGTTTTGGCTATGGCTTCCATGATAGTCCACCAAACTTCAGCAGTAGGTCATCTATAGTTTCTGGGCCCAGTCATTTGGACCCAGGATGGTTGCAATGCAAAGGAATAAACTATGTAAAACTGCCTTCTGGAACTTCTCAGTTTTATCCTTCTCTTTTTTTTCCCCCTCTCTTTTTTCTCCTTTTTTTCAGTATTGAGGCCAGAACTCTGAATCTGGGTGTTGTCCATCAACTCTTCAGCTCAAGACTATTGCTCTACCACTTGAGGCATAGCACTACTTCCAGCTTTTTTCTGTTTATGTGGTGCTAAAGAATCAAACCCAGTGCCTTCAGCATGCAAGGCAAGCACTCTAATACTGAGCCACCTTCTCACCACTTCTCCTTTTTTTTTTTTGCGAGTCCCAAGATTTGAATTCGGGTCCTAGGATCTCAAGATCGGCTATGGGTCCAGAGGCTGCACCCCAGCCTAGGATGATAGAAACTGATGCAGAGTTGCCATGAGCTGAGTTCAATCCGCAGGCCTGGACAAAAAAAAATTAAGAAGCTGGCTTGGAATTAACACCATTTTTCTGGAAGGCCTGGAATTTGAACTCAGGGCCTGGGCAATTCTGTGTCACTGTGGTGCAGAGGAAGCTCACTGTCATTGAATACAATTTCAGCTCAGGTTCCACCCCAGCACCGATAAGTCTCTCTGTATGTATGTATATATGTATATATATATATATATATATATATATATATATATATATATATATATATATATATATATACATATCTATCTATCAATCTATAAGGCACTCCTATGGCTTGATCACAGGTCCTCAGAACTCCTGGCAGCTCAGTTTGCCGGAGGCTGGTGTGCTAAGACTGTGACCCCGTTTATGGAGTGGCCATTGAAGGCCTTAGTTTCAAATCCCAGCATGGCCAAAAATTTATTCGTGGATTAAGAAGCCAATTTTGACATATTTATTTTTTCCTTCTCTGAGAAAGTCCTGGGTCTCAGTATGATGCATAATCCATATGCGGATATATCCTATGTGATATGATGTAATTGAAAATGTTATATGTATCATAATACTAAATAAATAAGGGTAATAAGCATCATATACAGTAAACCCATGTATGTAAATAGATCTCATATATTAATATTCATTTTTCCAGTGCTGGGGCTTCTATTCAGTCCCTGAGAACTGCTCTGAATTTCTTGTCTTCAAGCACGGTGAGCCTTTGCCCATCACCTACAGTGCCACAAAGTTATCCATACCCTGAGTTTAAATACAAGGCCTGCCATGAAAATGGTGCAAATTCCAAACCAGGGCTTTATTGTTGTTATTATTATTATTATCATTATTATTATTATTAGCCGAGCACAGGGATTGCACTCAGGTCTTGGCATTTCTGCAACAGCAGAACCTTGTATCCGAGGACCCGAGTTCAAATCTTGGGGCTGGCAAAAAAAATAAAAATAAAAGGAGAAGCATAAAACTGAGAAGTTCAAGAAGGTGGTTTTACTTTTTTTTCCCTTTGTATTGTGACCATCCTGGGTCTAAATGACAAGTCCCAGAAAGTGTACATGACCTTGCATTGTTGATGTTTGGCAGGCTATTAAGGAAGCCATACCGAAACTGGGAACTTAGTTCTGGAGGTCGAATGCCGGGATTGCCACTAATGAATGGTGGAGATTCTAAGAAACCCATTCCCATATACATCCATACAAATGGAATGTTATAAAAGTAACAATTTCTGGGCGCTGGTGGCTCACGCCTGTAATCCTAGCTACTCAGGAGGCTGAGATCTGAGGATCGCGGTTCAAAGCCAGCCCGGGCAGGAGAGACCGTGAGACTCCTATCTCCAATAAACCACCAGAAAACTGGAAGTGGAGCCGTAGCTCAAGTGGTAGAGCCCTCACCTTGAGCTGAAGAGCTGAGGGACAGCGCCCAGGCCCAGAGTTCAAGCCCCACAATCGACCAAAATAAATAAATAAATAAAAGTAACAATTAAGTTGGTAGTTAGTGTATGATTATAAAATTATACACAACAATTATACTACATTGACTAATTTTCAATTAATCCTTTATTATGTATTCAACCATGATAGCTAAAAAAGCAAGAAATAATTTAATTGCCAATAATCGGTAGTAATATTGTATATGCAATTTCATAGTATACAGACATATGTCTCTTGTTTTATGCATCTACATCTATCTATCCATCCATCCATTATCTATCTATCTATCTATCTATCTATCTATCTATCTATCTATCTATCTATCTATCTATCTATCTATCTACCAATCTACACATTTATCTGTTTATACACTTGTCACTACTGGGGCTCAGTGGTAGAGTGCTCGCCTAGTTCATGCAAAGTCCTAGGGTCAATTCCTCACTACTGTTTGCATAGATAAATCTGGAAGTCGTGCTGTTGCTCAAGCACTAACTGAGCATGAAAGCTTAGAGTCTGTGTGTCAAAACTCTAACTCAAGACCCAGAAATGGCACCAAAAAAATAGAATGTTCTGACTGCAACTATATAAGGATATCACTGCAAATACCTCATCACAGAGCAAGTCTGCAGTCTGGTGCAGACAGGTGCTGTCTCACCTGAATTAGCCAGAGGTAACCGTTGCAACCCAGCTGCACAGAAGCAGATGCTGCTGGCTCACTCACCCCTGTCATCCAAGATTCTTAGGGGCTGAGATCTGACACTGGTGAGTTTAAAACCCAGACCTGGCAGGAAGTCTGCGAAACTCTGAGCTGTGGCTCAAAGTGGTAGAGCTCTAGCCTTGAGCAAAAGATCTTAGGACTGTAACCAGGCTTTCAATGCAATCCCCGTGGCTGACTCCACCTCCCCCCCAAAAACCCCTCTAAATCATTAGATGTGAGCTTTGTGTGGTTTGTAACGTGTTTCTGAAAGAATGGTGATATTGATGAAAGCACCCTAATTCTAATGACATTGTGTGGGATACAGCTATGTGATGAGTCCTTCATGAGGTTTCGTGTGCTGAGTCCTACTTTCATCTGGTCCTTGTAAGAGCTCCACAAGTCAGATAATTGTGCTATAGAAAAACTTGAGGCTCAGATATGTCCCCACGTCCGGGCCAAAATTATGTTTGTCTCCTGCAGACAATTGTTTGGGTTTATTTTTCTGGGTCATGAATCTTGAACTCAGGGCCTAGCCCCTGACCCTTCCATGTTGGGCTCATAGCTAGCTCTCTACCACGTGGAGCCAAGGATTCCCTTGCAATACAGTGCTACAGTCTAGGTATCTGTAGCTGAGGTCTGTCATCCTGCCTACCCAGGAAGCTGAGATATGATGATTTCGGTTTCAAACTATCCCAGACACAAAAGATCCCATGAGACTATAATCTCCTTTTCAGCACTTAGAAACTTGAACTGGAAGCTGGGTGCTGTTGACTTGCACCTGTCATCCTAGCTACTCAGGGGCCTGAGAGTTGAGGATCACAGTCCAAAGCCAGGCTGGGCAGGAAATTGCTTGAGAGGCCTCTCTCCAGTGAACTACCAAAAACCTCCAGGGGTGCTGTAGCTCAAGTGGTAGGGCGATTGGCTTTAGCTGAAGAACTCAAGGACAGGACTCAGACCTAGACATAAATTCCTCCAACTTCCAAAAAAAAAGAAAGAAAGAAACCTGAAGTGGAGGGCTGGGAATGTGTCTTAGGTGTAGAGTGCTGTATGAATCCCTGGGTTTGCCTGTATGAATTCCTGGGTTTCATTCCTTAGTACCACATACTAGAAAAAGCCTGAAATGACTGTGTGGCTTAAGAGATAGAATGCTATCCTTGTACCGGAGAAACTCAGGTCCAGTGTTCAGGTCCTGAGTTCAAGCTACAGGACAAGTGTGTGCACACACATACATGTGCACACAGACATACACACACACACAAACACACACAGATACACACATACACATACACAAACACAGATACCAGAAGTGAAGGTATGACACCAAATGGTAAAACACTGAGCTTCTATTCTTAGCTCATGGTCAGCACCCAGGTCCTGTGTTCAACCCCAAAACCTAGTCTTCCGGGGCCAAACTAGGAGAGGTCAAAGGTTTCAAAACTTGATGAACATTACCAGCCCTAAATGACAGGGAGCATTGTGATATTACACATGTGCTTAGATTTAGCAAGCTTCCAGCAACCAAGGAAGCCACCGTTGCCAATAATGAATCACTTCATTAAGTTCAGCTCCCTTGTTTCCTGCCAAAAAGAACCTTGAAATAATTGTAGCAGGTTATTTCAACGCTGGAACATAGTATAACAAAGACACGATAAATGCAGGGAACTTGGCCTGACAAGGGAGGTGGCACAAATGAAGGCTTCCTGTCAAAACAGCACTGGGGAGATAGCTTGGGGTATAAAGAGGCCTTTTTCTCCTGGCCTTTATAGCCTGCCCACACTCCTCCTCAATAATTGGCCTGGATGGAGTTGTTTATTACACAGCTGTACTGGAGTGAGGCCTTTTGTCTGCTTGTTCCAACAATGAGGCAGACTTCCTCTAGCACCCTGGGGTGTGCAGAAAACCTCAGGCTACACTGGGAACAGTTAAGGGAGCCCCAGAACATGCACTGTCTTGAAAGCACGGTCTGTGCTATGAAATCATTCTATTCAAAGCAAATATTCTAGTTGGATGCCTTTCATCATAGGGACTCTGGCCCTTTACCGATAGAAATACATGCATACATACATGGGGAAACATGGAGTTACTTGTTTTTTATTTTACTTTTTTTTTGGCAGGTGCAGGGGTTGTATTATGAGCCTAGGCACTGTCCCTGAGCTCTTTTTGCTCAAGGGTAGTGCTCTTTCCTTGAGCCACAGCCCCACTCATGATGAGTTTTTATTCCTTTGGTCTCTCAGAAATAAGAGAGCTGTGGACTTTCCTGTCCTGGCTGAATTCAAACTGGCATTCTCTACCTCCCAGACTCCTGATGAGCTAAGAATACATGCAGGAACAAATGACACCTGGCTTTCTTTTCTTCTTGTTCTTTTTTCCATTGTGAGAAACTGATATCTTCACAGTGTCATTCCAATGGTTTGCATTTTGAAGTAAACTGCCCAGGCCTGGGGTTCCAATGCCAGGACTGCCACCTACAAATGGAGGGAGATCTTGAGAAAGTCTTTCCTATTCATGTGAATGTTTAATGGAATGTTATAAAAGTATCAATTGAATTTGCAGTTAGTTCATGATTGTTTTATAGAAGGCCACACAAAAAGTATTGGATTATGTCTTCCATTTTATCTATTTTGTATAATTCTCCCAAGTAAAGAATATTGACTACTTTTACATTAATGCTTTAATAAATATTTATTTATCTATCTATATCTATATCCATATCTATATCTACACCTATATCTTTATCTATCAGCCACTACTATGGCTTGTTCCCAGGTCCTAAGAACTGGTTGGCAGCTCAGTTTGACAAAGGCTTTTGTACTACAACTGATCCTTTCATGAATTGGACATTGTGGGCTGTGAATTCAAATCCCAGCATGGCCAAAATTTTGTATGTGGAGTCAGAAGTCAATTTTTACACATTTTTTCCTTCTCTATGAAAGTCCTGGGTCTCAGTATGATGTATAAACCATATTCAAATAAATCAATGTTATAAGATGAAATAAATGTTATATAAGTGATAATACTGAATAAAATAAAAAATATGGATCATAAATGTCATATGGAGTAAACCCATGTATGTAAATAGATCTCATATATGAATATTATTTTTTTCAGTGCTGGGGCTTGAATTCGGGCCCTGGAAACTGGGCTGAAATTCTTGTCTTTAATGACGGTGAGCTTCCTCTCCCACACAGTGCCACAGTTACCCAGACCCTGAGTTCAAATCCCAGGCCGACCAGAAAAATGGTGCAAATTCCAAGCCAGGGCCTTATTTTTTTTTGGCCAGGCCTGGGGCTTGAACTCAGCTCGTGGTAACTCTTCCTCACCTTCAATAATATTAGGCTGGGGTGCAGCCTCTGGACCCACAGTCTATCCTGAGATCCTAGGATCCAAATTCAAATCTTGGGACTGTTAAAAAAAAAAAAAGAAGTGCTGGGAAGGTAGCTCAGTAATAGAGTCCTTGCCTTGCATGCATAAGGACATGGATTCGATTCCTCAGTATCACATAAGCAGAAACAAGCCAGAAGTAGTGCTATGGCTCAAGTGGTAGAGTGATAGCCTTGAACTGAAGAGTTGAGGGACAGCACCAAGACTCAGAGTTCTGACCCCAAAACCAAGAAAAAAAAGAAGAAAAGATAGGGGGAAAAAAAGGAGAAGGTTAAAACTCGGAAGTATCAGAGGCGGTTTTACATTTTTTTTCCTTTGCATGACAAGCAGGGCTCGGAAAGTGTACATGACCTTGCACTGCTGAATTTTGGTGGGCTATCTGGGAAGCCATAGCCCAAAGCAGAAACCTAGGCCTGGGGTGTGAATCCCAGGACTCCCACCTATGAATGGTAGTATATCCTAAGAAATGCATTCTGATATACATCCTTATGAATGGAATGTTGTAAAGTAACAATTACTTTAGTGTATGATTATATTATAAAATTATACACAGTAATTATACTATATTGAATAATTTTCAATTGATACTTTCTTATGTATTCAACCATAATACTTCAATACAGGAAGGAATAATTTATTGATAATTGTTAGTAATATAATATATATAATTAAATAATATACACACTTCTTAGTCTTGTTTCATACATATATACATATATATACATATATATACATACATATATATATACATACATATATATGTATATATGTTACAATCTACATATCTATTTCTACACTTGTCATTCCTGGAGCTCAGTGGTAGAATGCTCGCCTCGATGTATGAAGACCTGTGTTCAATTCCACATTATTACAGACACAGAAAACCCGGAAGTAGTGCTGTCAAGCAGTTGAGCACTGGCTTTGAGCATGAAAGCTTAGGGACTGTGTCTAGGCCCTTACTCAAGCCCCAATACTGGAACCAAAAACAAGGTAGAATGTAGAATGTTCTGCCTGCAATTATAGAAAGCCAGGATTTCAAATACCTCATCACAGAGCAAGCTGGGAGTCTGAAACTGACGGCTGTCATGTAACCTGACTTAGCCAGAGGTCAATAGTTGCAGCACAGCATCATGGAACCAGACACGGCTGGCTCACCCCTAGCTGCTCAGGGGGTGAGATCAGACACTGGAGGTTGAAAACTCAGCCCTGGCAGGAAGTCTCATAGACTCTGAGCTGTGCCTGAAAGTGGTAGAGATCTAGCCTTGAGGAAAAGATCTTAGGACAGTACCTCTAACCTATGAGTGAAATCCCTGAGGCTGATGACTCTCCCCCACAAAACATCCCTCTAAATCATTAGATGTGAACTTGTGCCGTTTGTGATGTGTATCTGAAAGAATGGTGATAGCGATTCTAATGACAGTTTGTGGGATATAGCTATGTGATGAGTCCTTCCTGGGGTGCTGGGTGTTGAGTATTTCTGGGTTGTCCATGGGGTACTGAGTGCTGAGTCCTTCACAGGGTGCTATGTGCTAAGTCCTTCACGAGTTGTATTCTTTCATCTGGTCCTTATAAGAGCTACAAAAGTAAGATGAATGTGCAGATGAGAAAGTTGAGGCTCAGATATGTCCGCAAGGCAGGGCCAAATTTACATATGTACTAAACTCTAGTGATTTGTCTCCTGCAGACAATTGTTTTGATTTAGGTTACTCCATCATGAACCTTGAACTCAGAGCATAGATGCTGACATTCTTCTTGGGCTCATGGCTAATGTTCTACCATGCTGAGTCAAGGACCCACTTGCAGCAAAGTGTCATGGCTTAGATGTCTTTAGCTGAGGTCATCATTCTGCCTGCTCAGGAAGCTGAGGATCTCATTTCAAAACTATCCAAGATCACGGTGCAAAGTCAGCCTTGGCAGGAAATTCCTTGAGATGGTTATATCCAATAAACCACCAGAAATCCTGAAGGGGCATTGTAGCTCAAGTGGTAGTGTGCTAGACTGAGATGAAGAGCTCAGAGACAGCATCCAGGCCCAGACTTCAACTCCTCCAACTTACAGGAAAAGAAAGAAAGAAACCTGAATTGGAGTACTGGGAATGTTTCTTAGGGGTAGACTGCTTTGTGTGTGTGAAACCCTGGGTTTGAATCCTCAGTACCACATCCCTACAAAAAAATCCTGAAGTGGCTGTGTGGTAAGAGTACTGTCCTTATACAGGAGAAACTCAGGTACAGTGGTTAGGTCCATAGTTCAATCACCAGGATGGTGTATGCGCGCGCGCGCGCGCGCACACACACACACACACACACACACACACACACACACACAAACACACAAACGGAGGCACCGTTGCCAATAATGAATCATTTCATTCTGTTCAGCTCCCTAATTGTCTATGAGAAGGACTGCTGAATTAATGGTAGCAGTTTGTTTCAACACTGAAACATAGTCTAACAAAGACAGGATGAGTGTAGGGAACTTGGTCTGCCATGGCAGGTGGCACAAATGAAAGCTTCCAGTCAAAACAGAGCACAGGGGAGAGAGATTGCTTGGGGTTCAAAGAGGCCTTTTTCTCCTAACCTTAACAGCATGGGCACACACATCCTCACTAATTGGCTTGGATGAATTGTTTGTTACCCAGATGCACAGGAGTGAGGCTTATTGTCTGCCTGTTCCAACAATGAGGCAGATTTCCTCCAGCAGCCTGGGGTATGGAGACCCCCTCAGGTTAACTGGGAACAGTGTGGGGAGCCCCAGAACATGCACTGTCTTGAATGCACACTCTGTGCTAAGTAATCATTCTATTCAAAGCAAATTTCCTAGTTAGGTGCCATTCTTCATAGCAACTCTGGATCTTCACCAATTCAAATACATGCATATATACACAGACACATGGAGTTACTGGCTCTTTTTTGTGGCAGGACCTGAGGCTGGAACTGTGAGTCTAGACATTTTCCCTGATCTCCTTTTGCTCAAGGAAGCATTTTATTGTGTGTTAAACCATGATTACCCTAGGTTGGGATGCAGCTTTTACACCCACCCAGGGATACTAGGACCTGAGTTCAATTCCCAGCACTGGCAAAAATACAGCAAACCAACGAAAATTGATGATGAAAAACCAGGTAATTTTACACAACAGGTTTGCTTTTGTTTACTTAGCACTGTGACACTCCTGGGGCTCAATGACTTGGCTTGAAAATTGTATGTGACCTTGCATGGATGAAGGCTGGGGGGCTGTCAGTGAAGCATCAGTCCAACCCAGATACCTAGGCCCTGAGATCAATCCTCGGCCTGCCACCTACACATGGCTGAAGATCTTAGGAAACTTGTTCCTATCTATAGGAACACTAATAAAATGTTTGAAATGTGCTAACTGAATTACTAATTAGATAGTCATTCCAGTATAAGATTGTATGCAATAAATATAGTTCATTAATTAATTCTTTATTAAGTATCCTACCATGATTAATTAATGGAGGCATAATTTTAGACCAAATAATTGGTAGTAATAGAATATGTGAAAATAAGATATAGACATCACTCTTTATATAGGGTTATACAGTAGAATCTACATAAATGTGTCTCTCTCTGTATACCTTTGTAGATGCATATACATATGTTAGTACACACACACATGCACACTCACACACACACAAACACACACACACACACACACACACACACACACACACACTGCAATCTAAACATCTATCTGTTTATATATTGGCCATTCCTTGTCTTGATCTCAGGTCCTCAAATGGGCCCACCAACTTCACTTGCATCAGACTTGTGTGCTAACATTTACCCTTTCATGAAGTGGGCCTGTCAGACCCTGAGTTCAAGGCACAGAACTGGCAAAAACTTAATCTTGTGGGAAAACCCAATTGTCCCACTGTTTTCCTTATCGATGAAAGTCCTGGGCCTCAGGAATGATGTAGAATACATAAGCAAATCTATGTCTTATGTAATAGGATGCAAAAAATGTTATATGTGTAATCATACTTACTCAAATGCATAAGAAATAAATAAAACATAAAGCATACACTAATCACAACATACAGTAAACATTTGCATGTAAATATAAATCATGTTTTTAAAATGTATACAAATATTATTTTTGAATTCAGGCCCTAGGAACAGGCCTTTATTGTCTTCCAGGATGGTGATCTTCCCATTCCCCAATGTGCTCCAGATTTCCCTCGACCCTGAGTTCCAATCCCAGGCCTGGCAGAAAAAAATGGCAAGAATTACAAGCCACGGATCCTCATAATATTTTAAATATTTTTAATGTATGTATGTATGTATGTATGTATGTAAGTATGTATGTATATATGTATGCATGTATGCATGTTTGTATGGTTTTATTTATTTTGTCAAGCACAGGGCTTGAACTCAGGTAGTGGCAATTCTACCTCAGCTTTGATCACTCTAGGCTGGGATGTAGCCACTGGACCCACAGCTGCTAATGGGATCAGGCCTTTCAGGGAAAACAATGCACAGAAAAAATGTGGCCTTTTTACGTTTTCTTCCTTTGCACGGTAACCCTCCTAGGTCTGAATGACACTGTTGCAAAGGGTACTTCACCTTGCATTGCTGAAGGTTGGCGGACTATTAGGGAAGCCATAGGCCCACGTGGCAACATAGGACCTGACCAACCAATGGCAGAAACTGGTTCCCATCCATAGGAATAACAATGGAATTTTGTCAATTTCACAGTTGAATGAGTTAATCATGATGCTCCTATAAAATTAAAGAGTGTTTTCAGGAGTCTGATTGATTTTATTTAATATTTATGAAGCATTAAAAGAATGTTATTATTTACAGGAACACAATAATTTCAGGACACTGATTGATTTAATTAATAGTGTAACGATGAAAACAATAACATTAATTACATGGACATATAATACATACCCAAGAATTGGTAGGAATGTAGTCTTATAACAATAACATATAGACATCTCTGGCACTCTATAAAGATATATATTTATTAGTATACTGTCATCTGCATCTCAATCTGTTCATATTTTGTTAACTCCTGGGCTCGATCTCAGGTCCTGGGAACAGCCTGTCAGCTCAGTTTGCCCCAGGAAGGCGTGTTCACACTCAACCATTCATGAATTTGGCCCTGTAGGCCATGAGTTCAGATACCAGCACTCCCAATGAATCGTTGAGTAAGAAGCTGATGCTGACACGTTTTCCTTTTCTGTGAATGTCCTGGTGTCAGATATGAAGTGGAATACATATGCAGGCCTATATCCTATGTAATCAATGTAACCAATGTTCTATGTGTCATAATAATCAGTAAAATAAATGGTCAATACATAAATAAACAAAAAAATACAATAACTACACTGAATGCAATATGGAGTCAACATATGTATATAAATATAAATATAAGTCATATATTTAAATTGTACATGAATAGGTGGGAATCGATTTCAGGCCTAAGGAACAGACTTGAATTTCTTGACTTCAAGGAGGCCAGATTCCCCTTCCTACACAGTACAACAGTGTTACCCAGACCACGAATTCAAATCCCAGTCCTGGCAGAAAAATGGCACCTTTATAGTATGTGAGGCCCAATGTGTAACCAATGTTCTATGTATCATAATAATCAGTAAAATAAATGGTCAATACATAAATAAAACAAAAAATACAATAACTACACTGAATGCAATATGGAGTCAACGTATGTATATAAATATAAATCAAATATTTAAATTGTACATGAATAGGTGGGGATCGATTTCAGGCCTAAGGAACAGACTTGAATTTCTTGACTTCAAGGAGGCCAGATTCCCCTTCCTACACAGTACAACAGTGTTAACCAGACCATGAGTTCAAATCCCAGTCCTGGCAGAAAAATGGCACCTTTATAGTATGTGAGGCCCAATTCTTAGGTATTTCATTATTCCTCCATTTTATGAATGTGATTGTTTAAATGCTTAATAAAGTATTAAATAAAATCGATTAGTGTCCTATAATTATGTATAATTTTATCCTAGAATCATTCAAGAACTGCCCATTCAATCATGACATACATCCCATCCCATTTGTATTCATAGGGATATGAATGAGTGTCTTAGGATCTCCTGCCATTTGGAGGTGGCAGCCCCAGGATTCGAACTTTGGGTTCTAGCTCCCCCCGCTTAAACCCGAGAACAGGGAACTCACTGTTCTGTCCAAGAACATCAGCAAGACCAATGATTAGGCAGGCACCAGTGGCTATCAACATTCCTCCTTGACGTTTACAAGGCTGTGATGGGAGGATCATGGTCAAGATCACCCTGAGGAGGAAAGTCCTTGAGACCCTGTCCAATTTCAGTGCCAACAAAGCCAGAAGCCCTGTACCTCTAGTGGTAGAGGGCCAGCCTTGAGCAAAAGCAGCTCAGAGA